>NC_135534.1:128558419-128863119 GCF_045843805.1 Urocitellus parryii
ACCCATTAACTCCCCTGTCCCCATCTCTCTCCCTTCACTTCCTAGCCTCTGGTAATCACGATTCTACTTACATGAGGTCAACTTGTTAAGCTTCAGGTCTAAGTGAGAACATGGTGTATTCGTCTTTCTGAGCCTGACTTATTTTCCTTAACATAATATCCTCTTTATGAAAAATTTTTAATGGTCCATGTTTGGAACATATGACAATGATAGCACTAAAATAGGTTCTGTGGATTGTAGAGGAGGACTGCTGGTCAGACAAGTTCAACTGCTGCAACTGCATAAATTCTTCAAAATACAACAGATTAGCATCATCTTCATTATCAAAGATTTCTAACTATTCATTAGGGATATTTTCATATGTTTTATATATAGGGGATCTCAGAGCACTTACCAAGTCTATTTCAGAGAAATGATATAAACATATGGTCCTTCTGCTTCTTCTTCTTAATACCATTAGCAACAGAACTGAGAATATTTTGTTCAGTAATTACTTTAATGGACTGAAAAGTATAAAATTTCTCTGAATTTTGTTCTTACTGCTATGATACAATTTTACCTTGTGGAAAATTTTACTTTTCAGAAAAAAAAAAAATCAGGACAACTTTTCTGATTTTACAAACCCTCCCCACAACTTTCTTGGGCAATAGTAAATGTGTGCCAGATTCACTAGAATCCACTTTTCTATTCTGGAACCAACTAGACCTTCAGGATTGCTTGCAGTGGTTTTATTCTACGTCAATTTAGCTTAGTTAGAACTGTGCTTCCCAAAATTCCTTTCCCCATATGGTTCCAAGTTGGGATTGCACACAAGAGAAATTTGAATAAGGTTTGGAAACCTCAAGTTAAACACCAGCCATTATGACTGGAAATTTTGCGCAGGCTCCAGGGGCTTATCTGCTGGCTGCTCTTGTTAGCATTGGCCAGCAGCAAAATATGCAGCTTGTTTTAGTCAGCTGTTTCACTGCTGTGACTAAAAGCTCTGACCAGCAAAACTGTAGGGGAGGAAAAGTTCATTTAAGGGCTCATGGTTTCAGAGGTCTTAGTCCAGAGAAGGCCAGCTCCATTCCTAAGGGCTCAAGGTGAGATAGAACATCAGGGCAGGAGAGTGTGGCAGAGGGAAGCAGCTCACATCAGGGTGATCATGAAACAGAGAGAGACTCTACTCTCTAGATACAAATATATACCCCTTAGCCACACCCCAAATTAACCACTTTCTCCAGCCACATCCCACCTGCCTCCAGTTCATCAAGGATTAATTCACTGATTGTGTTAAGACTCTCTCACAGTCCAATCATTTCTCCTCTGAGCCTTCTTGCATTGTCTCACAAGTGAGCTTTGGGGGAATCATATCCAAACCTTAACACAGCTTTTTCAACTGTATCTAGTCCTGGACCAGGCACCTATATAGTTCCATAGCAAAGCCATCAACTTCTTCAACAAATCACTAGCACCATTGGTGTTAGATGCAGTGAAACACACACAGATACAAGCTCCAAACTTACCCTATTGTGTTCCATTTGTCCATTTTCCACCGCTCCACATCCAGCTTTCTTTTTCAACTGACCTATACCAATTTAAGGCCGCCACCAGAATGCTTCCCTTCAGATCCATAGTCACTAAACTCTCTCTAATCCTCTAATCAATTTCTTCCCAAAACTACTTCCTTAGTTCTTCCACAATTCTGCAAACCTTAATCTCTATAACAACTCCATTATTACATACCGTTTGTCTTAGTTTTTTTTTTTCTGTTGCCCTAACAAAATACCAGAGATAATTTATAAAAATGAAAGTTTCTTTGGCTCACACTTCTGGAGGCATGAACTCTGGCATCTGAGAATAGTGTTGGCATCTGATCTGCAGCCAGAGAGGGGCTTCTTGATGCATGATAGTATGGTAGATGGTATCACTGGGAGAGACAGAGCAAGCATGCTAGCTAGGGTCTCTCTTCTTCTTATAAAGCCACTAATGCCATCATGGGGGACCCACTCTCATGACCTCATCTAATCCTAATCATTTCCCAATACTTCACTCCAAATATTGTTAACCTATGAATTTTGGAATTAAGCTTCCAACTTTTGGGGGGACCCATTCAAATAATAGCACCTCTTATATTGGTCCCGAGATCCTGACTGAACTTGGTCCCAAGATCCTGAGTGAACTCTGGCTAATTCTCTGGCACTGACAGGAAACAGAATGACAAATGAACCAGAGAAATGCTACTCCAAATCTGGTTCATTAACTACTACAGTCAGGCCAACAATCACTCAGGAATACACGCAGAAAGCAAATTAGTATACCTTGTCCTTAATAGTCATCAAAAGTCTCACACTTTTTAAAAATATTTATTTACTTATTTTAATTCATTATACATGACAGCAGAATGCATTTCAATTCATAGTACACATATAGAGCACAATTTTTCATTTCTCTGGTTGTACACAAAGTAGAATCACGCCATTTGTGTCTTCATACATGTACTTAGGGTAATGATGTCCATCTCATTCCACCGTCTTTCCTACAAGTCTCGCACTTTTTATACTCTCTGATCCTGCCATTCTACCCCTAAGAATTTATCTCAAGGAAACAGTTATAGATCATATATGACTTTGATAAATCATTCGTGAAATTTCCAAGGGACAGATTTAAAATAGATGTTCCCTGAATTGCTACGTCAAGATAGTTATTTCTGCTGACCACATAACTTTCTTCATTGCTGAGTGAGTATTCAGAGGTGAATAACTCTGAACTCTGGACATCACATGAGGCGTTTGGAAACCATATCTGTGGAAGAGAAAGAAGAGAGAGGAGACTACTGTTCAGAAGGAACAAAGGGTAGAAAACACAAATATCAAATGACGACTGGTTCTGAGTTTCTACTGTGTTTTCCCATGAAACACTCATATCTTATAATTCACAAGGGTTTGGTTGTATTCAGAGACAAGACAAAGCTTTGAGTCTTGCTTCAAAAAGAGCATAAGGTAAAAATGGGAGGAGGGGACAGAGAAACATGGGAATTACTTAAATGAATTATGCCATTTGCACACAACAAACTGCAATCCACCATCAAAAACTAAATTGTAAAAGAATGTTTACTAATATGGAAAAAAATCTTACATGAAGAAAGTGCAATTCAAGTAGATTGTAGAGTATTCCAAAGAGAAGGATTGAAAAAAAAATACCAAATACTCACAGTTAGGCTGGTTTTCTTTTTCTTCCTTTTGTTTATTTGTAATTGCTTAAATTCCTATTGTAAACATATATTTCTCCTGCAACAAAACAAAAACTACAGCTATATGCATCCTTTCATAAACTAGGTGAGATGTACCTACTACAAAGATAAAAGAACAAATGCAGGTGAGGTGATGCAAGCCTGTAATCTCAGCTCCTGAGACTGAGGCAGGAGAATCACAAGTTGGAGGGCAGCCTTGGGGATAATTTAGTGAGACCCTGTCTGAAGAAGGAGGAGGGGGGGAGGAAGATAAAGAAGGAAGAAGAAAAAGAAAAATTGCTGGGAATGTAGGTCAGTGGTAGAGTGCCCCTAGG
The DNA here is from genome assembly GCF_045843805.1 of Urocitellus parryii. Classification (NCBI taxonomy): domain Eukaryota; kingdom Metazoa; phylum Chordata; class Mammalia; order Rodentia; family Sciuridae; genus Urocitellus; species Urocitellus parryii. Next base: position 128,561,966 of record NC_135534.1, read on the forward strand.
ATTCCCAGTATGATGGGGTGGGAAGGGATAGGAGAACTGGGAAAAGTAGACTTGGGCAAGTATTCATGTTCCAGAAGCTACTATTCTCGTCCAGTCACATTTTTGTTACACTTCCATCACCCTCAGAAATTGGAACACAATCAACACACCCTCCTCTCCACCTCCAGCAGAGCTCAATGAATGGTACAGAAAAGGCTTCACACAGACCTGGGCTCATTGTCCTCCACACGAGGCAAACTGAGTCCTTCCCTGGACTCTGGCAGTCTGATATTGACTCTGGGGAAACCTGGCCCTATTCAGCAGAGCTAGAGCTGCACTTGCAAATCTATCCCCCAAGATAACTCACATGCACATGAGGAGTTGTACACTAGAATGTGTATCTCAGTAGTATGTCCTCGTTAGTTAGTTATTTACTTTTGCTACCAAAATTTTTGAACATAGATGAAAGTCAACCAACTAGTTTAATAAAACATTCCTGTTGCTAAGCTGTTGTGGCTCAGTAGTACAGTGCTTGCCTCACATGCATGAGGCCCTGGGTTCGATTCTCAACACCACATATAAATAAATGAATAAAATAAAGGTCTGTCAACAACTACAATAATAATAATAATTAATAATAATAATAATTAATAATTAATTCATGACAATCTTGTTTCATCTAAAACTTACCCACTCATGACCAGTGGTATGCAATTTCAAAGTATATCTCATCCACAAATATTTCAGTATTAGTAATAGTAACCATAATATCTTATTATATCTAAGACAAAAAGAAATTATTTCTATAATTATCAGGTCCAAATTCAAATTCTAATTTTTTTCATAAATGTGATCATTCTTGAAACAATTGGGACTCTGAAAAAGATGGGATATTTAACACAGTCTTACTTCTTTCTTTTTAATATTTAACAATTATTGTTAAATTGTTTTAGATGTGATATTGATTTTAAATTTTTAAATCCTCTGCTGAAATATTTATGGATAAAATGATAATGTTATTTAGGATTTGCTTCAAAATGGGGTACAGGTAAAGAAGCTGAGAACATGTTGAAGATGAGAAATGGGTACATAAGGGTTTGTTATACTATTCTCTCCACTTTTTTACATATTTGAATATTTTCATAATATAAAATTTTAAAAAGCAGATCTAGACAATATATTGTCTACATATAGAAAGAAGGATACAAAGAAAAGACAAAAAAGCAAAAAAAAGGAAAAATAAACAGAGTTAAGGATATGGTACTTGGGTTGGGGGGAGGCAGAGGGTTGTTGAAATATTAACTATTGGAAATATCCAGCTCTTAGTTAAGAGAGAACTTTATGGTATTTTAAAAATTAGACTATTACCTGGCAGATAAAAATTAAAAAGGGCCATTCATGCCAATATTTTGGTGTACCAAACCAAGGATTATAATTAACCAAATATTGTGTAACTGAGGACCAAAGAAAAAGAAAAATAATGTACATGGTGATAAGTACACACACACATGCACACTCAGGTGCCCACACACATGCACACACGTACACACATATACATGCACACATACTTAGGTGCACACACACACACATTTAACAGTTTCAGAAACAATGTTCATCTCCAGTACATGCAGCACTCTAAAGTCTTGTAGTTTATTTGTTTAAACATGCTAGTTAGGATTCAATAAACAGAGTTCTTGGCCCTCTATGACCCAGGGTGTGAAAAACACTGAACCATGTGATGATTAGGTCCTCTTCAAATTCTCAAAACTCTAAAAGGTTAACATTTGTTTAATCTATTCAAGGGTTATTAGCCCTGCTTACAAACACCAGCAGTAAAAAGGGGGTTTTACTATATTTCTGTCTAAGAAAATAACTGCTGTCTTGCTAGATCTTTCTCTAAATGGTAGAGAATCCAGGGTCTCAGTCCCCACACTTTTTTTTATTCTTACTCTCCACCCAAATCCAAGTGATCACATCCAGTTAAGGATTTCATCTACCACTTATATTCTGGTAGGTCTCAAATGTGCGTTTCCAGCCCTGAATTTTCCCCTGAACTCAGGTTTCTGATATCCAACTACGTACATAACACCAAGATCTCTGATACTCCTCTTGAACCATACAATGACTTACACCCTCAGTCTTTTCCATCCTGGCAAACAGCCACTGCTGATCCACATGCACAAAACAAAAACCCTGAAGTCATCCCAAACCCCCCCTCTTTCTCTCACACCCCCATATCCAATCCATCAGCTAATCCTCCTGTCTACACCTTCCAGGTATTCCAAAGTCAACACTATTAACCACTTCTTACTGATCACAGCTACCACCTTACTCCACCCCATTAACTCTCAGATTCTCTGAAAAAAACTTAACCTTGGGCTGGGATTGTGGCTCAGCGGTAGATCACTCCCTTAGCACAGGCGGGACCCGGGTTCGATTCTCAGCACCACATAAAAATAAAGGCATTGTGTTGGGTCCATCTACAAAAAAGATTCTCTCTCTCTCTCTCTCTCTCTCTCTCTCAAAAAAAAAAAAAAAACTTAACCTTGCATGTCTTTCACACTGAGAAGGGTTTTCTGCCCTCCAAACCTCATCTTGGCCACTCTGCCTCCCAAAGAGAGGCAGGTGCCCCGACTCCTCTGGAAGGGGCCAAGCAAAGTTGATAGGAGGAAAGGGCTGACCTAGGTGGGGGTTCCCCAAGCAATCACACAGGCAGGTCCTTTTGTTACCTGTCCAGTGTTTCACCTCTGAATTTGTAAGATGTCAGAAGCCATGCCCACTTGTATTATTTCTCTTCTATATGCCTTTAGACTATGGTGCCCTTCATTAATCTAATCTCATCTTTATATTTCAAGGATTACTCGTAATTTCTGGACCACTGATGGCTGGAATTATTTGCTTTCTTTTCTAATAGAAGTATAGATTTTTTTAATGTACATATGCAGTCTTCAAGCCATTTCTAGAATTGCTGAAAAAAATAAGACAAATGTGTATGTTTAATATGACATTCAAATTCACTTTCCATCTTTATCATTCACCATTATTTATTTTGAGCTCCACACTCCTTGGAGTACATTGTACTCCTCACAACTTTCAAAATAGGAGAAATTGTCTTTCCATCTTTTTTCTTTGCAGCCGCTGTTCCCTCAACACGGTACTTTCCCTTGCACCACCACTGTTCAACAAACACACATTTGCTTCACCTGGCTAATTCTTACTTGATTTTGAGGTCCCAGTTAAAACCATGTTATTTGCTCTGGGAAGCCTTGTTTGACATTTCCCCTGTCCAAGACTGAATTAAATGCCCCTCTCACTTGCCTCTTGTTCAGTACTGACTTTTGTGATTATCCATTTTTCAAATTCAGGGAAAGTTTCTTAATTTCACACTCTTCAGGAGAGGAAGCTAATTCCCAAAAGGCAATGTTTTTCCAATGTGCACAGCAAATTAGTGACCAACCCTGGGCCAGAATCTGGGTCTCCCTCCTTCCAATTCAGTTCTTATCTTTAGCAACTGAACTGGGCCTTAATACAGTAGCATATGGTATTCCTTGGGTTTCTGGGTCTAATTATCTGACTTTTCACCCTGTCTTCCTATCAGATGGTCCCCTATCACAGCACTACTTCTAGGAAGCCTGACCTTAACTATTATTCCTTGACCTCTACATATTTCCCTGTATTTCATTAGTGGTTTCCAATCTATTTGCTTAGAGATCACATAGTAAAATTGGTTATGAAAAAAGAGCAAATAAGAACTCAAACATCTGTTTCCAAAGTGCATGGATTTTAATGCATCTGTTTTGTGTCATCTATTCAGACTAATAGAGAATGTTTCTAAGTCCTTCTCAGTATCTGGTTATGAACTAGATATTGAATTTCAAGATTAGTGAGTTGAGAATGTGAAAAGTGATGCTTTTGTGTTTTGAGTCACTGAGAAATTTTTGAAAACTATTCCTCTCCCTGTCATGAAGGATATGCGCTGTACTGCTTCAGGACTCTGAAATATCATTCCCCTCAACACCACATTAATGCTCTAAGAACATATAAAACAAGTTTAACATCATTTATTAAATTTGCCTTAACATATTTCATAAGGAATAAAATTTAAGACTAGAAAGAGTGAGCTAGGGCAGAGCATCATCCGTATGCTACCAGTGAAAGACAGCTATATATGCTGGATCAAAAGTATTAGACATATTCAGCACAAATATATACAATAACAGAGCTTCTTTATTAAATGCATTTCATCTTTATCAAAGTCCCCACTCTACAGGGCAAGAGAGGCTGACATGAGAACTTAATTCAGAGTATCTTAGTCCCTTCTGATTTAAACAACCTATTTCAGATCACTAGATTTCTTTTAAGTAAATTCTTAGACTTTGGGATTTTCTCCATTTCCCTTAAATCCTCTCCAAGATGGTATATAGCACAGATAATAGGGTCTCAGATTCTTTCATGCAGATCTGAGTCCTCAGGTCTTGATGGCATGCATCTGAGTTCATCTAGTCCTCAAGTACCTAGCTAGAATCTGCTGGTATACTTGTGATTTGTTCTTACAGCTGTTAAGAGAACTTCTGCTTTACAGGGTATAGTGGTCCATGCCTATAATCCCAGAGATTCAGGAGGCTGAGGCAGGAATATCACAAGTTCAAGGCCAGCTTCAGCAACTTAGTGAGGTTCTAACTACCTTAGTGAGAACCTGTCTCAAAATAAAAAATTGAAAGAACTGAGGGCTACTGTAAAATAAATAAATAAATATATTTTTTTAAATGACTGGGAGTATAGCTCAGTAGTAGAGTGCCTCTAGGTGACAGAGAGAGAGAGAGAGAGAGAGAGAGAGAGAGAGAGAGAGAGAGAGAGACTCTGACTCCTGCTTTTGATGGGTGCTCCTAATCTACGCCAAAGAACTTTCTCAGTCATTCCTGTCCCACTTATACAGCCCCATTAGCTTCCTGCTTCCCTCTAGGCACAAGGCAGCTGCACAAGGCAGGGCACTTCCATAACATGGGAGAAAAGAGAATTCTGGGCTCGCTAACTTGATCCTTCTCTCTATCTATCCACAACAGGCCACCTCTCCTATGCTACCACCAGGGTCAGAGGTCTAAGAACCTTGTAATCTCTCTGGTTATCATTTGGGAAGCCAGGCCAAGATCTCTTCTGCTCTGGGACACTCCCAAATTTTTCAGGAGCTTCTCTTTTCTCCCACCCTCTATCCCTTTATGCTAGCATATGGTATTTCTTGTTCTGAGTTGAAGTGTAAGGCCACAGGTACAGACTGACCCTGTCCTCTCATGGTTACCTGATTTTCCTCACATGTCACCCCAGCAAGAGGAAAGGAATGAGAATAAACTAACCCTAACACTGGTAGAAGCCCTCCTCCTTATGACTGAGGCCCTCCTTCCCCTGGATTCTTTCTATTTACCAAAGAGCTTTTAATTCACTTCATTATAGGGTACTGCATTCCTTATATCTTTTCCTTCTTCCCTCCTCTAACCTCTGGCTTAGAGTTAATGGGAGAGAAGATGCAGAGGGTCTACTAACTAGAGAAATACTTATCTGGATGTCTATCAGATGTATTCATGCTGAGTGCACGACTGTTACCACTCCCACAGCTGTTCATCTTCAACACAGGTCAGCTTTGTGGCAGTTATGTGATTACCAGGTGTCTCTCAGTGGGCTTTCTTTTCCTGCAGAGCTTTCTTTAAATAAGAGATTGTTCATGAAATGTATAAAAAGGGGCCCGCCAGACACTCCTCTTCCTATCATCCTTCCAGAGTATTAACAGACCTTTCACACAGCATTAGAAAACCATTAACTCTGGGAAACCTTGGCTGTTTCTCTTCCTGGGCCCTTTCTTGCACCTTCCATCTACCCTCTGCAGGGACTCCTCATCCCTACCCCTAACATCTCTTCCCACCTACTCTTGGAAAGGCTGTTTTGTTTTGTTTTTTTCCCCTTGGAACTGGGAACTGAACCTAGGGGAGCTAAACTCAGGGGTAAACCACTGAGCCACATCTTCAGCTCTTTTTGTTTTGAGACAGGTTCTGGCTAGTTTGCCCAGGACTTTCGATCTTTTTGCTTCCACCTCCTGAGTCACTTGGAATTACATGTGAGCACCACTGCACGGGCTGGAAAGGCTCTTGCCAGTGAAGAGTCACTGCTTGCTTTGCACCTCTTGTCACCATAGCAGCTGCTTCCTTTCCCAGAAGGTGCACATCCTTGGAGCTACTCCACACTAGAATGCACCTCATCCTACAGAGCCAGTGATATTGCTTGATATTGGTAATATCTTGGTTGATGATATCCCAGTGATATTCTCTCCACTTCCACATGAAGAAACCTGCCTGAGATCACAGCATCCACTGCCACCTGGTTTTGTACCCACACTTCCCATTTCACAATCCACTCAGAGGCCTGGGATCAGAGCAGCAGCTGCTGAGTTCCCTGCTTTGCTCACCACCATCTCTCTCTGACTCAGAGCACATTCATTTTTGGCCACCTTTCAATTACTGGCTACCACAAGCACTTGGAAGATGCACAGTGAACCCATAGAAGATGCACTTCTGCAATAGAAAATGCCCGAGTTAATCTTGACTTAAATACACGTTAGATGTGGGCAGCCAAAATGCAGCAGGTTGGAGAAATGTCCCTTTGTGGTTTTTGCCTTGACTTGCATGGCCCTTTTTATGGTGTCACAGATACAAACAGACCTCAGTGGAAATTGTGCCCTCAAAGACAGTGGATACTTCTTGTAAGCTTTCTGAAAATCAAACTTGGTGCCAATAACAAACTTGACTTTCTCAAGAAAAGAACCCTTTGCTCACAAGAGAACACTTGGAGAGCCACTTGTTCTATTTCTGAGTTGAAGTGTAAGGCCACAGGCACAGACTGACCCTGTCCTCCCATGGTCACCTGATTTTCCTCACATGTCACCCCAGCAAGAGGGAAGGAGTGTGAATAAACTAACCATTTTCTATTACCATGGCCTGTTCTGTCTTTGAAAATTCCTCTATTCTGCCCTCACTCTTCCTCAAGCAGAGTCACAGCTTTGGCTTCTGAAATATTGAAGCCCCAGCCCAGCCGGGAAAACCACTCTAGAGACCAGGGTGATTCTCCTTCAACTAGAGTCAACAGTGGTCCAGTCCTTGTTCTGTGCCGGGCACCCTGTGAGTATCTGTCAGGTCATCTCCACCAACCAAGCAGGACATAATCACCACTCCTCAGAAACTTCTGGAGTCTGCTGGGAAAGATCACACTCTGCGCACTACCAAAAAGGATAAAAGAAAAATACAAAGAAAGTGCCAGAAGAATCTAGAGGTGAGATATTCCATTTAATTGGAGAGAAGCTCCATCTGTTAGATCTATCCTTTTTGTACCTGTATAGGAACAGAAAACAGCATTCATGACACATAATTATTTTCAAAAATCAAACCTCCCATATTGATTATGCCTATTACACCTGTCATCACAAGAAAATGCACTCAAATTTCCCAAGTCTATGTGAATCCTGTCCTTCCTTTCCTAACTAAGATGATTCACTCAGTGTTTGATCAGAATGTCACAAAGGTCATGGGGTCCTAGCCACAGACCACCAGGAAGTGAATTGACAAATCCTATTCCTTGTTTTACAAACATGAGGTATTTTCTACATTTCATATGAAGAACTAACTGGCTACTGTAAAATCGGTGATGAGGAGGGGGGGACAGAGCTGTGTCACCTGTAAGATGCACAGTGATACACAGTGACACACAGGCCAAATAAAGACAATTGCCTTTCTCTAACAGCTGACCACCCGCCCACACCCCTCATGTGACCAACTTCATAGTTTAGGCCAGATATTAGCACACCACCTGAACAACTGATGATTTAATATCTTTCTTCACATTGAGTCACTTTTTAAACATGCATTTATTAACAAAGGAAATCTGACCTTTTATTACTGTTATTGAAAATGCAATATCTTTCGCTGACCACAAAGGAAAACAAAACAATGACATTAAATTCTAGCCCACTGTAGGCTGTGTTCCTGAGGTTCCCTTTTATTCTGTTGCAAAAGGGGACAAGGCTTGCTCTTTGATTAATCAGAAGGACTGAAACACACCTGGGAAGAGAATGCCTTGGTCAGACTGTTGTAACATTGACATTGAATGCTTATTGGGCTTCTGGCTTAACTCTGGGTGACTCCAGCCTCCTTCTAACATTCTGAATGTCTCTGGCTCACTAGTGCTTTTTCTAAACATTACTGGCAGGGTTCCCAAATGCCTAGAACATTTGCAGCAGAAGTAGGTCAGCACCCCGTTCTGAAGCCCTCCCAATGCGCGGGAGGTAGTGTGCAGAATCTGCCTTCTCTACAGGTCACCGAGGAAAAGGGTTTCCAGTTTCCTTCCCCAGTGAGGAAAACAGAAGGAACCAAAGAAGGGAAACCAAAATGAAAGAGAAAGAAGGGAAAGAGAGGCACAGAGTCAGCAAGACAGAATGGTAGGAAGGAAAGCACAAGGCAGCCACCACCCGCTCCAGACAGAAGCTGCAGTAACACCATTCACTAACAGGAACTTTCCTCTCATTAAAGCAGAAGGAGCTGTCAACCCTATTGCCTGCTAATTACCACAGGATTGACTGCCATGGGATCCATTCAACACAGCCATTTGGTCTCACAATTTAACCTGCAAAAAAAAGATTCATTCTTAATTAAAAGCCAAGCTGACCTTTTAAAAGGCTTATTTCTGGAAGAACGAACTGACTTTTTAAGATTAATAACTCCTAATAAATTCCATAACCACAAGACCAGTGGGCACGCACACTTGAATATGTAATGGTGTCTCTGATAAGGATGTCATACAAACCCAGGTCACGTCTTCCTGAGCCAGAAATGTGAGACGAACAGATGGGAGATGACTGTACAGTGGGTAACTCAATGGGCACCCTGTTGACTTCAGAAATGGGGCTCGCCCTAGGCGAAGGAACAGTTGGGAAATGTTTTGTCCTGAGAACCCACAGGAAGGACTGTGAGATGCAAGATGTTGAAGTGAGCTGGGGAACGGGGCTGACAGTCCACCCTAGTGGTAACCCCAGGGGGAGGTTATCCATAGCTCTTGGGATCTGTTCCCACACAGGTGGGCTTCTACCTTATATGTTTATGAGAGAACACAGAACTTCAGAGAAAAAATATAGGTTAAGCTTATGAACATCTGAGTCTCATCTTCACCTTTGAAATAGGACTGGGAAAAGGCAGGAGACAGGCAAAAATAGAAAGCAAAGTGCTGAAAGTACAGCCTGGTTTCTTTTTGCTGTTTATCATAAAATGAAAGAGGAAAAGGATAGATTGAAGGAAGAACTATAAAGCAAAAAGGAACCAGGATATGATGATTTGCAATCTTTTCAGCCTATCTGATTTCTTATTTTTCTCTTTCTTCCACATGTGAGAGAAAACATTTGAACTTTAACTTTCCAAGTCTGGTTTATTTCACTTAGCATCATGTCCTCCAATTCTATCCATTCACCAGAAAATGCCATAATTTCATTCTTCTTCATGGCTGAGTAAAACTCCATTTTGTGTGTGTGTGTGTGTGTGTGTGTGTGTGTGTGTGCATCATATTTTCTTTATTCATTCATCTGTTGATGGGCACCTGGGCTGGTTGCATACTTAGCTGTTGTGAATTGTGCTAATATAAATATTGATATTCATGTATCACTATAGTATGATGATTTTAATTCTTTTGAATAAATACCAAGGAGTGGTAAAGCTAGGTTATATGGTAGTTCCATTCCTAGTCTTTTAAGGAATCTCCATACTATTTTCCAAATTGGTTGTATTAATTTTCAGTCCCACCAACAATTTGAGAAAGATGAAACAATTAGGGAAGTCACTATCAGGAAAGAGTACTGTCCAGGGGTAATCAAGGATGGGCTATCACAACCTTTTGCTAGTTCCTTAACAGGTCAAAGTTCAGATTATTCAATCACACAAATGAATCAGACATTTGTCTTGAGGACATTACTCATGTGATTCACGGATTCCCTTAGGCGTCTCATCAAAAACCAAGATATCCAAGAAAGAGCCTCTTATCTAAAGGAGTGCATTCCAAAAGACATACCCAATAGACCCACAAGGCCCTGAAGAAGTACACCAGCAGAAACACTACACCCTTGGCTTTAAGGGAACAACGAGTAAAGAATGAAAGAAGTCTGTCAAAATTCTACAGGAAATTCTAGTAGGCTGATTGTAGTATTAAGAGAGAAACAGAAGAGTCATAAAAGACTCAAATGCTTTTCACCTCAACATCTTAGTTGAGGTGCCGTCAACTAAGATGAGAACCCTGAAGAATGTCTTTCTTATGAGTAAGACCAAGAGCTCAAACAAGTAGATCTTGGACGAGATCATTGTTTCTTAGGACACCAAAAGCATAAGCAAAAAAAGAAAAAAGCAGTTAGACTGTACTTCATTGAAATTAAAAAGGTGTGTTTCAAAATATAACATCTAGGAAGCACAAAGAAAAACCACAGAATGGGAAAAAAATATTTGCCAATCATCTATCTGGTAAGAGACTTGTTTCTAGACTATGTGAAACATTCTTAGAACTCAATAATGAAAAGACAAATAATACAAAAATCAAGCAGGGGATTTGAATGGGCATTCTCCAAAGAAGATATACAAAAGGCCAATAATCACTTGAAAAGATGCTCAGCATTATTGGCCATCAGGGAAGTGCAAGTCATACTTACAATGGGATACTACTTCATACCCACTAGAATGGCAGTCATTGAAAAGACAGACAAAAATTGTTGGCAAGAATGTGGAGAAATTGGAACCTCTGTACATTGCTGGCAAAAATTTAAAATGGTGAAGTCATTTTGGAAAACAGTGTGGCAATTCCTCAAAAGATTAATCCTAGAGTCACCATATGACTCAACAATTTCACGTCTAGGTCCTTACCCAAGAGCAATGAAAATATGTCCACAAAAAAAATTGGTACATGAATATTTATATTAGCTCTAATAAAAGCCCAAAATTGTAAGGACCCAAATATCCATCAATTGATAAAATGGATAAATAAAATGTGGTATATCCAGACCATGGAATAAAACACAATTAAAAAGAATGAAAAAAGGTGGGAGGGAAGGGAGGGATCATAGGGGTAGGAAAGATGGTAGAATGTGATGGTCATCATTGCCCTAAGTGCATGTATGAAGACACAAAGGATGTGACTCTATTTTGTTTACAACTAGAGATATGAAAAATTGAGCTCTATATGAGTAATATGAATCATAAAGCAGTCTGTTGTCATATATAACAAATTAAAATTTTTTAAAAAATAATGAAATACTGATTTGTGCTACAGTATGGATTAACCTTGAAAACATTATGGTAAATTAAAGAAATCAGTCATAAAAGACCACATGTTGTATTATTCTATTTTTTAGAAAAGTCCATAATAGACTAATCTATAGAGACAGGAAGTGATCTAGTATTCTAGGGCTGGAGGTTGGGTAAAATGCACGCTGTTAAAGATGTGAGGTTTCTTTTTGGAGTAATAAATATGCTGTAAAAATTGACTGTGCTATTGGTAGCACAGCTCAGTGACTATACTAAAAACCACTGAGTTTTACAATTTAAGTGGGTAAACTATAAGGCGTATGAGTTATTTCTCAATTAAGCTGTTAGCAAAGGAAAGAAAAAGAAACACACCTGAAATTTGCTCTGTATCTAGCTCTGTGCTGGGCAATGGGCTTCAGATACACTATACATCTCCTTGCTTCAGAGTTTATGAGATGGGGATGAGCCAGGGGTCCAGTCAAGGGAGACTGGCCAGGACACTGATGGCCAGAAAGATAACTGGTCTGGACAAATGCACATTCCACATGGATATAGTAGAGTAAACTTGTGTAAATGCTTTGTGAAATTCTCTCTCTTGATTGCATTTACAGAAACCTTCCTAGTTATGTGGATTCAGTCAACCAGAACTAAGCTATACAATGAGCTTGACCCTTGAAAACCAGATCCCCGAGAGAAAATGAAAATAACCCAATGCAAGAGCAGACAGGAAAAATGACTAATGGTCTCTCTCTCTCTCTCTCTCTCTCTCTCTCTCTCTCTCTCTCTCTCTCTCACACACACACACACACACACACACACACACACACACACACAGAATTTCCAAGTCAGAAGTCACCCTAGGGTTCATCTAATCTAATACATAGATTGTGCCAGCCATTAATCCACTAATCTGCACATATATAGCATTGATATGAATACAAAGAAAGAAAGGGGGAAAAAGGTTAATTACTTCTCCAACTAGAGAGTCTGAAAAGTAAATTTCTCTACACCCAGCACCCTTCCTCCCAACCCCGCCATAAACTAAGTTACTGAAAAGACCATCTTCATCTATTTATATTATATATCTATATTTTCATTTTCTATGAATCCCAAATAATTTTTTTTGGTGGGGGGTACCAAGGATTGAACCCAGGGGAGCTTAACTACTGAACCACATCCCCAGCCCTTTCTATTTTTTATTTTGAGAGAGGGTCTCATTAAGTTGCTTAGGCCTTGCTAAGTTGCTGAGTCTGGCTTTGAACTTGCTGTCCTCTTGCCTCTGCCTCCCAAGCCCCCAAAGAATTCTAGTTGCAGACATGACTACACAATGGGCACTAAATGGCTAGACCTGAGATTGTACTGCCTATTCTCATAGACCTTGTTCATTCTTAATGAAAATCCACACTTTTTCTTGTCTATTTGCATATTGTGTTCATGAAGATTATTGGCTCAAGTAAAATCTCCTCTCTCTCATACCCAGCTCTTTATTAATCCAAAGATCAAATTATTGAGCAGCCTAGAAAAAGACATAGATTTCTGAAGGTTTAAACAGATTCTGTTAAAGGTTTCTTCCTGTGACCTGTTGATAGGCTTTGAGAAGACTAAACCTGAAAGAAGCTGTCTTCTTTTAAGGAGGAAAGATATATTTGGATCAGGGGTGTGAAGGATGCGAACAGTTTCCAAGTTCTGAACAGTGCTCTCAGCTGAAATATGCACTTCCCAGTGACGCTCTCCCATGTCGGCATGGCTTGGTGATCATGTGCATCTGGCATTTTCCTCTTCCTCATGTTCAGTCACTCTTGTTCTTTATCAAGAATATATTCTCTGTCCATCTTTATCATTGCAAAATAAAATCTTGCTCTTGAAATCAAAGTGCTCCTTCCCCTCATGTTTCATTAGCATTTATTTCATGGTTTTATAGAATTTTTGCACATACTGCAGACATTTCCAACCTGCCAAAAACTTTTAGAACTTAGATTAGTTATACTAAAAGAATGTCCCCAGATACATAAAATCTCCTAAAGAATAAGTCTTCAGAAGCATAGATAATTTTTATAAACATTGAAAAATATGTGCTATCTGCTTAAGTATTTCTTTCTGGTTTTCTTTGGTTTGTTTTGGTATTTTTGGTTTTGGCGGGGTGTTGTTTTGTCTTTTTGTTGTGTGGTACTGCGGATTGAACCCAGGGGAACTCTACCACTGAGCCACCTCCTCAGCCCTTGATATATTTTATTTGGGGACAGAGTCTTGTCCAGGCTGACCTTAAACTTTCAATCCTCCAGCCTCAGTCTCCTGAGTCACTGGGATTACAGGTATGTACCACCATGCCTGACTTGCTTAAGGATTTCTAATCTTAATTTTAAAATATTAAATAAAATGATCATCAATGCATATTGTTTATTATGAATAAGCTCTACTCCCCTTTCACTTGTAATTTACAAATTACCAGCTGTATTTTCAAATGATACACTTGCACAGTCATTGGTTGCATGCTCATGTGAAATGAAAATTACACATAGATAAACTTTTTGTATATATGGTTGTACTGAAGCAGAAATGGGAAATCTATTCCTGGGTAGTTTTTCCCACAAGCCTGGGAATAAAGAGGGGTAAGGGCCAGATGTGGTGGTGAATGCCTATAATCCCAGCAGTTTGTGAGGCTGAGGCAGGAAGATCATGAGTTCAAAGCCAGCTTCAGCAAAAGCAAGGTGCTAATCAATTCAGTGAGACCCTGTCTCTAAAAAAATAAAATAAAATAGGGCTGGGGATGTGGCTCAGTGTTTGAGTGCCCCTGAGTTCAATCCCTGGTACCCACTCCCCCGCCAAAAAAAGAGGGGTAAGGGACTGATGGTGTTACAGAGGAAGACTGGAGAGGTAGCCAGATTGGTGGGGGCGGGGGGAGGGTTGTGGAGCATAGGAGAAGAGAATAAAGCAATCCGTAGAACATTGTAAGATGCTAGCAAATATGTCACTTTAGGGGCTGCCAATTTAATTTCCTCAGGGATCTATAAAAGGGTTGAAAAGGCAAAGTATAAATAAGGAAAGGTTCAAGTTCAATTTTTTTATAAACTTTTTAAACATTTTTTTAGTTGTTATTTGACACAATATCTTTATTTTATTTATTTATTATTATGTGGTGTTGAGGATCGAACCCAGCACCTTGCACGTACTAGACAAGCACGCTACCGCTGAGCCACAACCCCAGCCCTCAAGTTCAATTTCTTTAAAAGTAATCAATGAAGGCTAAACAAAACAGAGCTGTGAACCAAATTTGGACTGTGGATTTCCAGCTTGTGACTTCTGCAATAAAGAACAGATAACTATTTTGGATTCAAATCCTGCCCCACCACTTGTCAGCAGGGTGACTAAGGCTCAAATTCTTCATCAGTGGCAATCAGAATAGTCACTGCACCAGGTAGAGTGACCATATGTCAAGGTTGGCCTAGGAGAGTCCTGGCTTATAGAGTATTTTTAGAATGATCAAAAGTATATTATCAGTGTCATTTTCACTGTCAAAACTGTCCTAGTTATAGGGTCCCAGAGGGGAATCTCTTTAAAGTACTGACCATGGTGCAGAATGTAGTAGAAGCGCATATACACACACACATACACACACAAGTGACAATAGCTTCATGCAAGATTAGCTCTGTGAAGACTTAAGAAGGGAGAGAGGTTTGTCTTCAGAGTTGTGCCATTCCCAGTGTCCTCCCAATGCCTCAAGGTCTCCTCCCAATGCCTCAACGTCACCCTGAGTTCAATCCCTGGTACCCACTCTCCCCCCCCCCAAAAAAAAGAGGGGTAAGGGACTGATGGTTTACAGAGGAAGACTGGAGAGGTAGCCAGATTGGCTGGCGGGGTGGGGCATGGGAGAAGAGAATAAAACAATCCATAGAACATTGTAAGATGCTAGCAAACGTGAGCTCTTCATGTTATTTTGCATATGTGCCCGGGCCCTTTCCAGTGTCCTCAAAAGTCAGAGGTCCCTTGATCTACTCTGCTGCAAAGTTCAGCTGGCTCATCTTACATACTGACTCATTCAGGTATTGTTGGATCCCTAAGGAAATTTATATATTGCCCTTCCTAAGAAAGATGAGATGAAAGTGGATTAAGGAAGGAGACTTTAGGCTGTTGGAAAGAGACATTTGAGCCAACATATATTTATGAATGACTGGGATGTAGCTCGGTGGCAGAGCACTTACCTAGAATGAATAAGAATATACCCATATATTCCATATATGGGTATATTCCAAGCATAAAATGAATTGATTCATTGCTCTCCAGCCAAATAATATTCTGAAATGTTCTAAAACATAAATCATGGCATTTCTTCAAGATAGCCCCCCCCCTTATCATGAAAATTAACACAAGACTAAGAATTTCAACTAACTACAAACTACAACCCATTAAGTTTTTTAGTCCAGTCATTCCAGTGACGTGTTGTTGCAAAATAAACCATTCCCAAAACTTAGTAGAGTAAAACAACTATGTGCTATGGCTGCTTGTGGTACTGGGGATTGTGAGCTCAGTAGTGTGGTGTTCTCTGTGGTCCCTCACCTGGTTACAGATCGCAGCTGCAACTTAAGTCATTTGAAGGTGTTTTCTCTTACATGCCTGTTGTATGAGCTGGAAAAGCTGGAAGCTCCTTGAGCATCTGTCTTCAAATAGCCTCTCCACATGGAAAGACTGGGATTCCTGACAGCATGGTGGTCTCAAGGTAGTTGGACTGTTACATAGTCCCTGGATTCCCCCAAGAGTGAGTATTCTAAGAGAGTCAATGCAAGCTGCTGGTATCTTATGATTTGGCAGTAAGATGGCATCACTTCTGCCACATATCTTGGTCAGGATCAAGTCACAGGCCAGCCTAGAGTAAATATAGTGGTGGACTAGTCTCCACCTCTCAATGGGGAATGGCTTGGATATATATAGAGAGAGAAAGAACCGATGGTATCCATCTTAGGGATAAGCTACAAGGCCTTCCATCCATCTCTTTCCTCAATGTTAAGAATGGCATGAAGGACCTAAATTTTGAAATACTGATATCATACAAATATTATCTGTTCATTTTTCTTATATCAGCATAGAGAAGTAAGTAAATAAAAAATAAATTAATCACTCCTGTCACCCAAAGAAAATCACTCCCAGGTTAGTTATGGGTAAAATTAATATTTACTTGACAGGGAAGCATGCAGAGATAATTGTTTCACTCTCCCTCTTTTTAATACCAACTTAGTACGGGAAATCATTCACTGTTACTCAGCTTGGTTAGGCAGGCAAGGAGCCAGCCCCCAGATGTCAGGACAGATATAGGGGCTTAGCAATTGAATGGGTTAGAGGAGACAAATGATTTGAGCAGATGCCACATTGAAGTTGTGAGAGGGAACATCTGCCGTTCTATTTGCTAAGGTATTTGGTAATCAGGAAGACAGTGTAAATGCACAAATAGAGCCACCTGTATTGAGATTCAGAGCATGAACACTGATGTGGATGTTTTGTAGCTAATTAGATGTGGAGTGTTACATTGTGTCTCTAATTTTACAGAATGAAAGCAGAATGTTCCTCTCCATCACAGTTTCCTCTCAATTTTCAAGGAGAAAGTGCAGTCTCATTTCTCATTCCCATTCTAAATGAACCACAACAACCATACCTCAGTTCCTTGTTATATAGCCCAAATGTCCAGGCTTCAGTAGTTCTACATAGCATAATAAAGTCCCATTTCTTTATGTTCAAAAATTATAGCACCTTAAGTTCCCACCTACTTTGCCCTAGGGTGTCCAGTTCTTCTACCAGCTTCTTTTTTACCAGTGTTTCTGGGACACCCTCCCCCGACCATGGAATTGCTTCACAGCCATTATACTCTTCATGGCTGATCCCAACCTCAGCCACCGGGGAGCTCTGGCTGCTGGTGGGGAAGTCCCCTAGAGTCCTTGGGGACTTGATTCTTCCCATCTACTATTTTCCACTCTCCCTTTCTGTACCCCAAATGTGCACTTTCCCTGACTTTTTCTCAGCCAATGCAGAAACCAAGCCATAACATTTAAAGGGAGTATTATGAGGAAGGGGACTTGGAGTTAACAAAGAAGAATTTTAACAATAAAGGGGAAATGAATAGCAGATGTGGTTCTGCAGCATTCACAGGGTCCCCCTTGCAGGTCTCTTGTCTTCCGGATCATTCACATTCCTTAAGCAAAGACTAGCTGACCTTCCCCTTAGAGGAATGCTCAAATGGCTTTTCTGTTTGAGGCTAAAGGCATCAAGAAAGGAGACTTTCCCCTATCTCACCCTTTTCCAGTCCAAGACTTGCCTCCCAAAACCTTTTCTGGTTGTGGATCCTGTTTCCTTTCAAGACTGATTGACAGTAGCAATGTCCTTCAACAAGACAGTATTCCCAGAAAATGCTACTTGGTCCTCTATATCATTGTGAAATCCAGGTCTGGTGTGACCAAATGCAGTTCTTAGCCTTTCCTTCAGCATAAACTTTACCTTGCAAATAGCTCAGCTCATGACTCTCATGAGCAGCAGCTTTAATATTCACACACATACACACACACACATACACACACACACACACACACACACACACACACACACACACACCCCTCCCAAGAATAAGCCAAAAGCGCTGGTGTTTATGTGGTACTGGAAATGCTCTACCACTGAGCTGCATCCCCAACCTTTTTTATTTCATTTTGAGACAAAGTCTCACTAAGTTACTGAGACTGGCCTTAAACTTATGATCCTCCCGCCTCAGCTTCCTGAGTCACTGGGGTCATAGGCATGTGCCACTCTGTCCAGCTTTCACAGCATTTTTCTGAAAACTAAGAAAGTTACCTTAAAAAAAACACACATCTGTCAAATACAGGTCGGCTTTGGATTGTTACTTCTTGTTCACCTGACTCGACTCCCAAATGCCTACATTGACAGTTACATCTCCTTGGCTTTCACTCTTTCTCTCATTTTTATTCTCACTTATTTTCCTTCCTTGTTTATAGACAGTTCTGTCTACTAACTGAAAAAAATACTAACTGGGCAGAAAATTATTTAAACAGGCTCATGCCTCACCATAAATTCCTGGCTCTTGAAATTCACAAAGAAACAGGCTAGGATAGTAGGCATATTAGAGATAACTGGAAGACAAGAGACTCACCCTCCAATGCCTTGGCAGTATGTGTTTTAGTCATCTTTCATCACTGTGACAAAATACCTGAGATAATCAACTTATGAAGAAGAAAGTTTTACATAGTTCTTCATGGTGGGAGTACATGGTGGAAGAGGCTACTAACCTTATGGCAGCCAGAAGCAAAGAAGAGACTGTTACAGTAAGTAAACCTGCACTGACATATAATTACTGACTAAAGTCTGTAGTTTACATAGTTTACATTGGTGTTACACATTCTCTGGGTCTTGGCCAATTATAATGACATATATCCACAAAGCACTGTATAGAGTAGTTTCACTGAAAATCCCCTGTGCTCCTTTCAAACCCTGACAACACAACTGGTCATTTTACTTTCTCCATAGTTTTACCTTTCCAGAGTGTCACATAGTTGGAATCCTATAGTGTGCATCTTTTTTGGCTTCTTTGGGTACATTTAAAGTTCCTCTGTGTTTTTCCATGGCTTCATTGTTCATTTCTTTTTAGTGCCAAGTAACATACTGTATAGATGTACTGCACTTGTTTTTACCCATTCCCCTACTCTGGGACATCTTGATTACTAATCAAGTTTTGACAACTATAAGTAAAGCTGATATAAATATCCTCATGTGGTTTTGTGTGGACGAAGTTTTCAGCTCATCTGGGTAAATACCAAGGAGTGTGATTGTCACATCTTACACATCTTATAGTAGAGTATGTTAGGGCTTTTGTTGTTGTTGTTGTTGTTTCTTTGTTTTTAAGGAACTGCCAAATTGCCAACAATAATGAATGAGCATTCCTGTTATTTCATATTCTCATCAGCATTTGGTGTTGCCAGTGTTTGAATTTTCACCACTCCTTCTTTGAAATAGATTCTTGCCATTCTAAGATACATAATGGTACCTAATTTTGTTTTCATTTGTGACTCCTAACAATAAATAACATTCAGTATCTTTTCATATGCTTATTTACCATCTGTACATCTTCTTTGGTGAGGTCTGTTCAGGTCTTTTGTCCATTTTTTAATTGGATTTTGTGTTTTCTTCTTGTTAAGTTGAAGATTCTTTTTAAGTGATATTAATAAGTATCTTCTTGAAAATTCTCATTCTGATTGATACATTTATCCATAATGATCTGATACAACAGTATGAATCATAAATTGGGGAAGGTGTCAGGAATGGGGAATGAATAGAGAAAGAAGAATTCAATTTATTAAGTTCCTCCTTTGTTTTTATACAAACTAGGCATCTATTCACAAAGCTGGAAATAACAAACAGATTCTGACATCTATTATCAAAACTAAGTGGCCAGGGACTCGGAACTTAAAGTAGGGCTCTGCTGGATAATTATGATAATCTGCTCCCAAAAGGAAGGGGACCTTATTCACATTCCCAGCTTTCTAACTTCTTATCTACCTTCACAAAAGAAAGAAATAAAAGACAGTGCATTTTTTTGAACATTTAGTAATACCAAGGTAAGTTGATTCAGACAAACAACATTGCAAGATGTCTAAGCCTGTTGATTTATGGCTTAGACATGTAAGGCATGTAGGTAGTATATGTGTGAAAAAAGAACCCTAACATTTGTCCAGTAAAACTTCAGCAATTTAAATAGGTCCCTGTCTTTGTTCTGTAAAATATTAAAAAGCTGATTGTGTCTAGAGCTTCCCTATTACCATGGAGAGTTGACAGCCGCCACATTCCTGTTGCAGAATGATGTGCTCCATTTCAGGATGGAGTCTACAGATCTGTGGCCTTCTTGGAGATGTCCCTATTGTCCCACCAACTGAGTGAGCAATCCATCAGAATGTACAGCTTACAGGGAAATAGATGCGAAAGCTCATTTCCTGAGAATGCTTGCCTCAAACTTCCCCAGGTCTTTCTTAAAGCAAAAACCAAGGCCAAACCACTTCCATTGTTTCCAATATCTCAAATTTCCTGGTTGCCAAAACCCAAGCACGGTCCAACAAAAAAGTAAGTCAAAAAGCCAAGCAGAGCATGCCTTTCCTGAGTCTCCCCATTAATCTCATGGTCTAAGTCACCAGAGACCAAATTCAGTCTTTAACAGAGCCATGTTTTGTTTTTATTTTTGTTTTTAATCAAAAGAGACAATCACTTTGGACAGTTCCTAGACAGTTTCTTATAGAGTAAAACATACACCTACCACATAACCAAGCAATTGTACACTTCAATATTTACTCAAGAGAAAGGAAAACAAACACCTGCACAAAATCTTACATATAAACATTCATGGCAACTCTGTTCAAAATAGCCAAAAACAGAAACAATTAACATGCGTACCCACAGAAGACTAGATAACTGTTAGTAAGCCCATACAACAAATTACATCTGAACAATAAAAAGAAACAAACTATTGGTATGTGCAGGAATATGAATGAACTTCAAGAATATTATACTAAGTGAAAGAAGCCAGACCTGAAAGAATATATGCCATACGATTCCACTTATGCAAAGTACAAAAACAGACAAAACTAATTTATGGTGATAATGATCCAAATCATAGTTGCTTTTCCGGACAGGGATCGACTGGGGCAAGGGATAAGGAAACTTTCTGGGCTAAAGAAAACGTTCTGTATTTCGGTGGGGATGATGATGATATGGGAAAACACATTCATCTAAACTTAGAAAACTGTACACTTAAAATCTGTACATTATGTTGTATGTAATTTTTGAAAATAGTTTTTGGGGAAGTAAAAAAGAAAGAAAAGAGGAATCCCCATACAGGCAAAAAGAAAGCAGTGGTGTATGGTTTCCATGGTGATTTAAGCTCCATATTGGGTCTATGTGTTCAAATAATTTTTTATTAGCATGGGATTATTGAAAATCATCATCAGCCAGATGACAGCAAAAAAGATGAAGAGACAGACCTTCCAGAAATAATGTTCCCCGTGATTTTTTAAAAGCGCATTTTTCAGTCATTATCTTGAGAGAAAACAAGCAGCTGGGTCTCCTAACAAAGAGGTTTAATAGGATTCTGGAAAAAGAGGGGAGAAATTGAGGTGAACAATGCCTGTTTCTGTGCCAGTCACACAAAACCAAGCCTCACAAGGTGAAGCCAATGTCCCCTCTCTGCCAGTAACATCGTAAGAGGCATAACACTCGATAATGAGGGTCCCCTAATTATTGGCGTGATTGGAAGCATATTGTTCAAAACATTCTAAAACCTGAAATTGCAGCAGCAAATGCATTAAGGCCCTCACCCTCGTCTGTGAAAATAGACGAAAATGCAAAAGGAAAGAAGATTCGCAGTCTTTGGGATCCCAGTGTGCATTGTCCGTGCTCTCCCTCTTGATTCTTTCTGCCTCCCTTGCCATTTCAGATTCATCTGGTCTTGAGTTTCAGAGTTTCCATGTGATCTCCAGCCTAGTTTGTTCTTCTCTTACCTTCTCCCCAGTTTTACACAAAATCAGCAAAATACAAGTAATAGGTGATTTGTAAGGACATCATGGAACATCTGAAAAGCAAAAAGAGGGAGGTTTGGGTTTTGTTTAGCAGGTTTTTCTCCTCGCCTGAGACTACACACATATATGCTATTTAATTGTAAAATTCAGATGGTGGACGATGGAAAGAGGGAGTCCAGTAACAAAGAAGCACAGAGATGCCTTCTAAATTCTACTTAGACTAAATTAACTATGTGGGCAACAAAAAAAGGTGCTGCTTTTTCCTTAAACACATATATTAGCAGAGATGCAGGCTAAATAAATTCCGTTTTAGTGGGAAATGAATTATGTAAATGTAATTTATAGCATTAATTCAACTTGTAAATTTAATCCACTCAAACACAGAAAGGTTTCCGTGCAATGAATATTTCTGAGGTTGTTTAATATGTTAAAATAAATATTGAGCAGCTGACAGAAAAACATGTTCTTCGCCTCACAAAAGCTGTTTTGAAACAATAATTTAAGTGCCTACTGAATATTTACAATCATGTGTTTTAAACTCTTAGCTAAATTTTTTTCCTAAAATATGTCCAAGCAGCAGGCAGATTCTAATGACAAACATTTACGAGTTTGAAGCCAGTGTCAGCAACTTAGTGAGACACTGTCTTTAAAAAAAAAAAAAAAAAGTGTGGGGATGTAGCTAGGGATAAATTTCCTCTGTGGTCAATCCCCCCAGTACAAAAAAAAAAAAAAATGGACATGCCAAGAACACTTTAGGTAAACTACTGCCATGAGATTTGGGAGAGAGAAGCACTTTTTAAAAAATAGGCCTATTTAAATATGTCATCTGGAAGCCTGCAGGAAACACACATAGGTGAGGAGTTTTATACCACCCCCAAAGCACTTGTCATTCACCATTCATGTGGCTAAAGCATTTTAATGGGAACAGGAGTGAACGATTTAGAAGTGTTTTATTTAAGAATGTAAATAAGACTATGCATTTTAAAAAACATAACAAAAGAGTGGGACAAAAATAACTCATTTTACTCTTTGGGAGAGAAGAAAACCTGAAGGATTTATTTGAAAGATTACTAGCTGGGAGATCAATTCATCCTAGTTTTGACTTGAATATGGAGACCGCAATGTTTACCCGCCACCCTTCCCTGAATGTCCTTTTTCTGTGGCTTGGGTAGGATTATGAGACAAGAGCAGTTCACAGACTCCAGATTTTAACTAAGAAAGTCTTGTTGCTTTTTATATAGGAAATGATCACCCTTTCTCACATTCATAGTACCTAACCAGAAAGTTCCCTGAGGTAGAAAATGGAGGCCCCATGAATGGTTTCTACATGAATTTCCTCCTTCCTCAAGTTCCTGCTGTGCAGACCTCTCTTGAAGCACCAATTACCAACTCCTTAAAAGAGGCAGAGACTGTCTTATTCATTTATTCCCCACAGATTCTTGTCAGGACAGGTAGGTTCATAGTGGGCATAGGTGAATTAAATTCATCTTCTCCCTCCAAACCTTTAGTATTGAATTATGCCCACTGCTTTATTCTCAAATGCCTTTGATCTCTAGGACCTATAGAGAAGGAAAAGGAAGACTTGGTAAAATATCTGTGCTTTAAAAAGGTGTCTACTGGGAATACAGTCACCCCTCTTATCCAGGGTTTTGCTTTCCACAGTTTTAGCTAACCTCAGTCAATCATGGTCTGAAAATATAAAATGGAAAATTCCAGAAATAAGCAATTCGTAAGTTTTAAATTATACACCATTCTTATTAATATAATGATGTTTCATGGTATTCCATTCCCTTCTGTCTGAATCATGAATCATCCCTTTGTCCAGTGCATCTGTATTGTATATGCTACTTTCTGATTAGCTATTTAGTAGCAAGCACAGTTATTAGATCTGTGGCAGTGTCCCAGTGCTTATGTTCAAGTAACCATTATTTTAGTTAATAATGGCTCCAAGGCACAAACTTTTCGGACATTGTTATTATAGTTGTTTTAATACTAATTACTGTGCTTAATTTATAAATTAAATGTTATCACAGGTACTTATGTATAGGAAATACATTGTACAGAGAGAGTTCAGTACAGTATGTGGTTTCAGGCATCTTTGGGAATGTATCCCAAAGATACTATACAACTTCTAGCCCCCACTCTGGATTTTCTTGCAAAGATGCATGATGTGTAACAGGAGCAAGAACAGACACAGAAACTTGATAGATAAAGACATCTCACAGAGCTCATTATATTTGGAGAATCTATTGGAGGATCCCTGGATGTGGGTAAGCCAGGAAAGACAGAAATAAAAATAAATGATCTTGATAAAGACCAAAAGATTCTTTTTTAATATTTATTTTTAGTTGTAATTGGACACAATACCTTTATTTATTTATTTTTATGTAGTGCTGAGGATCAAACTCAGGGCCTTACACGTGCCAGGCAAGCGCTCTACCACTGAGCCAACAACCCCAGCCCCAAGACCAAAAGACTCTTAAAGCAAGAGTTGATTTTTTTCAAGTGACACATCTATTACATATTAAAATCAAAGATTTTTTTCTTAAGATCTGCTATCTTGAAATTTTAATAGAACTAATTGAAAAAAAACATGATTTAACATAATAATTATCTCCATATATAGTGCTTTTTAAGAACATGTTATATGCAAAAAAGAAGCAACATTTATTGCCAAAGTCCTTTTTATTTTGAAATAGGATCTTGCTAAGTTGCCCAGGGTAACCTCAAACCTTCAATCCTCCTATATCAGCCTCCCTGGAAGATGGGATTATAGGCACGACCATTGAATCTGCTAAAATTATAATTTTAAAAGATTTTTTTTAAAAAAAAAAGAGCTAACAATCTTAAAAGCTAACTTGTGGTAGTTTTTAACTGGTCAATATCTTGGTATTTGCAATATTTCACAGTTTAATGCCCAGACTTTCATTGCTCCCAACTGTCACTGTGTTTGTTCAGGTTGCATACTGAACAACTCTAGGGACATCATTCACATAAACTGCAATGTGAATTCTAGAATAGTGAAGGGTACAAGCTGCACAGGAACATACAGCCGCCCTCAGTCCCCTCACAGCAATTCTGAATTAGAATATTGTTCAGTCTCACACAATCAGCATTTAGTAAGCTAAGCACTTGGGACTCAAATTTTTCTAAATCCAAAAATTCCTTTGAGCATGAATCCTAGTTTCTGAATAGGTAATCAAATGTGTATTAACACCAAAAAAGTGTGCTTTTACTTTCACAGAAGCAAGCTTCACCATAGCCCTGATTGCTCTGCTGGAATCAGGGACATGAAGATGCTGCCAGTGGTGGAGGCGACTTCCATGCGTGAGCTTCCGGACGGACATGCATTTTCAAGGGGAAGAACAGATCTTGCAGCTAATCACTTTCCCTCCACCCAAATGCTGAGGCTGAAAAACACTAAATCTGCCTTTGTCCTGGGTATCCGAGGACAGATAATGTTCTGTTGAAAATGTTTCCAGTCTTTTGAACATGCATATTTGTGTGTGTTTAGAAAACAACTCTGCAACGAATCATATAAATAATAGAGCAGTGCAGTATATGTCTCCCAGAGAGCTCAGGAAGCGTGGAAGGTATTATCTCATTAGGGCTGACGGCTGCCTCGGTGATGCAATGGAGTAGTAACCTCAGTTGAACTGTTATGTGCTTTAGCTACCAGAGGAAAGGGACAAATTTAAATTCTCCACGGAAGCTGTGGCTGAAATACAATACTGTGAGTTGAGCTGGCCAAGTCCTTGCAACCAGGACTCCTGCCCAGCATGCAGGAGACAACAGCAACTGTCAAGGGCAAGACCAAAGCACTCAGGAACTGGTCAGAAATCACCTGGACAGCATCTTTGAGTTTGGGTGGGCTGGCTGGGAATGGAAGGGCCCAGCAGGTAGGAATGACTCAGGTGGTTGGCAGAGCCACAGTGACCAGACTCCTCTTCTGGTCCCAGAGTGTAATTGAGCCTTGTGCCCTGCCCACATCACCTGTCCCATGCTGGGCAGTGGCTTCCAACACCAGCACGTGCACTCACTCCAGCCTTCCTCTGGCTCTTGGAACCAGCTCGGTCTCTTAATAACAGGCTGGAAATGCCATGGAATTAACACCCTCTGGAGCAATTGTAAACACCCAGCTCTCTTGGCACATGGCATCATCCCACTGCCTTCAGCTCCAGCTGTCCACAAAGGAAACTCACTTGAAAACATGCCATTCTCTGTCTGCCTTCCCTTCCCTCCCTTACTTCCCCACTCCTCTACCTATATTTCCTTCAGCAACTTATAGCAGCATGTGCTTCTGGAGGACCCAAATTAAGAAAATGATCCATCCAAGAAAAAAAGAAAGAAATCTTTGAAGCCACAGATGTCCCTTTCCGGATTACACCTGCCACTTCTATTAGTACCACTGAGGCAGAGACCTCCTGGGTAGACTCTCTGGGCGTAAGGTGTCCACAAACTCCTACCAGGCAGTAGACGTGATAAACAGCAAATAGTGTTGTTTATGACTGATTTATTACACCAATAGCATACAAAGCAGAATCAACAAAGGGAAAGAGTACAGGGGACAAAGTAAGGGGAAAGGGCACAAGCTTCTGAAAGTCCTCACCCAGTGGAGCCACACAAGATGCACCTATTTTTTCCAGCAACGGGTTGTGCCACCACAGAACCGTGTGCACATGCTCACAGACCAGACATGCCTGAGAGTCTGTTCTGGGGGTGCTCCACACAGTCTCTCGGACATCCACAGCACGCTGAAGAACGTACTCTTTGTTGTGTTTCTCGTTCCCTGTTTCACCTCCCATCCCACACCTTATTTCCTCAGATCATTCCCCAGTAACTGCTAACACCATCCACATGAGAGACAGTAAAGGGAAAAAAAAAAATCCAGGGCTCCTTAATGCCAAATCTAAGAAACCTGTTCCATTTTATCAACTGGAAAGCATTTCACCTAAAAAATACTTCCCTGAAATATATTTAGATATCTCCTACTCATCCTTTCTTTCCAGGCTTGACTAACAAATGCCAGCATTCTGGCTTCTGGTATGTGCTTATGAACAAGGTGCACTGCCTTGCGGTTAAGTGCATGAGATGCCAGATTCTAAATCCTGCCCCATGCGGCCTCTCAGAATCATCTGAGAACTACAGAGGGGCTGCCACAGAGCACGCACTGAACATATGGGAGGTTCTGCTATTATTTGGGTAAGAGGTTCCATTCCAAGCTCGGGGAGGGAGTGTGGAGTCTATCTAAAATGTCACCCACCTCCACAACTTCCTCCTTTCAAGTGCTGCAGGATGAGAAGTCAAGAAAATGCTGTCCTGAAACCATCTTTAGTCTTTTAAAGTGCCGTGGAGAGAGGATGCTCTGCTTCATTTTCTACATACCACCTCGGCTGAAAGAGACCTGGATGACACTGTAAATATCAAGTGCTGCTTAAGGTGCTGGCTAATGGCAAAGCTCACAACCTGAGAGGGCAGAGAGACCACAAGGAGCTAGTTGCCCAGCTCGTGCTAATCCTCTTCACTTTGTTTATATCTTTAAGGTCTGCTGTTAGCCCCTGCCAATGGTAATGCAAAAACTCTCCAGCGAAAAGAGGATGCTTAAAAAGTCACAGCAAGCCAAGCTTGGTGTTACACACCTGTAATGCCAGTAGCTCAGGAGGCTGACACAGGAGGATTGCAAGTTCAAAGCCAGTTTGGGACAGTTAGCAAGACCTGTCTCCAAGTAAAATTTTGAAAGGGTTGGGGGCGTAACTCAGTGGTAGAGTGCTTACTAGCATGCATGAGGCCCTGGGTTCAATCCTCAATACCACATGAAACAGAACAAAATTCATGACAAGATAGACTCTGTATAGAACAGTCAAAAGAGCATGGGGGAAGGGGGTTAGAAAGACCTTGACTAAAATCTTGGTTTTGCCCGTTAGTAACTGTTTCCTCTGGCAAATTTATTCTCCAAAGTGGAAATGCCACTGCCTTCTTCACGGGTTGTAGCTACAATTATAGACAGCAATAAAAAGGACTTTTCTCAGCACCTGGCACAAGGGATTGCTTTTATGACAGATAACCCAACAACTTAGTATTACTTATTTTCAATCTCTTCTGCCTTGGCCCTTCTAGAAATGTTACTAAGAAGAAACAAAACCATCTAATTAGACTTTCTTTCTTTTTATCCTTCTTCCTTTGTCTATTTAAGACTTCAACTAATGGGAAAGTAGCCAAAAGGATGTAGAATAGAAAAGAAAAGAAAACAAGAGGTCTCAATCATCCACAAATTAAATGTGCTCTTCTAAGTGAGCTGAACTTTGTGCAGCATCAAGTAGACAGATACTCAAAATGAAAAATATGCTTTATTTGTGAATCTCATCAAATCTTCAATTAGAGGCAGTTTTAGGATCAAGCAATTTCACTGGCACATGAAGGAAGACTTATAATTAAGTATTATGCCCAAGTTAACCCTTTGGAACTACCCAGATGTAAGAAATCTGGGTGGCCAACTGCTGATATGAGCCAGTAGCTGTTTTCCCCTTCTTCCATAGCAATTGAATTTCTTGCTGAACATATGATATCCCAAAATAAAGACTATATTTCTTACCCTCCCTTGCAGATAAATGTAGTTAAGTTCTGGGCAAGGAAATACAAGAAGTGGTATATGCAACCTAACAGAAGAGTCCTTATAGGGAAGCCTCTCTGCTGGCTGGAATGTGGACATAATGGCTTGAACTGGAACAGCCATCTTGACCCATGGATGGCTTGTACTAGACAGGGGATGAATATGGAACACCATGGAGAAGGAACACAATATTTCCTGGTATTATGAATAATCACACCAACCGTGGACCATTTATTCAGACTTTCACATGAGAAAAATTAACTTCTATCTTTTTTCATCCACTTATTATTTTGCATTTTCTGTCCCTCACAACTGATTATAATCCTAACTAATTCAGTCTGGATGTCACAGATACAGAATTGGCTATGAAATGTTGAATTTCTTGAATGTGTTGTATGCATCCAAATTGAGCATTAAGATACATTAGCTTGATTTCCTGTGTTTGTTGGTTCTACTATTAGCAGAAGTTTCACTTTCTGAAGCAACAGAAACTATGTTGGTTATCACTTAAATAAAATTTGCTTTGCATCTATAAAAATCTCATTTATCTTCCCATTTGATTCTTGGGAGATGTGGATATTTAGTGGGTCTTTTTCCCTTGTTGTACATAGATTCTTTTCTTGGGCAAATATGACCATCTTTTCCAACAAATAAAAATCCTCAGAAGATATTTCCAGCTTTGTAAAGTGAAGATAGGGGTGGGAGTGGATAGTTTATCTCTCTGTAGCCACCCAGTAACTCAATCCTCAAATGTTTTTCATTTGAATCAGGCCTCTACTGTCTCATTCCTGCCCTTCTTTGTTTTTTGTTTTTTGTTTTTGTTTTTGTTTTGTTTGTTTGTTTGTTTTGTGGTTTTTGTTTTTGCTGGTTTGCAACAGGCACAGTTATCTGATAACACTAAGAAAAACTAAGAATGCTTACCTCCCTTCCTGCTTTCTTTCTTGTTTCCTTCCTTTCTTTCTTTTTTTTTTTTTCTATAAAGACTTTCAGTGATATATCCCTTTGAAAGACTAAGGAATTAATGAACTTTTGGGAAGAAGAAGATTCAAACACATCAAGCAAAATCTTTCAGGGTTCATGGACCCCAGGGAGATTTGTTAGGAACCATAGGTTAAAAACCTGGGCCTTTGAGTTTAGGCAGAGTTGGATGCTGCCTAGTTTGAAGGCAGCCTCAAGCGCCAGCAGTAAATAATTATCCACCATTTACCATTCTCCCTTTGTGATTTGCCTAGTACCTGCATGCCATTACTTACCATTTTTGTTTAAATTGACTCACCTTTTAAACTTAAGCTTCAGTAATAGCCATGAAATCACAGATCTGATGGTCAATTCATATTTTTCCTAATGTTTTAAAATGCATGGACATGGGCTGGCGTTGTGGCTTAATGGTAGAACACTTGCCTAGCATGTATGAGGCACTGGGTTTGATTCTCAGCACCACATATAAATAAATAAAATAAAGGTACATTGACAACTAAAAATAAATAAATTTAAAAATTTTAAAAATAAATAAAATAGAGTGCCTGCAAGCTAGGCGAACCTGCAAGCCACGGGCGGGTCAGGCCCAGCAACCAGCCAAGTGACAGCAGCTACACGCGCCTGCGGGGAACGCGGACCGGACCCACTAGGACAGGTCCGGCGGACGGCTGAGGGCTAGGCCCGTCCCCTCCCCCAGTGTCTGCAGGTAGGCGGGACTGTGAACACCAGCAGAGCGGGCCCAAAGCCTGCTGAGGGGCGGAACCGGCCCCTCCCCCAGTGCCTGCAAGCTAGGCGAACCTGCAAGCCACGGGCGGGCGGGTCAGGCCCAGCAACCAGCCAAGTGACAGCAGCTACACGCACCTGCGGGGAACGTGGACCAGACCCACTAGGACAGGTCCGGCGGACGGCTGAGGGCTAGGCCCGTCCCCTCCCCCAGTGTCTGCAAGGTAGGCGGGACTGTGAACACCAGCAGAGCGGGCCCAAAGCCTGCTGAGGGGCGGAACCGGCCCCTCCCCCAGTGCCTGCAAGCTAGGCGAACCTGCAACCCATCGGGAGGTTAGGCCCAGCAACCTACGGAGTGACACAGGTGCCCCTGGCGCCTGCTGGGTAGGTGGACCTTTGACCGACCAGCAAAGCAGACCTAGGGCCTGCCAGCATGGTAGACGGATCACACTAATTGGAGGAGAATCACAGCCACTACCTGCCCTGCAAGGGTGATTTTTCAACTATACAAGAGCAATATAAATAAATAGAGGGAAAATATCAAAGACACAACAATTTCACCAAGCAGAAAGAAATGCCAGCAGTATGAAACGACAAGGAAAGAAAGGACCACAGGCAATGCAGGTCAACTCAACTTTAGAAGAGGTAATAGCTGCAACAGATGGAATGTCAGATAGAGAGCTCAGGACATACATGCTTCAGATGATCTGGAGTCTCAAGGAAGACATGAGACAGCAAAATCAGACAATGAAAGATCACATTGACAAACAAATCCAGGAAGTAAAAGATCAATTTCACAGGGAGATAGAGGTAATAAAAAACAAACAAATAGAAATACTAGAAATGCAGGAAACAATAAACCAACTTAAAAACTCAATTGAGAATACTACCAGCAGAGTGGATCACTTAGAAGATAGAACATCAGACAATGAAGACAGAGTATTTCAACTTGAAAAGAACATAGATAGCTCAGCAAGTCTACTAAGAAACCATGAGCAGAACATTCAAGAGCTATGGGATAATATCAAAAGACCAAACTTAAGAGTCATTGGGATACAGGAAGGCACAGAGCTCCAAACCAAAGGATTAAGCAATCTATTCAGTGAAATAATACAAGAAAACTTCCCAGACTTGAAGAATGAGACAGAATCCCAAATCCTAGAAGCCTACAGGATGCCGATTGTGCAAAATCATAAGAGATCCACACCTAGACACATTATAATGAAGATGTCCAACATACAGAATAAGGAGAGAATTTTAAAAGCTACAAGGGAAAGGAAGCAGATTACATTTAGGGGTAAACCAATCAGGATAACAGATGATCTCTCAACACAGACTCTAAAAGCTAGAAGATCCTGGAATAACATATTTCAAACGCTAAAAGAAAATGGATTCCAACCAAGAATCGGGTATCCCGTGAAATTAAGCTTCAGGATGGAAGATGAAATTAAAACATTCCATGACAAACAAAAGTTAAAAGAATTTGCAGCTAGAAAACCATCTCTTCAAAAAATCCTTGGCAAAACACTACAGGAAGAGGAAATGGAAAACAACAATGAAAACCAACAGTGGGAGGTAGGACAGTAAAGGGGGGAAAATAATCAAAGAGGAAAACAAATCAGGTTTAATAGCATTAATAAACAAACTATGGCTGGAAGATCAAACCATATCTCAATAATAACCCTAAATGTTAATGGCTTAAACTCACCAATTAAGAGACACAGGCTAGTTGAATGGATCAGAAAACAAGACCCAACAATATGCTGCCTGCAGGAGATGCATTTGATAGGAAAAGATATACATAGACTGAAGGTGAAAGGTTGGGAAAAATCATATCACTCATATGGACCGCGGAAACAAGCAGGAGTGTCCATACTCATATCTAATAAAATAGATTTCAAGCCAAAGTTAATCAAAAGGGATAAAGAGGGACACTACATACTGCTCAAGGGAACCATACACCAACAAGACATAACAATCATAAATATATATGCCCCAAACAACGGGGCTGCTATGTTCATCAAGCAAACTCTTCTCAAGTTCAAGAATCTAATAGACCACCATACAATAATCATGGGAGACTTCAACACACCTCTCTCACCACTGGACAGATCTTCCAAACAAAAGCTGAATAAGGAAACTATAGAACTCAATAACACAATTAACAACCTAGACTTAATTGACACATATAGAATATACCACCCAACATCAAGCAGCTACACTTTTTTCTCAGCAGCACATGGATCCTTCTCAAAAATAGATCATATATTATGTCACAGGGAAACTCTTAGTCAATATAAAGGTGTAGAGATAATACCATGCATCTTATCTGATCACAATGGAATGAAACTGAAAATCAACGATAAAAGAAGGAAGGAAAAATCATGCATCACTTGGAGAATGAACAATAGGTTACTGAATGATCAATGGGTTTTAGAAGACATCAAGGAGGAAATTAAAAAATTCTTAGAGTTAAATGAAAACACAGACACAACATATCGGAATCTATGGGACACATTGAAAGCAGTTCTAAGAGGAAAATTCATTGCTTGGAGTGCATTCCTTAAAAAAAGAAAAAACCAACAAATAAATGATCTCATACTTCATCTCAAAATCCTAGAAAAAGAAGAGCAAAACAATAGCAAAAGAAGTAGAAGGCAAGAAATAGTTAAAATCAGAGCTGAAATTAATGAAATCGAAACAAAAGAAACAATTGAAAAAATTGACAAAACTAAAAGTTGGTTCTTTGAAAAAATAAATAAAATTGACAGACCCTTAGCCATGCTAATGAAGAGAAGAAGAGAGAGAACTCAAATTACCAGCATACGGGATGAAAGAGGCAATATCACAACAGACACTTCAGAAATACAGAAGATAATCAGAAATTATTTTGAATCCTTATACTCCAATAAAATAGAGGATAGTGAAGGCATCGATAAATTTCTTAAGTCATATAATCTGCCCAGATTGAGTCAGGAGGATATAGACAACCTAAACAGACCAATATCAATTGAGAAAATAGAAGAAACCATCAAAAGATTACCATCTAAGAAAAGCCCAGGACCGGACGGGTATACAGCAGAGTTTTACAAAACCTTTAAAGAGGAACTAATACCAATACTTTTCAAGCTATTTCAGGAAATAGAAAAAGAGGGAGAACTACCAAATTCATTCTACGAGGCCAACATCACCCTGATTCCGAAACCAGACAAAGACACTTCAAAGAAAGAAAACTACAGACCAATATCTCTAATGAACCTAGATGCAAAAATCCTCAATAAAATTCTGGCGAATCGGATACAAAAACATATCAAAAAAATTGTGCACCATGATCAAGTAGGATTCATCCCTGGTATGCAAGGTTGGTTCAATATACGGAAATCAATAAATGTTATTCACCACATCAATAGACTTAAAAATAAGAACCATATGATCATCTCGATAGATGCGGAAAAAGCATTCGACAAAGTACAGCATCCCTTTATGTTCAAAACTCTTGAAAAACTAGGGATAACAGGAACATACCTCAACATTGTAAAAGCAATTTATGCTAAGCCTCAGGCTAGCATCATTCTGAATGGAGAAAAATTGAAGGCATTCCCTCTAAGATCTGGAACAAGACAGGGATGCCCTCTTTCACCACTTCTGTTCAACATAGTTCTCGAAACACTGGCCAGAGCAATTAGACAGACGAAAGAAATTAAAGGCATAAAAATAGGAAAAGAAGAACTTAAATTATCACTATTTGCAGATGACATAATTCTATACCTAGCAGACCCAAAAGGGTCTACAAAGAAACTATTAGAGATAATAAATGAATTCAGCAAAGTGGCAGGTTATAAAATCAACACGCATAAATCAAAGGCATTCCTGTATATCAGCGACAAATCCTCTGAAATGGAAATGAGGACAACCACGCCGTTCACAATATCCTCAAAAAGAATAAAATACTTGGGAATCAACCTAACAAAAGAGGTGAAAGACTTATACAATGAAAACTACAGAACCCTAAAAAGAGAAATTGAAGAAGACCTTAGAAGATGGAAAAACATACCCTGTTCATGGATAGGCAGAACTAACATCATCAAAATGGCGATATTACCAAAAGTTCTCTATAGGTTTAATGCAATGCCAATCAAAATCCCAACGGCATTTCTTGTAGAAATGGAGAAAGCAATCATGAAATTCATATGGAAGAATAAAAGACCCAGAATAGCAAAAACAATACTAAGCAGGAAGTGTGAATCAGGTGGTATAGCGATTCCAGATCTCAAACTATACTACAGAGCAATAGTAACAAAAACAGCATGGTACTGGTACCAAAACAGGTGGGTGGACCAATGGTACAGAATAGAGGACACAGAAACCAACCCACAAAACTACAACTTCCTTATATTTGATAAAGGGGCTAAAAGCATGCAATGGAGGAAGGATAGCATCTTCAACAAATGGTGCTGGGAAAACTGGAAATCCATATGCAACAAAATGAATCTGAATCCCTTTCTCTCGCCAAGCACAAAAGTTAACTCAAAATGGATCAAGGAGCTTGATATCAAATCAGAGACATGGCATCTGATAGAAGAAAAAGTTGGCTACGACCTACATGCTGTGGGGTCGGGCTCCAAATTCCTCAATAGGACACCCATAGCACAAGAGTTAACATTTAGAATCAACAAATGGGACTTACTTAAACTAAAAAGTTTTTTCTCAGCAAAAGAAACAATAAGAGAGGTAAATAGGGAGCCTACATCATGGGAACAAATCTTTACTCCTCACACTTCAGATAGAGCCCTAATATCCAGAATATATAAAGAACTCAGAAAATTAGACAATAAGATAACAAATAACCCAATCAACAAATGGGCCAAGGACTTGAATAGACACTTCTCAGAGGAGGACATACAATCAATCAATAAGTACATGAAACAATGCTCACCATCTCTAGCAGTCAGAGAAATGCAAATCAAAACCACCCTAAGATACCATCTCACTCCAGTAAGATTGGCAGCCATTATGAAGTCGAACAACAATAAGTGCTGGCGAGGTTGTGGGGAAAAGGGTACACTTGTACATTGTTGGTGGGACTGCAAATTGGTGCAGCCAATTTGGAAAGCGGTATGGAGATTTCTTGGAAAGCTGGGAATGGAACCACCATTTGACCCAGCCATTCCCCTTCTCGGTCTATTCCCTAAAGACCTAAAAAGAGCATGCTACAGGGACACTGCTACATCGATGTTCATAGCAGCACAATACACAATAGCAAGACTGTGGAATCAACCTAGATGCCCTTCAATAGACGAATGGATAAAAAAAATGTGGCATTTATACACAATGGAGTATTACTCTGCAGTAAAAAATGACAAAATCATAGAATTTGGTGGGAAATGGATGGCATTAGAGCAGATTATGCTAAGTGAAGCTAGCCAAGCCCTAAAAAACAAATGCCAAATGTCTCCTTTGATATAAGGAGAGTAACTAAGAACAGACTAGGGAAGAAGAGCACGAGAAGAAGACCAACATTAAACAAGGATGAGAGGTGGGAGGGAAAGGGAGAGAGAAGGGAAATTGCATGGAAATGGAAGGAGACCCTCAGGGTTATACAAAATTACATACAAGAGGAAGTGAGGGGAAAGGGAAAAACAGTACAAGGGGGAGGAATGAATTACAGTAGATGGGGTAGAGAGAGAAGAGGGGAGGGGAGGGGAGGGGAGGGGGGATAGTAGAGGATAGGAAAGACAGCAGGATACAACAGACATGAGTATATCAATATGTAAAGCAATGAAGTGTAACTGATGTGATTCTGCAAGCTGTATACGGGGTAAAATGGGAGTTCATAACCCACTTGAATCAAAATGTGTAATGTTTTGAACAACCAACATTAAAATAAATAAATAAATAAATAAATAAAATAACATTTTATTAAATGAAAAGTATATGCCCAAGTGCCATTGTTTTAGTTTGGGTTGAGACAATGATTACAGATCATTTATTTGAGAGATGTCCCCAGGAAGCACCAATAGGGGACGGGGAGAAGGGAGAGAAGTCAACACTGGCAGCAGTTAAAGAGCACTGGGCACTGGGCACTGGAGCTGGGTCTCCCTAGGCATTCTCTGAAAGAGGCCCAGTTGGTGCCTTGGAGTTTTATCCACCAACTCCCCTTCTTCACCATTTGAAGACAACCCCCATGGGTGTGTGTTGAGGCAAATTGTTTTTAAATGCAAGTGTATATTCGACCACACCAATCATCAAATAAAAACAATTATTGCAAAAAGTGTTGGGTGTGTGGGAGCACCCCAACTAGAATTCAATGTACACTAATTAAACACTGTAAGCAAATCACACAATCCTAGGGCAACCAAGAGACCCAAAATACCTCTGATGCCATGTGACTTCTCTTATTGTCCTCGTCTGGTGGTCCTCACCAGCTGATAGCTGGATGTCAGGGAATGGTGGAGTCGGTCCAGGGATGGACAGCAAGGCGGTCAGTCTCACCGATGTCCTTGAAGCAAAACTCTTCAATGTGGCAGGACTAGCAATTTAAATACAGTTCCAAGTTGGTGATGTACATTGGTGACTGGTTACACCCAGTGAAAGTCAATGTCCATTGGTTATGTCCAGTGAGGTGATGTAATTGCAACTGGGTATGTTCTTTGCGCATGTCCATGGAGCTGTGCTCCCTATCAATTGTAACCAGTCTTTGCTAAGTATGCCTATGGCTAGTGCCCCTTACAGCTCTTTATCAATCGCAAACAGATATGACAAAGCAGTTCAGTGGCTGCTGTTCCTTATGACCAGAAACTTGGTGAGTCCCAGCATGTCCCAGCATGTCTATGGCAGATGCTCCTTACAGTGTGGGCATGAACTCCCTGGCACTGCAGGCCTGCTGGTTGGGGTGGGCCAAGTCAGCTTCTGCAATCTAAGAAACCCTCAGGAAGAGAGTTACAAGAATTTGCAATAAGAAGCCATCAGCATAGAGGGGAACAGCAAATACCAAGGAGTGCCCTTGGGGCATGAACTGCATTTGCTACAACTACCTAAGCTCACTTGCACACTTTCATTAGATTATGTGCAGCACTTTAGGAAGTCCTATCCAAATAACCTTAAACAGATGTTATTTTGGCATAAGAGGATATTTTGATTAGGTGGGCTAGGCATCTCTCTACATATAATTTTCAGAATGTCACAAAAGTTCCTCTCCAAAAGTAGATCTTCTCTTTTTTAGATTCCTTCTCCCCCTTCACAGTTTACTTTCTTCTTAAGGTAAGGTGTTAAAGTATTTTTAGCTGCAAATGTATCTGAGAAGAATAAAATGGTGTCATTAGCAGCCAATAGTTTAGATGTCATTAGCTTAGCAAATGAGGTTAAGCTGTAAGACTCAAGCAAATATTTGTAATTATTTTCATCACATTCACTTTCCCCCTGAGAGTGTCAACCCCACAGGGGCAGAAGCCACACCTGTTCCACGCTGCGTATGCAATGTGCCTGGCACACAGCAGAGTGTAGTCAACTTTTATGGAATGGATAGATGAATAGATAAATAAACAAGGGGAGATGGCAAGTGTTGACAAAACAAAGAAGAGAAAAAGAAAAAGGTTAATACTTCTCATTGTTCTCCCAAAATGGCAGGGATTCTCGGTAGAAGGTCAAGTGGGAGATGCCAAAGATCTTGGTAAAAAGGAGAGTTATGTGCCACAAAAGTCTCTATAAGAATGTATGCCTATTTCAAGTCAAACACCAAAAAAAAAAATCATTTGAGGAATAAAATTTTCTATTCAGTCTACCTTCACAAGAAAGAACATTTCTAAACATCATAAAGGGATACATACTAGAGCAACTCAATAATATCATTTGCATCAAACCGTGATTGTGACTTTGATATCACAGTCTTGATTCATATTCTGTATCTTTGTGAACACTGGAAAGTTTCTATATGAGTAAAACATGGGATAAATTATATTTGTCTACTGATTGAGCTTATATATGTACAGTACTTAATACAGATCACAGTATCGTGGAAGAGATGTTATCCAATGAGAGATTCCATTCCTAGATCCCTTAATCAGAATCTCCAAGAGTTGGACTTGAAAATCTGAACTGTGAGACCCTCTGTGTGTCTCTTTGAGGTCAGTCAATCTGCATCTGGAGATTTTTGCTAAGGAAGGTACAAAGATGATATTGTCAATGTAATTTTTTTTAAGGGGGAGAAGAGATATCAGGAATATAGAAGGGAAAACAATAGAACAGAGGAAGGGGATCAGGAGAGAGGGAAAAGGGAAGGGGATGGGGAAGTACAGGGGAATGAAATCTACCAAGTAATGTTAGGTTCATGTTCAAATATACCCAATTAATCCACTTACATAATAATGATAATGCAGTAATTAAAATAATGATAATAGAAGGAAGATCAGTAGAGTTGAACAAATGGGAGGAAGAAGAGGGAAAAGGGGAAGGACCTGGGAAAGAAGATTGAGCAAATTATGTGATGTTCAAGAACAAATATGGTGTAATGAATCCCACTATTATGTATTATTACAATGCACCAAAAACAAAATAAAAGATGATATTGTCATTTTCACACAGGAATGTGTACTCTCAAGTGGAAGGGCAAGATATAGATGTCAATCACAGAATATAAATTAGATGACAGATAGGTGTGGCAGCCATTGATTTTCTCTTGGGAAGACTTCATATGGGAAGCAGTATTTGATCTAAACCATGGCAGATAAACAGACTTATGATGGGGAGGCCAGAAGTAGGGCTAGGTGGTTTTAAGGAAGGAATTTGATTAAATTCATAAAACTCAATAAGAAGCTTAACTTTTAACCATAAGATCACAGACAATGGAAGAGACTTTAGAAATGCCTCTTTTGGAATGCAGGACTCAGAAGGATAAAGAGACCAGGATCAACACTCACAGTCAAGTTACCATGAGGACATGCGTGAAAACTTCCAAACCAAGGTTCTGCACCCTGCCCCACCAGCCTCCTGTTGGTCTGGCCACAGAGCTAGGAATATGCTCGGCTCATGTCCCTGAGAATGCACTGCCATATGGGACCAGGTGTCAGGACTGGCCTCCTGGGGGCCAAGCAGCCCACAGGGCCATCTGGCAGGCTTTCCACCTCTCAACAAGGCCCTGTTTCACTTTAGCCTGTCACAGAATCTCCAGGAACAATATGCTGGAAAGGGTGAGAAGAAAACACACACACACACACACACACACACACACACACACACACACACACACACGCACGCACTCACACAGTAAAAGAGTAACTTCTAAGACATTGCGACACCCCCCTTGTCCAGGCTAGAGTTGCATACCAGGGAATTTCTGCCAGATTCTTTGCATATTTGGGCTTGTAACAAACTGCACGTGCTCATCTGCATTCACCAGTGAGAACCTAATGGGCCACCTTGTCAGTGGTGCCCGGCCATCCGGACACAGGAGCAGGGGCCCACTAATGAGCATTCTATGTCCTGGCCAACAAGGGCTATTCCTGGAGATGAAAATGCAACTTGATCTGATTTGCTTGTTCCGATTTAAGGTCACAGCAGCTGCCCCTCCATGGATTGTAAATGTGTAATAAAACTGGTAATGTAAAATTTGTATTGAAACATAATAAAAAAGTATACAAATTATAAGTGAATCATATAACCATTCTCAAATAAGAAAAAGAATCTAGGAAAACTACTAGCAGCATCCCGGGAAGACCACTATCCTGACTTCTAGAACAATTTATTAGTTTTACCTGTTCTTGAAATTATATTAATGGAAACATAAATGATCTTCTATCTTCAACATTTAAAATACATGGATAGTTAACTACAAATTTCCAACAAAGTTGCATGCAAGTTTAAAGAAATTAGAGTAGAATTCATACTTAACTGCAGGGTTTATTCTGGTGCAGGCAAGGAGAACTGTTTGGCTGGAATGTCACTCTCAGGAAGGGCCTCAAATTTAGACCTTTGACATGATCTTCGAATGGTGCTAATGTGCATTTAGATATAGACACACTGACAGGACTGGAAAAATAGGCCCATCATACAATATTAAAGCTAAGATCCATTTCTGGACTACGTTGCCTATCATGAATTAATATTGTAAAGAAATCTTTGGTGAATTCAAAATTAAATGACCTTGAATTTTTTGTGTGAAAAACATTAAATAGTTATATGCAAATAGGATATATATATATATATATATATATATATATATATATATTATATTATATTTTGGTAACCCTATGTCAGGTTTCTCCACTTTTAATATAGTAAAGTCTCAAAAAATTAGAAGTGGCCATGCCTCTTCCAATTTCCAAAAAGGGTCTTCATAGTGATAGCAAAAATGGCACTGTGTATTGTCAACAAAGACCCTGAAGACTGGAGAATAAGGAGGTGGCTAGTGGGGAAATGATATCTTTCTCTTCCCAGCAACTTCTGCCACAGAGAAGTCACTTTGTAGTCCTTTATTATTGTGGCTGTTATGAAAATAAGTTCCTATAGTACTTGGAAAGATATTTATGAATCTTTTCACTTTTAATTCAATGGATCATACCTGCACACTTGCCAAATTCCCTTTATGCTTTAAATTTTGCCCATGTCTCATTGTTGTCAAGATATTCGGCCTATTTTAAGTATTCTTTCCTTTTACCGTGTCATTACATGATACAATGGTCTGGGGAGGTACATCTCAGTGCTGCATGCTTAGATCACCTGTGTCAAAAGGACCCAGGATCTTGTCACACATGCTTATTCCTGGACCCCAACCCAGCTCTCCTGAAGAATCTCTAGAGTTGGTGCCCAGAAATACACACCATGGGTTCAAAACCAGCAGCTTCTGCATCACCATATGATTCTCCTTTTAAGGAATTGACTCAATTTCTGCCTTTTTAAAAATATTGATATCTGTATTTCAGTAGTGTTTTAATAGTTAATTTTCTATTGCTATAACATAATACCTGAGATTGAAAAAATTATAAAGGAGATTTACTTTGGCATGATCCTGGAGACTGGGAAGTCCAAGAACTAGAGGGAAATTTCTGCTTGGTTTCTGGTGAGGGCTTCCTGCTACATCAACTTGTGGCAGAAAGCAGAAGAGCAAGCGGGTATGTTCAGAAAAGGCACAGGAAAAGCTCACTTTATAACCACTCACTCTCAGGGCAAATAATACATTCCCTGGAAATTAAAAACTAACTCAATCCCATAAGACAGATTTATCCATTTATGAGAGCTCACTCCTGTGATCCAACTGCCTTGCCTCCCAATGTTGATGCATGGGGGAATTAAGATCGCAACACATGAATTTCTGGAGAACACAGTCAAACCACAACAAATGATGCAGTCTGCATGAGGATCCATCATAGAAGGGAAGACCCACACTGGAGCTCAGAGAAGCAACCAAGTATGAAGGTTAAAAACCAGATCCCTAGATGAGGATCCAGCTCAGAGATTTCCTGGCAGCACATCCTTAAACTCAACCTAAGCCTCACTTTCTCTTTTATAAAGTGGGAAAAGTAACACTAACTCATAGAGTCATTATGAGAATAAAATTTTTAATGCCCATTAAGCACTTAGAGTATGTCTGATGCATAGTAAACAGTCAATAAGTGACATCTATTCTTGTCATTATGACTAATTGCAATTCAGGTTTTTAAAGTGCGAATAGCAAGAAAACACTTGACATTCAAGTAATATAACCAGATTTTGAAGTTTTATTTCAATGTGAAATGGTAACATCTAAAGACTGCAAGTGTAAGCTAACTTTGTCTATACTGCTTCTGGGAGGAATGCACCATGATATTCCAGGGAAGTAATTTGACCATAGTTAACAAGAGCATGACCAAGTTATTTTCCTGTGTTCAGGTCTTAGCTTTACATTGTAAAATTGACCCATTTGATTGTCATATTTTTGATGCTATTTTAAATGTCATTTAAGAACTATGACCAATTTTTTAATGTATTAACCTTGTATCCTGCAATCTTACTAACTTGTATATTAGGTCTGGGTATTTTGGGAAAATTACTTTTGGATTTTCTAAATTAATTTTTATCAGTCTACAAACACAGTCTTACTTCTTTCTTTCCAATAAGTAAGCCCTTAGCGCATGCCTGTAGGCTCAGGAGGCTGAGGCAGGAGGATGGACAGTTCAAAGTTCAGCAATGGTGAGGCACTAAGCAACTCAGTGAGATCCTGTCTC
This sequence comes from Urocitellus parryii, assembly GCF_045843805.1. Classification (NCBI taxonomy): domain Eukaryota; kingdom Metazoa; phylum Chordata; class Mammalia; order Rodentia; family Sciuridae; genus Urocitellus; species Urocitellus parryii. Next base: position 128,604,318 of record NC_135534.1, read on the forward strand.
TAAATAAAATACAAAATTGGGCTGGGGATGTGGCTTAGTGGTTAAGTGCCCCTGAGATCAATCCCTGGTACCAAAAACAAACAAACAATATGTAAGCTTATATCTGTATATATACATATATAAAATTATATATATATATATATATATATATATTTTTTTTTTTTTGGACATATTACATTGACCAAAACCTCCATTACCCTGTCAAAGAGAAATGGCAAATGCCAACATCCTTACTCTGGTTCCATTCTCAAAGGGAAAGCATTTAAGTGTTTCACTATTAATAGGATGTTGGCTATAGGATTTTCATATATGCAGGTTACCAGGGTAAGAAAATTCTTCTCTATTCTTACTTTCTTGAAAGTTTTTCTTTTGAATGAATGTTCAATATTGTCAAATGCTTTTCCTACATTGACTGTGATACATGATTTTTATTTTTTAGTCTGTTAGTATAGCAAATTATGTCGTTTTGTTTACAAAAATTAAACTAACCTTGTACTCCTGGGATAAATTCAGTTCCTCAGAAGGCATTATCATTTTTTATATTGCTGGATTAGCCTTGCCAATATTTTTAAGGATTGTTCAGCATTTACATCCATGCAGGGGAAAATGTGGATTTATTCCCAATGTTTTGCAGCAGGCTTTTCTCTAGCCCTAAGTATCACAAGTTAGGGCACAAAATGCCCAAGATACAAATTGCATTTCCTAGCAGGACTAGGCCATTGTCAATATTGCCACTTAATGACAGTCAGCACTTAATGACAGTGCACAGGATCTTACATCAAATGTTTCATTCATTATAATGGTACAATAAATAGACTTCTATTTGGTGATTTTGCCAACAAATATTCATTTCTTACGAATGCATAAGTTTTCTCTATTTCATTTTCAGGGGCTAATTACTAGCTTATGTCATATTTTATGTCTTGACCAAAAGAGTTATTTTGTGGCTCAGTGGTAGAGCACCTGCCTAGTATGTGTGAGGCACTGGGTGCAATCCTCAGCACCACATATGAATAAATAAAATAAAATAAAAATCCATCAACAACTAATAAAAATATTTTAAAAACATTAATGCTTGTGTGCTTTGTTCCCTGCTGTAAGTAGATAAAGTGATGTAAATATGTATAACTAACAACACTTATGTTAAAAACATTTGTATAGTAAGGATATAATAGAATCATAGTCATAATAACACTATGCAGTTTTATATGCATTTTTTTTTTGTCGTGCTGGGGATTGAGACCAGGGCATTGTGCATGCAAGGCATTTACATGCATTCTTATTTGACTCTTTATAACCCGTTTTCAGCATTATTATCTCATTTTTCAATGAAAAAACTAAGGCTCAGGAAATTTTCACATCTTTCTGAAGGAATTCTTAGTAAGAATCAGGGTTTTGAAAATGAAAATCATTTTTATATACACAGACAGACATAATTAATGACTTCATAACTTTTCCATATTTTAATTCCAAAGGCTAGTTTAAGTCATATTTTTATGGCTTGAAAAAAAAGTTTTCATATTTTTAAAAATGTATCTGCTACACTTTACTTCCTGCTGTAAGATGATGACATGTTCAAATATGCTTAAGAAAATACAAATACATTAGTCTATTGGTATCCATGGGAAATTTGTTTCAGGATCACCCCACCCAAAAATATCAAAATACTCAAGGTTCTTATGTAAAATAGTATAGCATTTGCATACATCCTATGTACATCTCCCTGTATAATTTAAAGCATCTCCAGATAATCTATTATACCAAATACAATATAAATGGCATGTAAATAGTTGTTTTAAGATATTGTTTAGGGAATAATGATAAAAAGTATTTGTAAAACAATTATATCTGTACATATTAAGTACAGATATAATTGTTTTATGAATACTTTTTATCTATGTTCGCTTGAATCTGCAGATGCAAAACCCATGGATACATAGGAAAAACCATACAAAACTGTTTCCTGGTAGCCATTATTTGTTCAAAAAGGCAAAAGAAATTTAGTTAAAACAAAGACAAGAGAATTGGCAGTACTCAAATACTTATGAGTATTATAATTATTCTTCCTCAATATGGTCTTAGGGCTTATCTCAGCCTAAACTGTTCCTTCAGGTCTTAAATTTCCTGTTCCTGATTCTCTCAGCCACTTCACCTCCAGAGTAAACAGCTCCTCCTCCTCCTTTAAAGATTTTTTGAAAACTCCACTCAGTCAACAACAGAGTAGTCCCACTTCTTCATTTGGAGCCAAACCACAGGCTGCCAAGGCCCCCAGGGTGGGGAGATCCACCAGTCATCATTCCCAGTCATCATTCACTCTAGAGAGTGTCCAGGGGCAATTGTATCAGTCACCTGGAAGATCTGTTAAAACACAGCTTGAGGATGGAGGGGTGGGGATCAGAGAGAGGCTGGATAATGGGTACCAAAATACAATAATAAATGGGAAGAATGAGTCCTAGTGTTCTACAGAACAGTAGGGTCAATATAGCTCACAGTAATTTAATATGTATTTTTAAATAGATAGAAGAAAGAATTTGGAATGTTTCCAACACAAAGTTTGAGGTGATGGAAATGCTAATTACTCTGACATGATCAATGTATACACATTGTATACATGTCTTAAAATATCATACTGTACCCCACAAATATGTACAATCATTATATGCCAACTTAAGCAAACACACACAGCTTTCTCAATCTCACTTCCAGAGTTTCTGATTCAGGAGGTCTGGAATGGGACCTTGTATTAGTTATTGTTCTCTAGAGGAACAGAACCAACAGTATATATATTTTATATATATAATTATATATACATATAATTATAATATATATATAATTATATATACATATAATTATATATATTAAATCATATATATATATGATTTATTAGATTGGCTTACACAACCAGAAGTTGAATAGTCCCACAATGACTGTCCACAGCCTAGAGAGCTGAAGGAACTAGTAGCTGCTCAGTCCAAGAAGCAGGAACAAGAAGGATCAATGATGCCACCCCAGTCTGGGACCAAAGGCCTGGAAACTCCCTGAAGAGTCACTGGTCTGAGTCCAGTCACTGTAAAGGGTGAAGGAACTGCAGTCTGGTGTCCTCAGGCAATTTTGGTAGCAATCAAAGAATTTGATAAAGAAGAATGGAGCTTGTACCTGCTGCTGCTTCCTTGTTCTTCTAACTTTCTGTTTCATCCAATCCTCCAACTGATTGGACTGTGCTACCAACACTTAGGGAGGGTTTCCACTTCAGCTGACTGTCCCACATGTCAATCATTCCTAGAAATTTTCTCATTGAGACCTAGAAGCCTCTTAAACACCTCTTAATCCAATTAAGTTAACAATTCAGAGTAACCATCACAGACCTGAAAATCATTTTTTTTACAAGTCCCAGGTGACCCTAATGCTTCATGTTGGCTCCAAAACCACACTTTGAGAACCTCTCAACTAGAGGAATTGGGTCTTTGATTTTTCAGCTTCTTTATTTTTCCCCAAAAGAATGGAAAGATGTTAGATTAAAAATTAGTACTTGAGAAGCTTGGTTCTTTGCTCTGTAGGCCAAAGAGCTGAAGAACTGAATGTTTACAGCAAAGCTGGTCTCTATATTTTTATATCACTTTTATTGGAATATTTTTATTGTGATAGGCCTTTTTAGAAGAATATCTTAGGAAACTCTCTTTTTTGTTGTTTGTGTTTGTTTATTTGCCAGCTTAAAAATATATATCAGCAGTAAGTAGAATTGTAAATAATGTATTTTTCTTTTCTTTTGGCTTACCAGATTTTCCGATCTTTAGGTGTTACAACAAATACAGTTGACCTCTGTCATACAAAAATGCAGCTGGTAAAAATCAAATGAGTTCATGTGATAAGTCCTCAGTGGAATCGTGGTAATGGGATTGATTAAAACAGGGACAGAACTTGTTTCATTGTCTTGTCAAAAAAAAAAAAAAAAATCAAATGAGTAAGCAGAGTGTTGGTCCAGGCCTGTAAATCTAGTGACTCAGGAGGCTGAGGTCAGCCTCAGCAATTTAGTGAAACCCAGTCTCAAAGATAAAAAATTGAAAGAATTGGGAATGAGGTTTGGTAATAAAGCACCCTCAAGTTCAAACTTCAATACCAGAAAAAATAAATAAATAAATAAATGGTTTTGTCAGGTACTTTAATACAGGCACAGAAAAGAACCAAATATTTTTCTAGCTTCTCTAAAATCTAAAACATTTAAGAATTTACCTATTTTTAACAAGTCCTACCCTCTTCTGCCCAAGTCTCCACCTTACAGTTTACCTTGGAACCTGACAGCAAATCAACCAGTAGAATGGCAAGTTCAGGTCTGTGGCCTGACTAATGTGGACTTCCCAGATGACTTCTTCCCCAACCATCTTGCCTGGCAATACTCTTCCCATTATCCTTGTCTCCCAGACCTTCTGGAGCAAGAAGTAGTGGATGCCAACTTCTTTGTGCCATATCCTCATAATCTCTTCATGAAGGAGAGCCCTCCATTGACCCACTTTCTTCTTTTTTAAAATTTTATTTGTTCTTTTTAGTTATACAGGACAGTAGAGTCTACTTTGACATATTTATACAAACTTGGAGTATACTTTATTCTAATTAGGATCCCAGTCTTGTGGTTGTACATGATGGTGGGATTCACCGTAGTGTATTCATATATGTATATAGAAAATTTATGTTGGATTCATTCCACTGTCTTTCCTATTCCTGTCCACCCCCCTTCCCTTCATTCCCCTTTGTCTAATCCACTGAACTTCTGTTCTTCCCCCTCCCCACCCCCTTGTTGTGTGTTAGCATTCACAAAAAGACAGAATATAGGACCTTCAGTTTTTAGGGATTGGCTTATTTCACTTAGCATAATAGTCTGTCTACAGATCCATCCATTTACTGGGAAATGTCATAAAGGCATTCTTTATGGCTGAGTATTATTCCATTGTGTATATGTGCCACATTTTCTTTATCCATTCATCTATAGAAGGGCACCTAGGTTAGTTAAATAGCTTAGCTGTTGTGAGTTGTGCTGCTATAAATATTGATGTGGCTACTCTAGTATGCTGATTTTGATTCCTTTGGATATATACTAAGGAGCAGTATAACTGCATTGATCCACTTTCATTCACAATCTCAAAAAAAAATTATCCCACCAATTCATACATTTCATAAATTTACTATAACATATTAGGTTGCTGAAAAAAAATAACCAAGATAACCTCAGCTTATTAGTAGGGGAAAAAGATAACTTTGTCCACTTATATTTAATACGTATTAGGGTAATATTTTATAACATGAAACAATAAAAGCTGATTCTTATCATCTTCTACTTCTTTGTCTATACAAAATCATACTGTGGGGCTGGGATTGTGGCTCAGCGGTAGAGCGCTCGCCTAGCACGGGTGGGACCCGGGTTCGATCCTCAGCACCACATAAAAATAAAGGCATTGTGTTGCGTCCATCTACACCAAAAAAAAAAATAAATATTTAAAAAAATCATACTGTTCTGTCGTTATCACTCTGGCTAATTTTAACAGCCTTCTTTTTTTTCTTCATTTTTTTTTTTAGATGGCAAGATGCAATATTGAGTTGAAAATTAAGGAAAGGTCTTGGTATTTCACATGCCAATGATTTTTCTTCCTGACCAATTCACTTTAAAAATCCAAATGGCAAAGGTAATTCTTCTCTGGCCTGAATAAATATGAAGATCTGAACTGCAGAACAGTGGTAAAGCTACCTTCTCTTGATTATTGTTAATTCATTGCCAAATTAAAATGCATGCAGTCTCTTCCTCCTACCCCACAAATTGTGCCTGAAACAAAATAATGATTCTGCTTTGTTGAACAAAAACATCATCTAACTCAAGAGAAGGTTTTTCTTAATGACCTAAAATATGTGTTTTTCTCTAAAAGAGGGAGAAATTTAAAAAGCAGTGACAACACCGTGTTTTTCCAGAACATGGTAATTAGAAATGAATTAGAGCTTCCGACAGAGTGAAAACAAGAAGGCCCCTGTTTACATCTTACACTAACTACAGCCCAGGCTTATGAACCTTCATTATCCAAGAGCCATCTCTCAACTATATCCTACAAATGAATGTGATTTGTAGCTTTCGCTCAACTGAGATTTGAGATATGTGAGTGGGTTTTTTTTTTATTGTTGTTGCTGTTTTCAATCTTAAAAAGGGACTGTTTCATTATTTCTAAACCAACTACAGTATCAGTATATACATATTTGGTAGTTGGTAGCATATACTCTAGGCATTACAGTTAATCATTCAACCAAATGGGAAAAGTAATTTACAGAAATAAAATGTATATGAAAAGTCTAAAACAATAAGGGCATAACTCTCTGGAAGGTCTTCTGTCATCATTTACACCTGAGGGCTTTGGTTCCTCTCCCTCCAAGATACCTATATATGCTTTTGTAGCCATTTATCCAGCCAATCTCAACCACCAAACCCCAATGAACAGCATGAAAACGGGGACAGTTAACAATTAGAAGATGTCCATCTCCACTATGGTCAATCTAGTAAAAAAAAAAAAAAAAGAAAGAAAGAGGTGACCCCTACAGCTTCCAACAGTGAACACTCAGCAGTAGCAGGAAAATAGAAAGCCACATGTAGAAGAAAGATAAAATTAAAACCAACTAAACGAAAGACTAAGGCACATAGTTGAGAAGAAAGTTTCAGAAACATAATTGAATTAAAGAGAATGATAGTCGAAGATTCTTGGGAAAGAGCCAGAAGTGTACAGCAAGATAGAGAAATCAAGGAGGGAGAAGGGAACATGAGCTAGAGCAGCAAGGCGATTGAGGGACATCCACTGGAAGGGCACCATGTTCACCAGATGTCCCCAGTGGAACTCATAATTATCATCACCCTACTTTATTGCTTCCTTGGATGTCAGCTCATTAACTTATTAGATTCAATGCTTACTTTATTATTTTTTTCTAAGATGTAATACATCGTAGAAAGCTTTCCTTCCACCATTAGTTTGGAATAATTGTAAGTATTCAATCATCTAGAAAACTCACTTTTCCATGATCCAATCCATCTTGATATCTGCTATGGTTTGGATGTTGAGTGTCCCACAGAGGTCCCAATGTTAGAGGCTTAGTCCCCAGTTTGGTGCTTTGGGGAGATGCTGTAACCTTTCAGAAGTGAGGCCTAGGGAGAAGTCTTTAGATAATTGGGGATCCTCAAAAGGGCTTAATAAACCCTCATCCCAAAGGGCTTGTCAGACCCTGGCATCTTCCTCTTTCACTTTCCAGCCACTCATATCTGCCATGTGCTCCTGTCATGCTGTGCTGTCCCCACCTCCACACCAGAGACCTAAAAGCAATGGTTCACCTGCTCATAGACCAGAAATTCCCAAACTATGAGCCAAAATAAGCCTTTTCTTATAACAAGTTGATAACCTCTGGAATCTGTGACAGAAAGCAGACTAACACAGTAACCAATTTTATGATTTCACCTTTAACAATAGAAGTTCTCTTAACACAGTTTCAAGCCTGTGAATAAAGACATCCTTACCAGTACCTACACAAAAAATCTGTGTGGTTCCAACGAGCTAAGTTTTAGGTTTACCAAGAGTCAGTTGTTAGGACTTATTTATGTCAGTACTATTGTAAGTATCTAATTGAGTTTTTAAACAATAGGACTGGGGCAGTCAGCGGCCACCATCCGGGAAAGCTGAAGGATACACCGCCACTCTCCTTCAGAGTGCGACATCAAAACAGGTCGGTGTCATTCAGCTCACCCCCCAGACAGCGGGAATTCGCATAAAATCTCTCCTAGGCTTGCCGGGAGAGGGAGTATCAAGCTGAGCCTCCATACAGGCTAGGGGGAAACCAGAGACACCTGACCTCCAACCCCTCCTCCCAGTAGCAGCCAAAAGGAAACCTGGCTAGCCAGCGCTGGGGGAGGGGCAAGCAGAAAAAATCAAAGTGATAGAGTGCCAGGGATCCCAGCAGCCTGCAGCAGGGCCCCGGAGACCCAGGCCAACTGATTCGCGTGGCCTGCCCTGCGGCTACAGAAGGCGTGGCGCCTCAGTGAAGCCATTAATTGGCAAGCAGGGAGGTTAGGGAAGGCCATTAGGTGGAATCCCACCAGCCAAGCCCACACGGACCCTTGGGCCGAGCACGGGATCTCAGAAGGGGAAGGAAGCGGTACAGTCCCATCCCCCACAGCGGACACTCCACCGAGGCAGTCAGCGGCCACCATCCGGGAAAGCTGAAGGATACACCGCCACTCTCCTTCAGAGTGCAACATCAAAACAGCGGACACTCCATCCAGGCAGTCAGCGGCCACCATCCGGGAAAGCTGAAGAATACACCACCACTCTCCAACAGCTTGCAACATCAAAACAGCCAGCAGCAGGACCCCGGAGATCCAGGCCAACTGATTCGCGCGGCCTGCCCCGCAGCTACAGAAGGCGTGGCGCCTCAGAGAAGCCATTAATTAGCAAGCAGGGAGGTTAGGGACTGCCATTAGGTGGAATCCCGCCAGCCAAGCCCACCGCCCACGCCTGGAACAGGCCCAGCGTCCTGCCAGCATTGTAGTCACGACACCCCAATTGGAATAGGGACAGAGCAGAGCCGCCTTCCACTCCCGGAACAGGCCCAGAGAGCCGCCAGCGTGGTAGACACGTCACCCCAATAGGAGTAGGGGCACAGCCGCCGCCCGCACCTGCAAGGGAGACTTTTCAAGTATACAAGAGCAACATAAATAAATAGGGGGTAAATTTCAAAACACAACAGTTGCACCAAGCAGAAAGAAACGCGAGCAGTATGAAAAGACAAGGAAAGAAAGGACCACAAGCAATGCAGGTCAACTCAACTTTAGAAGAGGTAATAGCTGCAACAGATGGAATATCAGATAAAGAGTTCAGGATATATATGCTTCAGATGATCTGGAGTCTCAAGGAAGACATGAGACAGCAAAATCAGACAATGAAAGATCACATTGACAAACAAATCCAGGAAGTAAAAGATCAATTTCACAGGGAGATAGAGGTAATAAAAAACAAACAAATTGAAATTCTAGAAATGCAGGAAACAATAAACCAACTTAAAAACTCAATTGAGAATACTACCAGCAGAGTAGATCACTTAGAAGAGAGAACATCAGACAATGAAGACAAAGTATTTCAACTGGAAAAGAACATAGACAGCTCAGCAAGTCTGCTAAGAAACCATGAGCAGAACATCCAAGAATTATGGGACAATATCAAAAGACCAAATTTAAGAGTCATTGGGATACAGGAAGGCACAGAGCTCCATTCCAAAGGAATAAACAGTCTATTCAGTGAAATAATACGAGAAAACTTCCCAGAATTGAAGATTGAGACAGAATCCCAAATCCTAGAAGCCTACAGGATGCCGAATGTGCAAAATCATAAGAGATCCACACCTAGACACATTATAATGAAGATGTCCAACATACAGAATAAGGAGAGAATTTTAAAAGCTGCAAGAGAAAGAAAGCAGATTACATTTAGGGGTAAACCAATCAGGATAACAGCTGATCTCTCAACACAGACTCTGAAAGCTAGAAGATCCTGGAATAACATATTTCAAACACTGAAAGACAATGGGCTCCAACCAAGAATCGTGTATCCGGCGAAATTAAGCTTCAGGTTAGAAGATGAAATTAAAACCTTCCACAATAAACAAAAGTTAAAAGAATTTGCAGCTAGAAAACCATCTCCTCAAAAAATCCTTGGCAAAACATTACAGGAAGAGGAAATGGAAAACAACATTGAAAACCAACAATGGGAGGTAGGACAGTAAAGGGGGGAAAGTAGTCAAAGAGGATAACAAATCAGGTTTAGTAACATCAATAAACAAATATGGATAGAAGAACAAACCATATCTCAATAATAACCCTAAATGTTAATGGCTTAAACTCACCAATTAAGAGACACAGGCTAGTAGAATGGATCAAAAAACAAAACCCAACAATATGCTGTCTACAGGAGACGCATTTGATAGGAAAAGATATACATAGACTGAAGGTGAAAGGTTGGGAAAATCATATCACTCATATGGACCGCGGAAACAAGCAGGAGTGTCCATACTCATATCTAATAAAATAGATTTCAAGCCAAAGCTAATCAAAAGGGATATAGAAGGACACTTCATACTGCTCAAGGGAACCATACACCAACAAGACATAACAATCATAAATATATATGCCCCCAATAATGGTGCAGCTGTATTCATCAAGCAAACTCTTCTCAAGTTCAAGAGTCTAATAGACCAACATACAATAATCATGGGAGACTTCAACACACCTCTCTCACCACTGGACAGATCTTCCAAACAAAAGTTAAATAAGGAAACTATAGAACTCAATAACACAATTAACAACCTAGACTTAATTGACATATATAGACTATACCACCCAACATCAAGTAGCTACACTTTTTTCTCAGCAGCACATGGAACCTTCTCAAAAATAGACCATATACTATGTCACAGGGCAACTCTTAGACAATACAAAGGGGTAGAGATAATACCATGCATCTTATCTGATCATAATGGAATGAAACTGAAAATCAATGATAAAAGAAGAAAGGAAAAAGCAGGCATCACCTGGAGAATGAACAATAGGTTGCTGAGTGATCAATGGGTTTTAGAAGACATCAAGGAGGAAATTAAAAAATTCCTAGAGTTAAATGAAAACACAGACACAACATATCGGAATCTATGGGACACATTGAAAGCAGTTCTAAGAGGAAAATTCATTGCTTGGAGTTCATTCCTCAAAAAAAGAAAAAACCAACAAATAAATGATCTCATACTTCATCTCAAAATCCTAGAAAAAGAAGAGCAAAACAACAGCAAAAGAAGTAGAAGGCAAGAAATAATTAAAATCAGAGCTGAAATTAATGAAATTGAAACAAAAGAAACAATTGAAAAAATTGACAAAACTAAAAGCTGGTTCTTTGAAAAAATAAATAAAATTGACAGACCCTTAGCCATGCTAACGAAGAGAAGAAGAGAGAGAACCCAAATTACTAGCATACGGGATGAAAAAGGCAATATCACAACAGACACTTCAGAAATACAGAAGATAATCAGAAATTACTTTGAATCCTTATACTCCAATAAAATAGAAGATAGTGAAGGCATAGATAAATTCCTTGAGTCTTATGATCTGCCCAGATTGAGCCAGGAGGATATAGACAACCTAAACAGACCAATAACAATAGAGGAAATAGAAGAAACCATCAAAAGACTACCAACTAAGAAAAGCCCAGGACCGGATGGGTATACAGAAGAGTTTTACAAAACCTTTAAAGAGGAACTAACACCAATACTTTTCAAGCTATTTCAGGAAATAGAAAAAGAGGGAGAACTTCCAAATTCATTCTACGAGGCCAACATCACCCTGATTCCGAAACCAGACAAAGACACATCAAAGAAGGAAAACTACAGACCAATATCTCTAATGAACCTTGACGCAAAAATCCTCAATAAAATTCTGGCGAATCGGATTCAAATACATATCAAAAAAATTATACATCATGATCAAGTAGGATTCATCCCTGGGATGCAAGGCTGGTTCAATATACGGAAATCAATAAATGTTATCCACCACATCAATAGACTAAAAAATAAGAACCATATGATAGTCTCGATAGACGCAGAAAAAGCATTCGACAAAGTACAGCATCCCTTTATGTTCAAAACTCTAGAAAAATTAGGGATAACAGGATCATACCTCAACATTGTAAAAGCAATCTATGATAAGCCACAGGCCAGCATCATTCTGAATGGAGAAAAATTGAAGGCATTCCCTCTAAGATCTGGTACAAGACAGGGATGCCCTCTCTCACCACTTCTGTTCAACATAGTCCTCGAAACACTGGCCAGAGCAATTAGACAGTCAAAAGAAATTAAAGGCATAAAAATAGGAAAAGAAGAACTTAAATTATCACTATTTGCAGATGATATGATTCTATACCTAGCAGATCCAAAAGGGTCTACAAAGAAGCTATTAGAGCTAATAAATGAATTCAGCAAAGTGGCAGGATATAAGATCAACACGCATAAATCAAAGGCATTCCTGTATATCAGCGACAAATCCTCTGAAACGGAAATGAGGACAACTACTCCATTCACAATATCCCCCCAAAAAATAAAATACTTGGGAATCAACCTAACAAAAGAGGTGAAAGATTTATACAATGAAAATTACAGAACCCTAAAGAAAGACATAGAAGAAGACCTTAGAAGATGGAAAAACATACCCTGCTCATGGATAGGCAGAACTAACATCATCAAAATGGCGATATTACCAAAAGTTCTCTATAAGTTCAATGCAATGCCAATCAAAATTCCAACAGCATATCTTGTAGAAATAGATAAAAGAATCATGAAATTCATATGGAATAATAAAAGACCCAGAATAGCAAAAACAATACTAAGCAGGAAGTGTGAATCAGGCGGTATAGCGATACCAGACTTCAAACTATACTACAGAGCAATAGTAACAAAAACAGCATGGTACTGGTACCAAAACAGGCGGGTGGACCAATGGTACAGAATAGAGGACACAGTAACCAATCCACAAAACTACAACTATCTTATTTTTGATAAAGGGGCTAAAAGCATGCAATGGAGGAAGGATAGCATCTTCAACAAATGGTGCTGGGAAAACTGGAAATCCATTTGCACCAAAATGAATCTGAATCCCTATCTCTCGCCGTGCACAAAAGTTAACTCAAAATGGATCAAGGAGCTTGATATTAAATCAGAGACACGGCATCTGATAGAAGAAAAAGTTGGTTATGATCTACACGCTGTGGGATCGGGCTCCAAATTCCTCAATAGGACACCCATAGCGCTAGAGTTAACAAATAGAATCAACAAATGGGACTTACTCAAACTAAAAAGTTTTTTCTCAGCAAAAGAAACAATAAGAGAGATAAATAGGGAGCCTACATCCTGGGAACAAATCTTTACTCCACACACTTCAGATAGAGCCCTAATAACCAGAATATACAAAGAACTCAAAAAATTAGACAATAAGATAACAAATAACCCAATCAATAAATGGGCCAAGGACCTGAACAGACACTTCTCAGAGGAGGACATACAATCAATCAACAAGTACATGAAAAAATGCTCACCATCGCTAGCAGTCAGAGAAATGCAAATCAAAACTACCCTAAGATACCATCTCACTCCAGTAAGACTGGCAGCCATTAGGAAGTCAAACAACAATAAGTGCTGGAGAGGATGCGGGGAAAAGGGCACTCTTGTTCATTGCTGGTGGGACTGCAAATTGGTGCAGCCAATTTGGAAAGCAGTATGGAGATTTCTCGGAAAGCTGGGAATGGAACCACCATTTGACCCAGCTATTCCCCTTCTCGGTCTATTCCCTAAAGCCCTAACAAGAGCATGCTACAGGGACACTGCTACATCGATGTTCATAGCAGCTCAATTCACGATAGCAAGACTGTGGAACCAGCCTAGATGCCCTTCAATAGATGAATGGATAAAAAAAATGTGGCATTTATACACTATGGAGTATTACTCTGCATTAAAAAATGACAAAATTATAGAATTTGGAGGGAAATGGATGGCATTAGAGCAGATTATGCTAAGTGAAGCTAGTCAATCTTTAAAAAACAAATACCAAATGACTCCTTTGATATAAGGGGTGTAAACAAGGACAGGGTAGGGACGAAGAGCTTGAGAAGAATATTTACAGTAAACAGGGATGAGAGGTGGGAGGGAAAGGGAGTGAGAAGGGAAATTGCATGGAAATTGAAGGCAGGCGATCCTCAGGGTTATACAAAATGTCATATAAGAGGTAAGGAGGGGTAAGTCAAGAGAATACAAATGGAAGACATGATTTACAGTAGAAGGGGTAGAGAGAGAAAAGGGGAGGGGAGGGGAGGGGAGGGGAGGGGAGGGGGGATAGTAGACAATAGGACAGACAGCAGAATACATCAGACACTAGAAAGGCAATATGTCAATCAATGGAAGGGTAACTGATGTGATACAGCAATTTGTATACGGGGTAAAAGCGGGAGTTCATAATCCACTTGAATCAAACCGTGTAATATGATGTATTAAGAACTATGTAATGTTATGAACGACCAATAAAAAAAAAATTAAAAAAATAAAATAAAATAAACAATAGGACTGGACATGGTGGTGCATGCCTGTAATCCCAGTGGCTGGGAGGTTGAGGCAGAGGATCACAAGGCCAGCCTCAGGGAAGCGAGGTACTAAGCAATTCAGTGAGACCCTGTCTCTAAATAAAATACAAAATAGGGCTGGGATGTGGCCCAGTGGGCGAGTGCCCCTGAGTTCAATCCCTGGTGCCCCCCCCATACACACACACACAGAAGAAAGAAAATATAGGTAAACTGATGAAAAATGTTTGCAAGAAAAAGTTCTCATATGAACAAAATTAAATGCTTTGAAAAAATTAGACAAATTGTTATTCAAAAATTGCTCTTGGATTTTAAATATGGAAAGATTCTGCATTCAGTCTGTTTTCTTGGTGCTTTAAACTCTCACTTTATTTTAAGGAAACAAAACCAGGAAATTACACAAAAGGCAAAGGAATTTCCAATTCACAGTTTCAAGTTCAAAACGAAGGTTGGCCTTACATCAAAAAAACTGGTAAACTGCCATTTGAAGTCAAAGTATTTATATATATATATACTTAATATATATATATATATATATATATATATATATATACACACTTTAAGTCAAAGTATTTATATATATTTTAAATCAAAGTATTCAAAGCAAGCATGCATCATTCTGTGACCATCAAAATGAATGACCTTTTTCTTTTTATTTTCTCAGTTATTGGTCTGAATGGCTCAGAAGAAACATCTTCTACTACAAATATTTTTAAATTCTGGAAATAAATGCTCTCACCCCAATTTTTATTCTACAACACACACTCACAATGATGTTGGTAAAGTTCATCATTGTTCATGCATAGAAAGTTTTATCCCTCTGACTATTTAGTAAGGAACAAAGGTTCTGGTAATAAAATGTTTTCTTTGGTTTGTTGATAGTTCTGAAAGCACAGCTGCGTTTCTATGTTTTGCATAAGTGAGTTCCCATGTTAGCGATGGACTTCTGCCCCTTTGTCATTGAAGTCTGCTTATCTTGACCCTCTCATGGTGGAGGTGATGGCTTTCTTTTAGTTCTTGTGCCTTCTCTTGAAATGTCTGAGTTAGAAGGGAGGTATGCTTGCCTCACTGCTGCCCTATCTCCAGATAATCTCTCTCCTAACCAGGGTCTTGGCATCACTTGAAATTTGAAAGGACACCCTTGGCCTTGGATTGATTTCTAAACTTATAAGGCCCAGTGCAAATACTCTGAGCTAATTCCATTTTTGGTTTCATCCTATTCAGGCATGGAAAGATTTGAAATGGTTCTGCTCCTGCCATGATATTCGTTTTTGCCCCCACGTATAAATGAGTGAATTAAAAACTTGGAGAAGAATGTAAATGGCTGTGGTGGGTGTTCTGAACCAATTTTCATTCACTCAGAAGTGGGATTAAATAAAGGCCTTGAAAATAAAATGCATTTCTGTTTTTCCCATGACACAGTACAAAAATATCTCAGACAGGAAGAACAGAAAATTGAGAGAAACCCATAGCCAATTAGGTACAAACCTATCCTCCATTAGTTAGAAAGCCGACCACCGAAGTATTAAAAATAAAACTACCAGGCAGTGGAATATCTCATGGATGGAACAACAATTAGATCATTTTTAACAGCCACTGCCTATATATAATTTTTTTCTGTAATAATCACTATTTTCTTGATTTGGTTATTTAGTTTTAATTTTTAAAATATATTTAACTTTAACATTACTCAAATTCCATTCACTATTTCATGAATGACATAAAATTAGCATTTGCCAACATTACCCCTCTATTTCACTAAAGTATAAATGCAAATAAAAACTTCATGATGTGTGAAATGAATTTCTGTAAAGGATGTCTCAGCCTACATTTTAATAGGAGTGAATGTAAAGCTGTTTGCTGTGCTTAAAAGTAGGAAGCAAGTTTTCCTGCCAAAAGTGGGCCTTCTCTAATATAATTTTTTTCCCCAACGTGGATTTTTAAAATATATCTGTCCCATAACTGATAAACCTACGGCTGCCTCACTCAGCACTGCTATAGTTGTTTAGAACTTATTACAATTAATTGTGTGTGTGTGTGCAGCAGTAGTAATATTTTGACACTGTTTAAAATTATTAACATATGGTGGTGATAATAAAAATAAGACCAAATTTTAGTCTTTTTAAACAGCATTTAAGGGGCTGGGGTTGTAGCTCAGTGGTAGAGCACTTGCCTAGCATGTGCGAGGCCCTGGGTTCGCTCCTCAGCACCACATAAAAATAAGTAAATAAAATAAAGGCATTGTGTCCAACTACACATAAAAAATAAATATTAAAAAAAAACAGCTTTTTTCAGTCCTCTACAAACCTCGAACCCCTTATTGCCTGTACCTCAGGCAGAGTGCTCCAGTGGCTTTACCCTTGTATGTCACTGCCACCAGCCAGGGGTACAAACATAATTTGAGGCCACGCAAGGAAGCTGCACTTGAATCCAGACACAGAAATCAGCAGGCAGCTCACCTCCAGGGTATCAGTGAGAACTGATAATGCTGACTGAAATCTTTAAAACGATGTACAAACAAGTCCAGTACTTTCCAGGGATGTCATGTTTAAAAACGAGATACCATGTTGCCATGAAGACAATGCTTGAGTTCATGTCCTGTGTTCCTTCACCTACAATCAGGGAAGGCAAGCATCTGAATTTAGGATCAGACCAAGGAACCCATTCCAAAGGTTTCCTCTATCACTTTCAGAATGCATGAGTTTTCTCCTTTTTAGACAAACCTCCAACTAGCAAAGAACAAAGCTTTCTCATTTTCCTTCTTTCAGTTGATCTTTCTCTAAGACCCTTTATAAAGGAGAGAAATAAAGAAGCTTATTTCAGAATAAAAATTACTCCATATAAAAATAAAGAAATACACATAGAAACAGTAAATGCCAAGGTTTTTTGTTTTGTTTTTGTAATGCATTTTTCCCTTTAAGCTGAGCACAGGAGTTCATTAAATTACTCTCTATAGCATTTTAATGTCTTAATTGTTTAATAATAAAAAGATAACTGCTTATTGTAATAAATTGAAGCAGGGCAATTTTTTTTAAAGTCACCAAACCATTCAGAAAAAAAGTTAACACTTCATGAATATCTAGATAACTCTGTGTCTGTGTGTATATTAGTAAAAGAATGGAAGAATGCCCTAATAACACAATTTCACATAAATGGAATCATAATATAGATGCTATTTATTTAAAATACTTACTTAAAATTTCTTCAGCTAAACATAAGAAAAAGAGATTAAGTTAAAATGAAAGATTTCTTTTTTCAACAAAGAATAGTATTTGCTACAGGTTTAAAGATAAAGAGATACAAAAGATTCTACTATTTCAGAAGCATTTATTATTTTAGTAAAAGTAAATCACATAGCAAATATCAATTGACTAAAGAATGAGTGTTAAAAAAAAAAGTTGGTCTTATCCTTCCTTTCCATCTCCCCATTTTTGTTTTAGACCATTTCTCTGCTACCAAATTATAATACTTCCATAGAGCTCTAGTGTCATAATTTCCAAGTTTGTTCAATTTCAGTTCTATCTTTACATGGATTCCATGCTCACCAGCACTTCACTGTGGGTTTTCTTTTTCTGAGCTCTCTTAGTTTATTTATATTTTGCATGGCTCAATTTCATCATCGCATACTTTTTCAAGTGTGATTCAGTTCTTTTATCTTTGAAAAGAGATGCCAATGGTCATTACGTTCAAAGGATAATTTGCCTTAGTACAACATTTGGATGTTTCACATTCTTTGGCAGACAATAAAATTTTTTTAATATAATATTGTCTTGAGAAGTCTCTGGCCAGCCCAATGTTTCTTCCTTGTAAATGACTTGCATTAGTCTATCTGAATGTGTGAATGACTCTGTCTTTATCCTTGAACTAAGATATACATGGCAACTTGATACATGTTGACCACTCTATAACCATTTTTCTTTGAACACCATTCGGCCACCTTTCTAGTGTCTTCTAAAAGTTTGCATTCTTTGTTTGTTGGGTTGTGTCCTCTAAGTTCACCAGTTCTTCTTATACATTTTATTTGTCTGCCTTCAGTATTTACTCAATTTCTCTTAAGTTCTTTAATCTTACTTTCCTCTGCAAGAATGTAATTATTACAAGGCTGTTCTCTCAGAAATTAAGTTTTCTTTTCCTGGATATATCAGATCCAAGTGTTGGATCTATAACAATGTTGTTCTGTTCCTCTGTGTCTTTAGGTCTTCCATCTCTTTTCTTCCTGTTCTGTTTCAGCAGCTCATCTTCCAAATTCTTATTTGTTGAACATGTTCCAACTAAATTCCTTTATTAAATGAAGGTCTCTATTCCTTGAATTATGGTTTCTTCTAGATGGGGTCACTGTATTTTAAATGAGAATTCTTTCTCATTCATATTCTCTCTCTCTCTCTCTCTCTCTCTCTCTCTCTCTCTCTCACACACACACACACACACACACACACACACATACACACACACACACACACACACACACATTGGGAACTGAACTCAGGAGAATTTTAATGCTTAGCGACATCCTCAGCTCTTTCTTTTCTTTTCTTTTTTTCTTTTTTTTATTTTTTATTTTGAGACACTTCCTTGCCGAGTTGCTCAGCCTGGCCTGGAATTTGCCATCCACCTGCCTCAGCCTCCTAGGTAGTTTCTCTTTTTCAGAGAAGAGCATGGTGCATTTGCCCAGTGTTTGCTCTGATGTAATGTAGGTGACATCTCACTCTCTTTTCATTTTATCAAAGACCAACTCTAGGCTAGAGTTGAAAATACAGTATTGTGTACAAGTTTCCATACCCTGAGGTCCCAGGAGTGGCTGTGAAGGTCCTAGAAGGGACTATATATATATATATATATATATATATATATATATATATATGATCAAAGCAATCTAAATTGTCTAAACTATCAGCTTTTTTTTTTTTTGAAGGACCTGAGCTATTCTCTTTCATCCAAATTTGGTTTGATGTACCATTTCTAAATTTACTTCACTAAGGTGCGGATACATCCTATTCCCATATTCCAAGTTGGCTTGGAGCACTGGAACCTGAACTCTTCTCAGATAGAATCGGCCCTTATTCTTAACATCCTAGTTCATTGACTCATCTGCAACCATTCCAATTCTTCCAATACACACACACACACACAAAAAAAAAAATGGGAGCATAAAAGGCTACTTGTGATTGATAAGGACTGGTAACTAAAGATTAGAGGGTATGGTGGGCAAGGATGGAGGTTAGGACTTCACATAGGGCTTTCAAAGCACCTTCACACCTGTTTCTGCAACCTCAGAGTCTGCCATATAACAATTCCCCTGGACTTTCTACCCAGAACCTCAGTCTGTTTTTTTCTCTCTGAATTAAATATGAAAGCAACACTCTTCATAAGAATTCTTAATATTTTACTAAGTCACTTTCTTTTTACAGCACTATTTTCTGGGATGTGGACAGAATTAGTAACTGAACTGCTCAGAACCCATTTTCTTACTGTGCTGGGGTTCCCAAGGCCACCCCAAATGTTTGATAATTTGTTAAAAGGACTCATAGTACTTAGCATGTATTTGTATTCTTAACTATGATTTATTAAAAAGAAAAAATACACAGCAAAATCAGCCAAGGGAAAGGTTCAAGTCAGAAGGAAACCATGAATGAGCTTCCAAGAATCCTCCCCTGGGTTGGTCACAGAGGCACATAGTACCTAAATGACTAACCACAAACCCTGAAATCCAGGCTCCTGAAAGGGAGGTAGATATTTAGCATAAACCACATTGCTTGTACAGGAAGCCAAGTGTATCATTTAGGGAAATTTTTTTGTTGGTATAGAAAAATTTTTACCAGTCCAGTTCCCAGATACTAACCAAGGACCAACCTTTAAAGACAGCACCCCTAGGCCTGCTAAGCCTTTCTGCACAGGTACTTTGGACACTACTTTTCAAAATTTGTCATGATATATACATGAACCTAGGTCCATATAACCTTTAATGTCCCTGCTATTTATTCTACTAAATTTTTCTATACTAGAATAATGGTAGGAAAATCAAGAAAATGTGCAAAGCCACAGCAAAGAGACTCTCCCACTTCACAACTGTCTTAATTATCTCCACAGACTTCTCCATGTTTATTTACTCACATTGTCTATGGGCAAAACAATCAAGAAGAAAACAACAAAAACAATATGTGTAAAGTTCATTTTCTAAGGTTTGGTAAAATAAATAAATAAATAAATAAAGTACATTTTCTAAGGGTTGGTAAAATAAATATTGGCCAATTTTGATGATTTGTTCAAAAAAAATTTTTTTTTTTTGGTACCAGGGATTGAATCCAGGAGTGCTTTGCCATTGAGCCATATCCCCAACCCTTTTTTATATTTTATTTAGAGACAGGGTCTCACTAATTTGCTTAGGGCCTTGCTAAATTGCTAAGACTGGCTTTAAACTCACAATCCTCCTGCCTCAGCCTCCTGAGCAGCTGTAATTATAGGTGTGTGCCACCACACCTGGCTGCTTTGTTAAAATCTTAAAAATCTTAATTAACATGTGACATAAAATCTAAACTTACACATGAAATTTCTGTTTATTCAGATACACAGTAATATGTACCAATATAACCTTGATGGTTTCTTCATATGTTTACTACATTTTTATTAGTTGAAAAGCTAAGATTTGTATCCAAAAGGACACACAAAAAGAGCTGATTATTTCCTTTTTAAAAATCTGGAAGAGATATACTCTATTTCAATACTTCCTACTTGCTTAAGTGACTGAAAATATTTACATACCATTTTCTTATCCACAAAATAATCCAAGATGTACTTATGGTAAAAAGTTCCTCTCAGTAAGTCATTGTCTACACATTTTAACAGAATTTTAACCTCAAAATTATTGTGATACTTCTACACTTCAAACTGATGTGATATGGGGAAAGATTATTAAACCTTCCAGGAAGGCAGAAAGAGCAAATATTTAATTTATGACATCTAAATATAAGAACTGAAACACACTTGAATGAAGCAAAACATGTGTGCCAATATCTGCATGTGTATACATTAGCAAAAATGTACTTATATGCACACACATTTCACCAATTATCTCAACTTATTCCCTTAGCAGCATTTCACTGACTCCAAACAAAACTTCAGTAATGAGGAACTAGATGTGGTCTCCCTACCACACTCCCACATCTCTGTCTTCTTAAACCATTTCACAATCAGGTCTCCAGAATGTTCTGTTTGCTCTAGAGTAAGCCAAAGGTTATTGGGCCAGAGATACAAAGAGAGAGCCAAAGGTAAAAGGCTGAATAACTGACTCTTACCGGAGAAAGGAAATGTTGCCCAGCTTGAATTTCCTCCTCCTTTTCCTGCAAATTGAAATTCTTGCCCTAAACAAGCTGTTTCCAAACACATGTGAAATGGACAAAAGAGAAGAGGAAATGAAGTATCATGGGATCTGCTGTAGGCAAGTAATGAGACCCACAAAGGTTTCCAGGACCCAGACAGTGATCACCCCACTACACTATATTTGCTCTCATTGTAACACATTTTCTCCTAACTAGTTGAGATAAAATTAATAGAACTGAAATGGTCAGCTCTCTATTTTCCTTTGCCCTCCATTTTCTTCTTTCTCTTTTTACTTTTTTTTTTAAGCTTAGAGAGTAATAGAAAAGGAGGTTGCTTTGGTTACCATTAAATCAATCTCACCTCATATCCTTTCACAAGTATAAAATTAATTCAGAGTGATTCTGATTATAGCAACTGTACCCCAGCCCTGATCAAACATAATTACAATTTGATGCCGGGTCCCTGTCATTGTTGCATCTAGGTAATAGAGCCTGTATTTCAGCCAGCAGTGCCTTGTTAATGAATAGGAGCAATGAGAGGCCTACACATTGTCTCCAGTGACCTCTTCTGCATCATAGAAGCGAACTGCATTGATCAACACACTAAGATGGGTTATTATCCATTATTCTGTTTTACAATTAGCGAGCACCTGGCACATTGGCAGTCAGAAGCTCTTTGCTTTCCATTTGTATCCGTGTGAACCCCCAACTCTGACACAATATAGCACACCAATTTCCCTTCATTAAAGGAAGGAAATTATAAGGAAAGAGCTGGGGGAGGCTTAGGAAGGTGCTGTTGCTGTTTCTAAGTTGCCTTGCAGTTTATAAGGCACAGATGTTGGCAGAAATTCTACAAATGTTAGATATAGCTTTGAGAGAGCTGCTCTTTTAAATATTATCTTTTTATTTTAAGATGCAGAAGCCAAGGAGCTCCCCGCAGTTTGTGGGGTCTGATATACTTCAATATGAACAAAGAGGACCGACAGAGAACAAAGAAATGGCACACGATCATCTCCAAAGCTGCAGAAAAGGAAAACTGGTTGCACTTTGCTAAGTCCTGGCTATGGACTTTCTTTTAACCTTATTCTCTTCTGACTTCACAAAAACTTTACTTCCACCATTCAACCCACTTTAAGGAAAGGAGCTATTTGATTTTGGTGGCAAATACATTTTGGAGATAGATAGATAGATAGATAGATAGATAGATAGATAGATAGATAGATAGATAGATGTCTTTCCACAAATCAGTTTATTTGTGATCATTCTTTTGTAGAGGAAAATGTCCAGTAAAGATTTTTATTTCCTCAACAATTAATAGGCACATTTTGGCCTCCATGAAAAAAGGAATTATATTTCTTGGGTGGCACTAGGCATTTTCTACTTGATAACAACTTCAGAAGTTGGGGATGGAACTGAAGAAATGAGAAAGAAGAATCACAGGTTAACAAGGGCACAAGGCCACAGAGACTTAATGTATGATTTTGCAGTCTGAAACCTCTAAATTCAGCTTATCTTGGGGTTCTCAGCAGTCTCTGGAAAATTTGGCTTTCCACCCAAACTCACCAAAGAACAAAATGAAATCAGAAGGGCAATTTGGATTAACTTCTGAAGATGGAACTTAATATACCATCTTATATTAAGATATTAAGTTCACAGGTTCCAGTTAGAAACACCCATAGTTTAAAGGTGGTTTGACCAGTGTTTGCCAAGACCAGGCTTTGAACTCTGTGGCTAGTTTAAAAATGGCAGCCCTGCCACCACAGAGGTCCCTCTCCAGCAAATGCTCACATTGTTCTCTACTTCACATCTCTTCCAAGAACCTAAGAAACAAAAGAAAAACAGATAGTTTTGTCTTCCAAGAAGTGTTTATGGTAATTCAATTCTACAATTATAAGGATAAAAGAAGACAAATTCTCACCAAAGCTCAAACTGGGCCACACACAGTGGTGTACACATCTGTAATTCCAGCCACTCAGGAGACTGAAGCAGAAAGATCACAAGTTTAAGGCCAGTCTTGGCAACTTAGCAAGACCCTGTCTAAAAAAAAAAAAAAAAAAACAGGGGTGGGGGAATGACCTAGGAACATAGCTCAGTAGTAGGGTACTCCTGGATTCAATCTCTAGTACTGAAAAAAAAAAGGTTGGGGGGCTGGTTTCCTACATTTAATAATGTAGGAAGATGCTAGATGAAAGAAATCAGGATGAAAAATTGTGCATGCATGGTGTGTGTGTGTGTGTGTGTGTGTGTGTGTGTGTGTTGTGTATATGAAAACAACAGCAATGAAATATATCAAACTGCTAATAATGGCTATGACTGAGTACAAAATTATGAGAAATATCTGTCTTCTATGTGTTAGTTTTTATTTTCTGAATTTGAAACAATGAGCAAGTATTATTCTCATAATCTAAAAATAAAATTGAAAAAATAAAGTCATAAATCTCTGCCTCTAGTCATAAATATACCCACATCATTCCACACATAGCTGCCTCATCTTCTGCTCTTTTCAGACCCAATTAAGGAAATCTAGCATGAGACAGTTGTCATTTATGTCAACACTATGTTGTCCCTGTTGAAATTTAAATCTGCTTCCTTCATGGGCTCAGAGACCAGCTGTTTGCTTACTTCCTGAAAGTGTTGTTCCTAATGCTATCCATGCTACCTATGGTCTATTTATATCCAAAGATCTCCTGGAAAGGAAATGTGTGAACTATCATTGACATGGAAATTCTTGGGGAGGGAGTTAGTGATTGTGATCAACTAAAAGGAAATGAGTCCTGGTCTCTGGAAGAGAGTGGCTGTTAGGGCTAAGGAAAGCATTTTCCATATGAAGGTCCATTCAGTAGACTTTGGAAGTGATGAATCAATGAGTAACATTTAGCCAGGCACTTGGCACATGCTGTAATCACAGCTACTCAGGAGATGGAGGTAAGAGGCATGCAAGCTCGAGATCAGCCTCAGCAATTTACCAAGACCCTGTGGCAAAATAAAAAATAAAAGGGGAGGGGAAGGGTAACTCAGTGGTAGTGGCAAGGTCCTGGGTTCAATCCCCAGTACCAAACAAGAAGAAAAGAATGAAAGAAAGAAAAATGAGTAACATTTAAAACATTTAAAAAATTTCTCAACAAGCCCAAATTGTATGACAATCCTTTAAATCTTATGAAACAATTTTAAAAGAATGCTTCTTAAAAAATTTTAATGGATAAGGCCTAACTTTTCTTATAGGGAATATACAATAAAAGCTATTAGTGTGAGTGAGGTATCTCTTTCATTTCTTTCCATTGCTCAGGACCCCCTCAACTCAAGATGGGTGGATCCTAAAATAATCTCCATGATGCCAATCCTGGAGCCCTGATTTTGGTTGTTCTGCTCTAAAGCTTTAACAGAAAGTTATTGAATTTGAAAAACAAATTTACTTTCTGTAAAATGAACCTAAAAGCCAATATTCCAAAGCATGAGGGAATTCAAAGAGCCTATCTGTATTCCCAGTAGCCAGCCGTCCACTTCTCATTCAACATCTATCTCAATACCACTGATAATCTGGTCTTATTTTTCTGGGGATATCAGTTGTCATTCCATTGTTCAGGACATAGGAGGCACCTAGTAAATGTTTATCCAAGGATAGAAAAACTGATTGTCGTTTCCTTTGATGATTATAGTAAGCATCTTATATACTTCCCATCTATATTTTACAAATAGAGTTAGTTTAATCTTTTCATCTTTGTATCCATTAAACATTCAGTAACAACAAACATAATGTTGGGCAAATCTTTGGAGGCAGACCCTAGAGGTGAAAGAATAAACAAAAGAGGCATAGTTCCTGTTTTCATAGAGCTTACACTATAGTGTAAAATAATGGAGCAACTACTTTCATAATTAGTTTTTAAAATATTCGTTTGAATACAGATAAGTAATATGAAGAAAAGAAAAGTGGGTTATATAATACAGCAAGGGAAATCATAGATGGTCAGGGAGGATCTCTGAGGAGATAGCATTTGAACTAAGGCTTTAATGATGAGGTTTAGAAAATGCTAATCCATATAGCTTCTCTAGATTTGCAATATTTTTAATTGAGAGAAGACGTACTTATATTTAATGCACACATCTTAAGTTTATAATTTAATGAGTTTTGCTAAATTTATGCACCTGTATAATCACCACTGTCAAGATTTAGAACATTTCCATTATTCCAGAAACTTCTCCTTCTTCCAGCATTATTGAGGTTTACTTAAATAAAAATTATGGTCCTCAGAATTCACAGGGGGTTGGTTCCAGGAGCCCCCTAAGATACAAAAATCTATGGGTGCTCACATCTTCTATATAAAATAGGGTAGCATTTGCATAGAAGTCATGCATATCCTCTTGTATAATTTAAATAATTTGTAGATAATTTGTAACATCTAACACAATATATATGCTATGTAAATGGTTGCTATACTGGACTGTTTGGCAAATAATGACCCATAAAATCTGTTCAATACAGACAAAAAAATAATGTTCAACACAGACAAAAAATTTTTTCCAAATAGTTTTGATCTGCAGTTGGTTGAATCCATGTGTACAGAGAATCAAGTGTATTGTTAAGGTGTATAACGGGAGGGATGCTTTGATTACCCAGAAGTTTCTTGTGTCTACTCCCCAATCATTCCACCCCTCTTCAGAGGCATGATTTTTGTCATCACAGTTTCATTTTGCCTTGTCTTCAATTTCATGGAAGTAGAATCACATAATATGAGCTCTCTATGTCTACCTTCTTTCATGAATATAATTATTTGGGTCTCTCCATGTTGTACTTATCAGTTGTTTGCCGAGAAGGATTGTATAACTACAATTTGTTAACCTAATCTCATGTTGACAGACTTTTTTTTTAGCTTTCTTCAAGTTTTAACTATATGAATACAATTGCTACAAATATTCTTATTCAAATTGTTATGGTTTGAATCTAGGAATGTCCCTGAAAAGCTCATGTGTTAGGCAATGCAGTAATGTTCAGAGGTGAAAAGATTGAATTATGAAAGTTGTTACCTCATCAAGCAGAATAATCCATTTGATGGATTAATAATTTGAATGGACTACTGGGTGGACATGGTTGGAAGAGGGAGGTCACTGGAGTGTGGCTGTGGACAATATCTATCCCTGGCCTCTTTCTCCCCACCCCCACAACCTGCGCCAGCTGCCACACACTGAGAAGCTTTCCTCCACCACACGCTTCTGCCATGATGTTCTGTCTCCCCATTGGCCCATCTAAGTGGAGACAGCCCACCATGGACTGACATCTCTGAAACTACAAGCTCAAAATAAACTTTTCCTATTCTAAGTTCTTCTTGTCGGTTATTTTGGTCACAGATAAGAAAATTATTCTTTCTCTACTGAACTATCCTTGGTACCTTTGTAAAATTCAATTATCCACATCTGGATGTATCTGTTTCTAAACATAACACACGCAGAAATATTCTTTTTTGGTACTGAGGATTGAACCCAGAGGCACTCAACAACTGAGCAACATCCCCAGCTCTTTTTATTTTTTATTTTGAGACAGGGTCTCACAAAGTTGCTTAGGGCCTTGCTAATTGCTGAGGCTGGTTTTGAACTTGAGATCATCCTTCCTCAGCTTTGGGAGCCGCTAGATTAAAGGCACGTGCCCTTGTACCCGGCCTTATATTCTCTTGTTATATATAATATAATTTCATTTCTCTTAGGTAAATAGCTAGGAGTAGAATTTCTGAGTCAGGATGGGTACGTGTTTAACTTCTTAAGAAACACATGAAAAGTTTTCCAAAGTTATTAATACCACACACTATTTCCACCTGCAAATTAGGAGAACCCCAATTGTTCTACATACTTGTCAACATTTGTGCTATTAAACTTTAATTCTAGTAATGCTTGTAATTATATGGCTTCTGACTGGAGTTATTTTGGGAGGGCGGAGCACTGGACTGAACCCAGGGGCAATTTACCACTGAGCTACATCCCCAGACCTGTTAATTTTTATAAAGTGGCCCTGACCTTGAAATCCTCCTTCCTAAGCCTCCTGAGTTGCTCAGATTACAGGTGTGTGCTACTGCACTCAGACTTGCTGTGATTTTAATTGCTATTTCTTGATGATTGATGATATTAAACACCTGTACATGTCTTTAATGGCCATTCTTGTAAGTTCTTTTATGAAGTGTCCAAATTTTTTGCCCATTTTTACTGCACAGTTTTAAATTTGTTCTGAATTTATAGGAATTATTTATATATCTAGATACAAGTCCTTTCTCAAATATATCTCCCCCATGCTCACCATCTGTGCTTGCCTTTCATTGTATTAATAATAATTTCGGTAAGAAGAATTTTTAAATTTTTGATGATATCCAATAAATCAATGTTTTTATTTTCTTTGATGATTTGTGCCTTTTCTAAAAAAAATGTTTTCCTACCCAAGTTTGAGAAGACTTTATATATAAATATATATTATCATACATAAATATTTATTTATTTTATTTATTTGCATAAACTTTATGGCTGTAGCTTTTACTTTAGCTTATAATCCAACTTGAATTAATTTTTATGCATGGTGTGAGATTAGGATTGAGACTCATTTTTTTCCTTACATTTATCCTGTTGTTCTGATACCATGTGTTGAGAAAATTATTCTTTCTCTACTGAACTATCCTTGGTACCTTTGTAAAATTCAATTATCCACATCTGGATGTATCTGTTTCTAAACTTCCTGTTCTGTTCCATTGGTTCATATATGTATTTTTATAATACCATAATTAATTAATTACAAGGTTAGAATAGATTCTGAAATTAAGTAATGTAGGTTTTTCAAATTTTTTGAGATTGTTTTAAATATTCTAGGTCTTTGAATTTCCACATAAATTTTAGAACATCACTTCTACTGTACTGTATTGATCAAAGCAGTCATTGAGCCAAAAAAAAAAAAAAAATCCACAGCTTAACAAAGGGGTGGCATGAACCTACAAGGAGGGAAAGAATTAATGGCAACTACTTTTGAGACATTATACCACCTAACCATAATAATTAGCAACCTGCTAAATACAAAATACACTTACCTACTTCCAAGATCTCCAAAACTCTCCTCTTATTACAGCATCAATTCAAAGTCTATGACCTCATTGCTTGAACTCAAGATGGAACTCCTCAGGTACAGCTCCTGGTAATGGTTTCTTCTGATCAGTACTGTGATCTGTATCACAAGTTATCAACATTCTTCCCAAATTCCCAACAAACAATGTCAATGCAAGGATAAGATAACCACATTAGTCACTAATGTTCAGAAACAAGGGAAATGAGAGACCTGTCGCAAGTCCACAAAATATGTCCTCCTACCATTTCACATCACATACTGGCCCCAAATGCTTATGGAAAGCCCCTAAAGAAGGGCTTTATAATGGATATGCCTAAGTGTGGACCACAAATGGGTAACAGTATGCTGCTGGCCACATTGGGCTTGGAGAAAACTGGTCTAGAGCTCTTCACAGGGCAGCCGCAGGGAAGTGGGTTCTGGTGGAGTAAGCACAGTGGGGGATATAAGACACCCAAACGCCATGATGCGATGAGAGAGACCAAGAAGTTACCTTCCCACCTGGCTGTCTGCCTCAGTAACCCACACAGCAATCCTCTGTCCCCAGGATCAAGGGCCATTGCAACTGCTGGGGAAGGGGCAGGACACATACACAATAGGTCTAGGAAGACTGAGCTGAGACTGCTAGAAAACCAGCTTCCAATGTGGCCCCAATCCTTGTCTTCACATCTGTCCTGTACATTCTCTCCATTTGTGCCTACTGTGCCCTCTTAGTGGTGTCCAACACTACAAAATCTTCATTATCTTGAAACTGGTGCCATGAAAATTTTCTACTGGGCTTGAAATTCACTCATATTAACAAAAGAAAATCCAAGACAATGAAAGCAAAGAATGTGCCATAGAATTCTTTTAAGTAGAATTTTAAGCATTATAAACTTCAGAATTATTTAAACATTAAAACATTAGGTTAAAATAGATTAAACAGTTTTATTTCCTGACTTGAACTTACAAAGCATTAAAGATAAGAACCAATATTTTGAAAAGATTGCCATTTAAGAAATCCTGATAAGGACTTAATCACAGACATTTTAAATTTATAAATCAATAATACAAGTTATTGATAACAAAGTTATGTTCTTATTTGGTAATAAAATGGAATGAAGTATTGATACAAGATATAACATGTATGACCTTCAAAATTAGTAAGCTAGGGCTGGGGCTGTAGCTCAGTGGCAGAGCACTTGCCTAACATGTGTGAGGCATTGGGTTCAATCCTTAGTACCACATAAAAATAAACAAAATAAAGGCATTCTATCTATTTACAACTACAAAAAAAATTAAGTTAAGCTAAGTAAAATAAGCCATCACAAAAGACCATGTATTGTATAATGTTATTTATATAAAATATCCAGAGGGCTGGGGATGTGGCTCAAGCGGTAGCGCACTCGCCTGACATGCATGTGGCCTGGGTTCGATCCTCAGCACCACATGCAAAACAAAGATGTTGTGTCTGTCGAGAACTAAAAAATAAATATTAAAATAAAATATCCAGAATAGGCAAATCTATAGAGAAAGAAAGTAGATTAGTTCCTTGGGATTGGGAGGTAGAGAGAAAGGGCATAATTACTATTGGAAGCAAGGTTTCTTTGTGGGGTGATGAAATAGTCTAAAATTTATTGTGTTGATGGATACATAACTATGTGAATACACAAAAACCATTGAATTGTATAATTTAAATGGTCAAATTGCATGCTATATGTATTAGTTTTCTGTGACTGCTGTAACAATTTACCTAAACTTGAAATCTTAAAACAGCAAAAATGTATTCTCTCAGTTCTGGGCCAGAAGTCGAAAGTTGGTGTCCCTTGGCTGAAATCAAGGTGTTGACATGGCTATATTCCCTCTGGAAGATGTAAGAAGAATCCATTCCTTGCCTCTTCCAACCTGTAGTGGCTACTGGCATTCCTTGGCTTATGGCTGCATCAGTCTATCCAGCCAATACCTTCAAATCTCTCTCTGCTACATCCTTACATTACCTTCAGCATGTCAATTCTCCCTCTGTCTCTCTTTTGTTATGGTAGGGTGACTGTAGAGTTCACTCTGATAACCCAGGATAATCTCCCCACCTCCCAATTCTTAAATTCATTACATTTATAAATACCATATTTACATGTAGAATAAAATTCACAGGTTCCAGGGATCAAAACCTAGGTATCTTAGGAGTTGAGACCATTTTTCAACCTATCACAGCATGTGCATTATAGCTCAATAAAGCTATAGCTTTATATATTTAAAAAAAATTTTTTTCAGTTGTAGATGGACACAATATCTTTATTTATTTATTTTTATGTGGTGCTAAGGATAGAACTCAGTGCCTCACATGTGCAAGGCAAGCGCTCTACCACTGAGCTACAGCTTGGGCAGGATATAATTTATAAAGAAATAAAACTTAGTATACACAAAAATCTTATATTCGTGTTATAGATTTTAAAAGACTTAAAAGACAGCAATCAATTACAAACCTTGTTTTTATAAATTTTGTTTTGATCTTGATTTAATAAAAGACATTTTGATTCAATAAAAGACATTTTGAGACAAATTTACAAAACTAAACATGAACTGTATATTAAATAATGCTGAAAATTTATTTTTAATTTATTTGAGGTAATGGTGGTATTAAAGTTATTTTTTAAGCTCTGTTAGTGATTTATACATAAGTGTTTTCAGATGAAATAAAATGATGTCTGGGATGTGCTTTTAGAGATTCTAGCAAAAAAAGGGAATAGAGTACATGAAATCTGAAAGTAAAATAGGTTGATAACTATTTTTTCTAGGTATGTGGGGGAGGAGACTTGGTCATTGCACTAGTCTCTTTATTTGCATATATTTGAAATTTTTCCATAATAAGTGTGTTCATGGAAACAAGCTCAATTTTTTCATTTAAAATTCTGAACATTTTTGTTTGGAGGCTTTAAACAAAATAATATCTTCTCTAATATTTTAAAACACACTTTTAAATCACAATTTTAACATTTAAAAAGCTATATCTAATTTTTAAAATAAGCTTCATAGAGATGCACTCAAATTCCCTCTGGTTTTACCCCAAATGCTCTTCAAATAATGTAATTTTCTGTGTGCCATGACGTAAAAATGTTGGGAAGCATTGCCCTAGAGGAATTGATTTTTTTTTTTTTTTTTTTTGCAAAGAGCGGATAAATACAGGCTTTCAAAATCCTCCATTTCCAAAAGTACTCAAGGCTCTCTCTCTCTTCAGCATCTTTTTAAAACGCTTTCAGAAAATGAAATGCTTAAGATTGAAACAGCCCTGCAGCTGCAGCATGCATCTCAAATGCCCCACTATTTTGAAAGATTCGCACACATGCTCTTTGTTGTTTTTTGTTGTTGTTGTTTCCCAAAGGAAAGACTAAATCCACCCCAGTGTTTTCATAAACTGAAAATGAAAGGCTTGAGGACCGCCATGGAGCCGGACACAAGAAGACATTTGGCAGAGCAGGCCTCTGCAGGGCTTTTGTCCACCCTACCCCCACCCCACCCCTAGACAATGAGCATCCTGCACAACCATCAAAGAGAATTTGAGAGGAAAAGCACTGGTCCAAGCACGGTTGCCCTGCCTGGGGTGCAAGGTGCTGGGTGTGCAGAGTGGGGAGGTGAGATGACTCTTGTCTGCAGCTCCTTTGAGGTTACTAAGCTTGTGGGAACTATGGCAGGTGGGGGCACCTCTCCTCTCCAAATCCCCCAGGCCCACCCACAACTATGCTGCACCAGGCTCTTCCCCTGCATGTTTGAGTCTTTGCTTAAGGTTGGCTATTTGGTTTTTTTGTTTTGTTTTGTTTTGTTTTGTTTTTGTTTTTGTTTTAAGATAGGAGAAAGAGAGAAAGAGAGAGAATTTTTTAATATTTATTTTTCAGTTTTCATTGGACCCAACATCTTTATTTTTATGTGGTGTTGAGGATCGAACCCAGCACCCCACACATGCCAGGCGAGCTTGAGCCACATCCCCAACCCGGCTATTTGGTTTTTGATTTAAACCTGAAATACACAAAATAAGAAAAAAAAAAAAAACCTTAAAAGAGAATAAAAAGTATCTATGGAATATGATTTCTCAAGTTTCCCAGCCTAACTCTCCCATAGAGGCAAACAGGGCTATCAGTCTCTTTTGCATCCCTTCCAGAGATTTCTAGGCCTATATACACACATGAAGTAGGAGAGAAGAAATAAGAAGTAGAAAGGAGACATAAAGAAAGAAAAAAGAAATAAGATTTTAATTAATAAGTTCCACATACTTTTCCAGGTCTGTCACTCCTAAATTCCTGGGAAATATGTAAATGTACCTGAGTGCAGTTAATTAATCCCCAATAAATAAAAGAGAGATATGATATTTTAAGAAATTTAGGGAACTTCCTAGTGCTACCTACTGTTCAGATAATGAGGACCATGTCAGCCTGAGGATCTGGATATTGATCAGACCACAGAAACCATCCTGAGATTGCCAGACTGATGTTCCTACATACCTTCCCATACCCACCCTTCACCAAGTTTCCTTTAAAAGAGCCAGAAATTCTAAAAACACATCTCTCTCTTTCTCTTTACCTCTCTCTCTCTCTCTCCCTCTCTCCCTCCCTCCCTCCCCATCACCCATATTCTCCCTTGAATGTGTTATCTACTTTCCTAAATAAACCTCTGTCTTTGTCTTTGACTGACCTGTACTGAAATTCTTTTATAAACCAAGAACCCCTCTGGTTCTGAGTGGAGTTTCTCCTTCTCTCCAGGAACTCCTCAGATCCTTTTTCAGAGACACCTCATCTCCTGTGACATACAGATGTGTTCAAGTAATCACACACATATCTGTCCCTCCTTCCAAATGCTCACTATACACTCTGTCCTTACTATCTCATGGTTGTTGTCTTGCAATTTTACCCTTAACTTTGTGTTTTGGATATTGCATTATGTCATATCAATATAGAGAGTTCTGCCTTGAGTTGTCTTTTGTTTATTAAATTCTTTAAGCTACACATTTCCCAGTTTGATTTACAATAATGTAAGTAATTCCATATTAGTGTGCATTTGAGTTATCTCCAGCGGGACTATGCAATTCCAAACAAAGCTGCAATGAATTGTGCATATCCTCCAAACGTTTATGCAAGACTACTCTAGTCTCCTTTCAAAGAAAGACATATGCAACATGCTGACATAAAAAGAGAAAGCAGGGGCTGGGGTTATGGCTCAGCAGTAGAGCAGTGGCCTCCCACGTGTGAGGCCCTGGGTTTGATCCTCAGCACCACATAAAAATAAATAAATAAAATAAAAGTATTTTTTAAAAAGAGAGAGAGAGAGAGAGAAAGCAGCAACAAAACATCCTCTCCCAAATACAAAGTCACAGTTAGAATCTGTTAATAGAAGTTGTTGCTCTCCTGACAAATCAAAACACATCAGTAAGGATTCTGACTACAGAATTGGCTCCCTAAAAATTTCTACTCCCATCTCAACAGATGGCTTTGTAGACAAACGACTGAGGCTCCAGGTTATAAGGATTTCTATCAAGGATATGTTTTCCCTTGACCTCTGACCCAGAGTCAGTCTATAGAATGCCCAGCTCCATTGTCTTTGTAGTACTTCCTCCCTCAGCAAACACCAAGGCCTTGCCTCCTTTCCAGCAGACATTTCTCTCAGTCAGCTACTCCAACACCAGCCTAGCAACTTGCAAGCAAAGACATTTTGACAATAGAAACCAAACTGCCACAGGACAAAACAACAGGAAAAGAAAAACAAAAGATGGTTATGTCCTTGTTCTAAATCACCTTTACCCAATATTCAACCAAGTAAAAAAGCAGCCCAAGTTTCTCTGTACAATAGCCAGATAAGTTCATCTAATGATAAAACTCCTTCAGGGGCAAATGGAAACATCTCTTGGGCAGGTTTGAGAGAAAATGGGCTTACATTAGTAAAACATTAAGGTGATGTACTCTTGAAGGAATATAAAATGAGCTTTGAACTACGGCAATACGCCATCCACAGAGCTGGCCTTTAGAAAGTGTGCTTTATATGAAAATTGATGTATCTGAAGTCTTTAAAAACAGTTTATCCCATCAAGCAGATTAAAAATACCTGTAAGAGGTCCTGTCTATTAATTTGGGCCACCAGATACCTTTCCTGCCCATTTTACATTAAGTAACTCATTTTTCAAATCTGAAAGTGTCTTCAGTTTTATTTTAACTTTTCCATATGACAGAAATCTTCAAAATCCTCTTTAGACTACATTTTACTAGTTTGGGGACATTTTTGTATGAAAAGTAAGAACGGCCATTCCTCTATAGCCGTAATTTCCATATTCTCGAATTTTACCAATCACAAACAGAAAAGGCGGGGGAGATCAAGTCTATACTGAACATTTACAGACTTTTTTTTTCTTGCCAATTATTCTCTAAACAACTACAAAAATATTTACATCTATTAAGTATTATAAGTAAACTAGAGATGATTTAAAGCATGTGGCAGGATATTCATAGGATATAGGCAACTACTACATCATTTCATAGAAATGACTTGGGCATACTTGGATTTAGGTGTCCTTAGGGGTCCTGTAACCAATTTCTCATGGATTCCATGGGACAATCATACCTATTGCATTTATGTTGTTACGGCTGTTGACCGGTGAGGAGTCCTTGCTTCCCCAATGTTGAAGTATAACACAAGAGAAGCACACCAAGGCAAGGTCAGAGTGGAAAATTAGAAGTTTATTAAAGGACAGCAGAAAAGACTTCTTCCGGAGGAAGAAGGGGACCCAAGAGATGGAATCCGTGAAGTGCGGTTGTTTCCCATTTTTATAGTTCTTTCAGTGATGGAATGTAGGTGGGAAGGCCCCAGGGGTGGGACACAGGTGGGCCAAAGAAGTAATCTGGGCAGGAAGGACTTCATTAATACTTCTTTGGGATGGGCTATCTTCAAATCTGCTGGGGCTGTTCATTAACATTTCTTTGGGATGGGCTATCTTCAAATCTGTTGGGGGCTGTTTCCAGGACTTCATTAATATTTTAAGAGTTGCTCAACTTTTCCAGGAATTCATTCTCATGGCCTCCATTTTAGATTTCACTCGATATTAGACCCGATTTACCTAACTACACTGACTACCTAACTTTAAATCTGGCTTCAGTGTGACTAACCAAGAGAATAATCAAGGCACAGAGGCCAACCCAACTACTTTCCTAAAGGTTATTCAGGACCAAGGCTTTGTTATTAGACAGTGGTATCAGACTGGATGTACTTTCTCCAGATTGCTTGTGGTTTAATTCATAAGAAGAGATTCACTGAGCTCCAGAAGTTCAACTATGTGGATTGATGTCATATCCTCTGCACGTAGTAGCACTGTCCTCCCACTGGGGTTCATACCAGCTCACTTGGGAGAGAAGAAACCAGCAGAGGGAAGGTGCTCAAGGACCTCAGAGACCCTGGGGCCCACATTTGTCAGAATTCTGAAATGGCAAAGCAAGCCTAGATCTGCCAGGCTCTTTAGAATTATAGCATCTTAGAGCTGGCAAGAAATTTGTAGGTCACTGACCCCACCCCCAGCCATGCTCTGGAGCCCAGTAAGGGCCTTGCCGCTGGCTAAAAGCACAACTTGGGCTAAAACTCAGGTATCTTGAACCCGAAGTTGGTAATCTGTCACTTACAGCTGCACTTCAGAAGCTTTAATGTGTGTTTTAATTAGTTTTTGCTTTGCTGTGACCAAGATACCTGACAAGAACAACGAAGAGAAGAAAAAGTTTATTTGGGGCCCACAGTTTCAGAAATCTCAGTCCATAGATGAGGGACTCCACTTCTCTGGACCCAAAGGGAGGCAGCACATCTTGGGAGAAGGGTCTAACAGAGGAAAGCTGTTCAATTCAAGGCAGGGTCAGGAAGCAGAGCCAGGAAGGAAGAAAGATGAACCCTTCCAGCATACACCCCCAGTGACCAAGTCAGCTACACCTGCCTACAGTTAGCACTCAGTCAGTCCATTCAAACTAGGATGGCCTGACTACATTACAGCTCTTATAATCTAATAATTTTACCCCTGCTGAATATTCCCACATTAACAGAGCTTTTGGGGACACCTCATATCTAAACCATAATAATATGTATAATGAATTACTCTGGGGAGCTAGTGAAATGTAATTCTGAATCAGAAAGTCTGGGAAATTTTTCACTTCCCTATAATGCCAATGTTGCTGGTTGAGGATTAATTCTCTGAAAAGCATGTTCTTAAATTGTCATTTGCAACAGTCCTCAAATACAGAAAACAGGGTCTCCTGTACTGCCTGGGATCTGATGAAACAGTCCTTTTCTTGACTTCTTTTTCATCAAATTTATCTCAAATAATTACATCTCAGTTTCTCTTTCTTCTCCATTGGAGACTTCCCCAAATTACTGTCTAGTCACTTAGTGAGAAAAGAAAAGAAAACCATAAAACAAATTGGTTGTGTCCATTTCTTGTTGCCGTAACTGAATGACACCAATTGGGTGATTTATTAAAAAAAAAAAAAAAGAGAGAGAGAGAGAGGTTTATTTAGTTCACAATTCTGGAGGATGGGAAACCCAAAAGCATATCAGCATCTGGGCAGGGCCTTTTTGGTACACCATAACATGGCAGAGGGCATCACATGGCAAGCCAGAGCAAGAATGCTAGCTTGGTCTCTCTTCCTCTTCTTACAGAGTTAATGCTAATGCTATCATGGGACACCACCACAAGACCTCATCTAATCCTAACAACCTCCCAAAGTCCTTACTCCAAATACTATTAGCATATGAATTGGGGGGTTATGTTTCCAACACATGAACTTTTGGTGGACACAGTCAAACAATAGTACCAACATTCCCAACGTTCTTATTAGGTGAATTTTAGCTAAAGCAGCAGTTCTGAAAGTGTGGTTTCCCCAGACAAAAAGCATCAGCATTGCCTGGAATCTTGTTAGAAATACAAATTCAAAAGTTCTAGGAGCAGTGCCCAGATGTCTGTGTAAATTTTAACAAGCCCTCCAGGTGATTCTGATGCAGGCTCAAGTTTGAGAATCACTAAGGTTAAGACTCAACGCCAGAAGCATCCTATCAGTAATTACAGTCCTATATCAACAGATGGCATTTCATCCAGAAAAAAAAAATGTATACAAAACAATCATTTTCTAGCCCCAAGACATGGCCTGTTTGTTGGAGCAATAAATGATATATAAGCATAACCTAAACCAATGTCTCTACTTGGTTTTGTGGTGTCTCCCAGCATTGAACTCAAAGAGAAGATTCTCAAAGAATCCCAAAGACACTCGGATTTTCTCCCTCAAGCAGAAAACTCCTCCAGCTTTCTTGACCTTCAGGAAGAATCACCATAGTGCTCCTGGATCCACATATGCAATTATTTTCCTCTCTGCCTCTCGTTCCCGAGTAGAATGGAATGATTTGTGTATCTGGTTCTTTCAACCAATTAAGAAAACAGTTTCTTACTATCTCTCTCTCTCTCTCTCTCTCTCTCTCTCTATATATATATATATATATATATGTGTGTGTGTGTGTGTGTGTGTGTGTGTGTGTGTGTGTGTGTGTACTCCTCCATTACTTGTTCTGGAATAGAGCCCTCTCAACCCTCCTGCCATAAATAGGCTGGGACCTCAGTAGGTGAAGGTAAAGCAACAGCTCTGTGCCCCGCTGTGGTAATAGTATAGAAAGAAATATTATCCACATATCCACATCTTTTACACTCCCATGCACTTCCCTATTTTTTTCATGAAAAACAATAAAAAAAGAAGCCCTAATTAGAATGTTTGCTGTACTTTTTAAGCTTAATAAAGCTGGCCCTAATAGGAGAACATTTGCTTCTTTGTCTTGCATATAAAATCATGATTCATCTGTATGCGATTCTTCCTTGTTTGTTACATCGTTGCCATGACAACATTTTTCCTTTCAAGTACCAAGTAAATTGTGGAAGAGCACATACAAACAGCATGCTCCTAAAGGTAAATACTTCATTACCATCTACACAAACATTTCATTCATTGCACTCACTCTCCTATCTTGATAAACCCAGCTTCATTAAAATCCAATTTTTGAAGTCTTTACTCCCAAGGACAAGCAAAAGCCTTGCTCCACAAGCAAAGATACAACCAAATCAAAGAGGACTGGGGTTTGAATAGTTTTAAATATTTTTCTTATTTCACAAATCATCTGTTAGGGCTACTGATATAATAGAAGTTTTAAAAATCAAACCAAGAAGTTAATAACTGAAGTTTCCTCCATCCCAAACAGCAGAAATTCCTGCCTTCCATCTCTGTGCAAATTGCACAACTCCCAAACACCAACACTGGTCTCCAGGAGTTTATTTCATACCAGTTTATTTATACCTTTGGGGAGCATTTGTGTACTTGTCTCAATAACCTCACTCTTTTTTTTTTCAATGTTTTTTAAATTGTAGGCGGACACAGTACCTTTTTATTTTATTTATGTGGTGCTGAGGATTGAACCCAAGGCCTCACACATATGAGACGAGCGCTCTACCACTGAGTCTCAGCCCTGATAACCCCACTACCTGTAAGGTAAGGAGATGTCCATCTCACATCTTAGAGTGTGGTGGGATGCATTTCCTGTGTCTTGTCTTCACTTCTCCCATGTCCCATGTCCCACTCCCCATATGGATCAACACCACAGTTCCCAAATGTTCGACCACAGACAGAAGTATTGGACTCCAGGAGCTTTCAAAATTACAGATTTGGAGTGCTTGTGTCCAGGGATTATGATTCTGAGTATATCTATAATAGAGTAATGAAAATAGCCTTAATTCAGAGGATTCTTTGTGAGAATATCCTGAGATCAGAAATGCAATAAATCATGTAGCTCAGGGCCCGGCATTACAGGCAACCAATAAGTGAAAATGATATTTATTGATAATAAAACATTAATGGTAATATTATGGAGGACTAGATAATGGTCTCTGCTTGACAGTAAAGAACTCCTCAGAATCCACACCCAAACCAGAACACTTCTGAAAGGGAAAGAGGATGCTGTTAATAATTATTAAAACAACAGTCATAAACCAGCAGGTCCCTAGCAAAAAAGATATATGGTGTTCCTACTACTAATCCTTCTTTATATTTAATCAAATACACCTGATCAGGCTGTAGATCTGGCTTCCTGACTCAGTTAACACCTGTCTTAGCATCCTTTGGCTATGTTGATGAAAACCTTTTATCTTGACATGAGCTTTGATACTTGGCAAAATGTATAAACCATCACTGACATAATGTGTTGAGACAAAATTGAATTTATCACTTCCTAACGTAAGGAGAACACCAGATCTACAGTACTTTCTGTCAAGGTTAAGAAATAGGTAGCACAGTTGAATTTATTGAAAATTGGAAATTCAATTTTGGCTCAAGATGAGTCAATTGAGAAGTTGGGGAAAGCATGATTAGAACTGAGTAAGGATCTCACTACAGCAATCCACAACTGGAAGAAACTAAGTACAGTGAACATTTTTGAAGCAAAAGATTTAAAAAATCTTAGAGTACTTTCTACTGACACGTGGATAAACCTTTTGGAAAGTTCCTATAATGAACAGTCAACTCCACCTGAACAAGAGTCTTTGGGAATGGGAAAATCATGCTAATGAAGATAATGGAATAGCAACATCCTGCTAACATAGGCAGTCATTACATGTGGGAATAGTTTCGGCCTTGGTGTCCAAACTACATGGGGAGTAGGCAGATGGTTTTGGTTCTTGACCTCTCTAGAAACCAATATGGCAACATGTATAAAGAGTCTTAAGAACATTCTCACCTTTTTACATCATAATTCTATTCCCAAGAATCTAAGGAAATAGTCTGAAAAAGGTACAAAAATTTGTGTAATGAAGGATGTTCATTATGGTTTAAAATTATTTCATAGTCCCAAACTGGAAATAGCCCAAATGTCCAATAAAAGATAAATAAATTGTGGCACATTCATATGGTAGAATTTCATTAAGTTATTAAACTTTTATTTAAAAAATAAAATATACTGGTACTATAATTGCTTTTTTTTAAAAAATCAAATTATAGACTCAAATAAACAAAGAAAAACATTGCTAGAAGAAAAAATACCAAACTTAACACCAAAAAAAAAAAAAACCAAATAACCCAATCAATAAATGGGCAAAGGAACTGAGGCACTTCACAGAAGAAATACAAATATTTAAGAAATATATGAAAAAATGTTCAACATCTCCAGCAATTAGAGAAATCCAAATTAAAACTATACTGAGATTTCATCTCATTCCAGTCAGAATGGCAATTATCAAGAAGGTGGTAAATACCTAGAATCCCAGCAGCTTGGGAGGCTGAGGCAGAAGTATCATGAGTTCAAAGCCAAACCTTAGCATCTTAGCGAGGCCCTAAGCAACTCAGTGAGACCTTGTCTCTAAATAAAAATACAAAAAAAGGGCTGGGAATGTGGCTCAGTGGTTAAACTCCCCTGAGTTCAATCACCAGTACCAAAAAAAAAAAAAAAAAAAAAAAGAATACAAGAAACAATAAATGTTGGTAAGGATGTGGGGGAAAGGGCACACATTGCTGGTGGGACTGAAAATTGGTGCAATCACTCTGGAAAGCAATACAAAACTTGGAATGGAAACACCCATTTGACCTATTTATCCCACTCCTCAGTATGTATCCTAGGATTTAAAATCAGCATACTATAGTGACACAGTCACAACAATGTTTATAGAAGCTCAACTCACAATAGCTAAGCTATGGAACCAATCTAGGTGCCCTTCAACCCATGAACAGATGAAGAAAATGTGGTACATATACACAATGGAATATTATTCAGCTATTAAAAAAGAATGAAATTAAAGCATTTGCCGGTAAATGGATGGAACTGGAAAATATCATGCTAATTCAAATAAGCCAGTCCCAAAAAACCAAAGGCCAAAGTATAGAAGTATAGAAGCTCATTGGATTAGACAAAGAAAAGGGAGTGGGGATGGGACTAAGAAAGACAGGAATGAATAGGACATAGCTTTCCTATGCTCATACATGAATATACAACCAGTGTAACTCCACATCATCAAAATTGGAATGAATCACACTCCATGTATGTATATGTCAAATAACCCTACTTTCATATATACCTAAAAACAAATTTAAAAAATTATCTGAAGTCTTATCATCCAAAAAAAATCACCATTCATTTTTATCATCTTTTGTGATTACTTTCTCATAGGCCTTAATTTTTTCTATCAAACTTATTTTACTTCGTTGATTTATAGGAATTATCCCTATACAATGGATATGATCTTTTTAATGTACATTCTGCAGATACCTCATTCAGTTTTCTGGCTTGTATTTAACCTTTATTTGGGATGCCTAGAAATTTTAGTTTAAATGTTTTCTAATTTATTGGTCTTTTATTCTTCATATTTTCTGGTATTTGTTTAATAAACCATTCACCAAACCACAAAAAAAAAAACAAAAACATACCAAATGCACCAAAATGATGCTTCAAAGGTAGCTTATTAACATTTGCAATGTTCTTATTTGTACTTTTAAAAAATATATTTTATGTCAGTGTTTCACATATATTTTAATAGAATGTATTATTTTTATAATCAGAAATTTTTGCATAAGCAATATTAAAACAAAGCAAATAGAAAAGCAAGAAAACACAAAAGAAAAAATATAACTACAAACAATTTTCAATCTTACCTCCCAGAGATAATTGTGTTTATATATTTCTAGTAATATATATTTCTAGACATGTGTTTAAAAAAAGTAAAGTACCACTTTACTATTGTGAGCTAGTGTAAAGGGGAAGAAAAGCACTCTGGTTTCAGAGATAAACAAATAAAAATACAGAATTACTCTTTAGCAATAGCCTCCCTCAAATTTCCAAGGGTGAACTTGGAGCAACGGGAAGCAAGCGATAGTGCAATCTGGGCAGATAATATCCCTCTCCTTTCTTCTTCCCATAGATTTCTCCAAAACAGGACACTCCTTGCAACCTATCTTGCATTATGAGTGGACATACCTGACAATTAACCTGCTTTGTCCCTTTAGCATGTCATGAAATGGTAACCAGACTAGGGATAAATCACTTTCTTTTGATATCTTCCCTTGCTTCACATCCCTTGTTTTCACCCAGGCTTCCCTCAATTTGTGACTCTCAAATGAATCATGCTGATTCCTTCTTGCTTCATAGGGAAACTGCCCACTGATTGTAAATTAATACAAACACTATGGAAATCAGTATGGAGGTTCCTCAAAAGACTAGGAATGGAACCACCATATGATTCAGTTCTACCACTCCTCAGTAGTTATCCTAAAGAATTAAAGGCA
This sequence comes from Urocitellus parryii, assembly GCF_045843805.1. Taxonomy (NCBI): domain Eukaryota; kingdom Metazoa; phylum Chordata; class Mammalia; order Rodentia; family Sciuridae; genus Urocitellus; species Urocitellus parryii. Next base: position 128,647,186 of record NC_135534.1, read on the forward strand.
GCATACTGTAGAGATATATGCACACTCACATTTATAGCAAAACAATTCCTAATAGCCAAACTATGGAACAAGCCCAGGTGTCCATTAATGGATGAACAAGATGAAGAAAATCTGATATGGAGTTTTATTCAGCCATAATAAAAAATGAAATCATATCATTTTCAGGAAAATGGATGGAACTTGAAAACATTATGTTGAATAAAATAAGCCAAACTTAGAAAGTCAAGGACAGCATGTTTACATGGAAGTTAGAGAGGAGAAAAGAAAAGAAGGGTAAGGAGGGCAGAATCTCATGAAAATCAAAGAAAGATCAATAGAATAGAGGAAAGCAACCAGCAGGAGGGAGAGAGGGAGGGAAGAAGAAATACTGGAAAACCATATTGGCCAAATTATATTGTTACATCATGTGTATGCACAAATATGTAACAACTAATCACACCATTATGTATAATTATGATGCACCGATAAAAAATATGGGGAAAAGGGAGAAACCTCCTATTGTCTTTCTGCCTCTTCCTCCTCTTAGACGTCTTAGAAGATTCATCAGCTTTCTAACCTTGTGACTAATTTTTTAAAATTCATGTTAACATTTTTTTCTAGTATGTGTGAATATGTAACAACAAATTCTAGTATTATGTACAACAATAATGCACCAATAAAAACATTGGGAAAATTATTTTTCTAAATGACCTTTCTTGTTCAAATTTTCCTTTTTATAATATATTTATTGCCATTATTTATCTAATGAAGTGTCTTTTAAAAATCTCCCTGAGCATATTAATCACAGACATTTTTAAGTTTTATATTGCATTCTACCTTGTCTCTTTCCTCCGAGTTTCTTTTTTATTCTGTCTTAATATTTGTCTTTCATATTAACATATTAACCCACATTGAGATATTTTCTTAAATATATGATGATTCTTAGTTACTCATTTTTAAAGCTGATTTGAAGGCTTCCTTTTGTGAATGATGAAGCTGACAGAATGGCATGACCCAACCATGCCATTGGGGAACACAAATGTCTATTTCTATACGACTTTTCTTCCTGCAGTGCCTAAACCTATCTTCCAGCATCCTGAGTACCCAGCAAGAGCAGAGACCTGGGATTTCATCATTCTCCAGTTAAGTATTCTGTTTTCAATATGGCAGCCTGCCCTCAACTAATCATGCCCTCTAGTCTATACCTCTCTGGATCAACAAATCCAGAGAATAAAATTCCAGTCATCTTCTAGGGTGTGACAGAGGGATTTGTTTGGATGAGGGAGGTGAGGAGGGAACCTAAGGATTCTTGATACAAACCTTTCACAGAACACTGTTTTTCAGCCTACCTCTACCCTTCCCTTTAGGAGCACCTCCCATTGTCACCCCTGAGCTGTTCTGGGAGTAGGTTGCAGCCCCTGACCAGCGGAGTCAGCTAAACTTAAGGTCGATTGTAGGAATCTCCTGTGATACCAAATAAAACACAGATACACACTTTACCTTTAAATCAAGCTTCAGGATGGCTCCTCTGCTCTCAGCCTCAAGCTCCCCAAATGGGAAAGCGAGGAAAGTCATGAGAGGCTGGCAAGAGAGAGCTAGCGTTCAGAAGTGAGCTTTTATTGGGGGGGACTCTCATTCTTTAGAAAGTTCCATCCAAAAAAGGTCAAGAGGGGCAGGGTTACAAGGACAGGTAAGGTAATTCAACCCCTGGGGCTGCAGGGAGGCACACCAACACATGAAGACACATTCTGCTACTTTGAGGATCAGGGCAGTGTCTAGGCCACTATGAAAGTGACCAGGTCACTACAAAAGTGACCGAAAGAGCCTCCTCCAATCATGGGAAGGAAAATGCCCCTGGGTTCAATCCCTAGTACCTGCCCCCCCCAAAAAAAATATATGTTCAGCTATCCTTGTAATTTTGGGATAACCCTTATTCACCTATGATATATTATTTTTTATTAGTCATATGGATTCAGCTTGATATTGTATTCAGGATTTTGGCATGCATGGATGAAACCCATTTATTTCCATTTTTGAGTGTTATATGATAGACTTTGGTACTGAGATTCTGGTAGCTTACTCAAACAATTGGAATAGATTTCTAACTATATCTATGCTATGAAATAATTTAAACTGCTCAGAAATTATCTGCTTATGGACAGCATAAAAATGCTTTCTCCCAAAACCTCTAGACATTAATGCAATTCTTATGATAAATATTTAACATATTTTTAAAATTTTAATATATAGTATTTTCCTAAGAAACTGTTCAATTTCCCAACTAAATCTCAAAAATATGCTGAAAGAAGCCTTACACAAGAGAGTACATGTTACATGATTCCATTCATATGAAGTTCTAGGATAGGGAGAACTAATATGGGGGAAAAATAGAAAAATGGTCCCCTGGGGGTGTGAATAGAGACTAAGAAGGTGCAGGAAAGAATTTAAGGTGGGAGATGATAATGCTGGATAATTATTTTGTAATGGCTTCAGTTACACAGGTGTTGTGTTTGTCAAAATTCAAGGAATGTACTCACCACTGTATGTAAACTTTATATCCAGAGAAAAAACTATTAAGAAATATTGAACTTTAGTCAATGATACTTGTGTTGAAATACTTAGGGTAAAGGCTATGGATGTGGCAATGTTAAATAAACCAAGAAATAAGATAAATTGATAAATGGATAGATAATGGGATAAAACTAGTACAGTAAAATGTTAATAGGAGATATATAGATGTTCACGGTAAATGTCTTTCAATTTTGCTGAATATGTAAGAAACTTTCAGTAAAAAGTGAAAATTAAAACTCTTTAAAAGAAAAAAAGAAAACAGGCATGATGGCTCACTCACACCTGTAATTCTAGCAACTAGGAAGGCTGAAACAGGAGATTTCCAAGTTCCAAGCCAGATTCAGCAACTTATCGAGACCTTGTCTCAAAATAAAGAATAAAAATGGACCTAGGGGATGTATCTCAGTGGTAAAGCTCCCCTGGGTTCATTCCCCAATATAAATAAATAAATAAACAAATAAATATTTTTTTAAAATAGCATGGAAATATATGTAGTAATTATATGAGTTTTCTATTGCTGTGTATTAAATGACCACAAATTTAACATCTTAAAACAACATACATTTTAAAAAATTTCACAGCTCCATCATTAGTTGTCCAAGATGAATTAGCTGGGTCTGCTGCTCAGAGTTCTCATCTGCAGGCTCAACTTAAGAATAATTGGTTTCCAAGCTCATTTGGGATGTTGGAATAACTCATTTTCTTGCAGCTGTATGACTAGCACCTTGGCTTCTTCCTAACTATTGGAGTTCAACCTCTGCTCCTCGAGGCCACCCAGTTCCCTGTCACATGGACCTCTCCATAGACAGTCCACTACATGGCTGTTTGTTTTCCTCACAGGAACTTTAAACAGCAGAAAGATCCCTGCCCCCCCCCCACACACACACACATACACATCAATCTCTTTTCCTTTCTCTCTCTCTCTCTCTCTCTAGTCTGCTAAGATGGAATCTTACATAATGTAGCTTAATAGAGGGAGTGGCAATAGATCACCTTCACTATGTTCCACTGTCATATTTGTTGTTGGAAGCAAGTCATAGATTCCACACATTCAGGGGGCAGGAATTACACATGATTGTGATTCATTGAGGGGAGTTACTTTAGGCTGTATTCTGCTCAAGTTAAACAAAGCCAGACACTAACAAAAATGGTAAGAACAGATTTTAATCAGTAAAATACTTCACTAAATAAGGGGGTCCAGGGCTGGGGATGTGGCTCAAGCGGTAGAGCGCTCACCTGGCATGCGTGCGGCCCGGGTTCTATCCTCAGCACCACATACCAACAGAAGATGTTGTGTCTGCCGAGAACTAAAAAATAAATATTAAAAATTCTCTCTCTCTCTCTCCTCTCTCACTCTCTCTTTAAATAAATAAATAAATAAATAAATAAATAAATAAATAAATAAATAAGGGGGTCCAGCCTGGTGCGGTGGCACATGCCTGTAATCCCAGAAACTTGGGTGGCTGAGGCAGGAGGATCACCAGTTCAAAGCTAGCCTCAGCAAAAGCAAAGTACTTAGCAACTCAGTGAGACCCTGTCTCCAAATAAAATACAAAATAGGGCTGGGGAGGATGTGGCTCAGTGGTTGAGTGCCCCTGAGTTCAATCCCCAGTACCAAAAACAAAGAGGGTCCCAGCATAAACTGAACTCAACTTGGATTTGTACAGAGGTAAGTGGGCATTTTAAAGGGAGTAGAGACAGGGGAATACAAGGGCTCAGTAGTCAGGAAAGTGAAAATTTACACAGGGTTGCTCATTGTAAACACTGATTAGATTGGCTGTGTCTGTTAGCTTGCATTTTTATCAAAGTTAGGATTCCATCCTCCCACAGGGACTGGGAGGCAGACGTTGTCCTTCAAAACCTTCAAAACGATAACATTGTAAAGGAATGCCTTTCAGGTCCTTGAGAAAGATGCTCTTGAGTAGTAGGAGATATGCAGGCATCCCAAAGGACAGAGGAAGCATTCACAATTGTAAGCCCTTTTTAGTAGATGTGCTAAGAAAAGGGTGATCAGGGCTTGTGGTCAGGTGTCCACTAGAACAAACATATTCTTTTGACAGCCTTGAGCTTTCCCAGTAGGCACTCTAAGAGAGTTAAGGGGAATTAAGATCACCTAGGGATGTTACCTTGAATGGTTAAAAATAGGGTTAGTGTTTAAGTCTTTTATTGTGGGAGAAGGCAGGAATGAACTCGTGAGTGCCTAGAGTCTATCCTTTTTAACAGGCTGAGCTTGAGTCCTCATGTAGAAGTGGGCACAAAGTTTGGTGGAGAGGAATAGTCCTCAGTTTACCACACTAATCCCTCCCTCTGGCTTTGCATGGCCCTATCTGTGGTGATTTCTCTTTTCTGTTCCTTCCTGTTTCTTAATGGAGCTTACTTCCTGTCTTCTCTCTTTTAGCCATCTTCTTTCCACTCACCAAGATTTATGCTCTGGCTCAGTAGCAAATGAGACTGAAATAAAAAAGCTGCCCATTAAAATGAAAGGTAAAGAAACAAAAACCACAGCAGTCAACACCGATGACATTTTTTCTCCTGTGCTTCATTTCTCCCCTCCTGATGCTTTTTCCTTAAATTTTTTTTTAGAAATGTGATTTTTGAAATAATGAAAGCTTTCTTCTGGTGACACTGAGTACTGGAAGAGCTAAAACTTGTTTACTCAAAAAGAGTGTAAAGAGGAATTTATGTATAGTAATCAGCTCTAGATGTCTTCGGTGAAGTACACTCAGTCCCTGAGAACTGGACATTCTAGTGCCATCGATAAAAAGTGCATAATTTAATTGTAATGTTTATCTTCAGCAGAAAAAAAAATGTTAAATAACCTATCTATTGGGCATGGCAAACAAAGATCAAGGTTAAATGTATCAAGATTAAATCTGTGTTAAATTTTAAATCTGTGAATTTTGGGTTAACTGTACAGTGAAATGAAACATATGTAACACAAATTTCTTTTCTGTGATGATGAAGGTCACAGGAGATACAAGTCCAAATTCATTGACGAACGTGGTTTTCTGTGTAGTTTGTTCCAAATCAGAACACTATCCATTGGGGCAGTAACTTGCACATAGTCAGTATTTAAATATTTGTTGATGAATATACTTTGTATACAACCAGAGATATGAAAAATTGTGCTCTATATGTGTAATAAGACTTGTAATGCATTCCGCTGTCATATATAAATATTTTTAAAAGCATACTTCAAAAAAGATCAATAAATGTTATTTGAAATAAAAAATTAATAAATAAATATTTGTTGATGATAATAATTATGAAATAAAAGCTTATACTCCCTATAAAAATGCTAGTTTAGGAATCATACAGATTAAAAAGCACTCCTTTGATGTGTACATTAACTTTGTAATATGGAAAGTATCATTAGCCCTGCTTTTAACAGAAGCAACTGATACACAGAGAGTGTACTCAATGTCACAGATGGTGGACGGCAAAATTAACATGTGACATACAACACTCATCTCCCTCCAACTCATCGTCTCTACCCAATGTTCATCTGCCTCCTACACTTTCATGCATTCTCCTATATAGCTGTGGCTTAAATGTGATTTGTCCCCCACAGTTCATATGTTAGAGGCCTGGTCCCCTTGGGACAATGTGAAGTGGTAAAAACTAAAAGGTGAGACCTAGTGTGAAGTAACTGAGGGCCCAGCCCTTCAAAGGGAATGCTGGTTTCCTGAAGCCAAGTTGTTTTAAGGGCAAGCCCAATCCGTGAGTCACTAATCACTCTTTGGCTTCCCACCATACACATGATCCCACCATGATGCTGTTACCATTAAGCACTCAGCAGAGCCCAAATCAATGGGATTACCTGATCCTGAACTTTAAACCTCCAAAACTGTGAGCTAAATAAGCCTCTTTAATTTGTGAAATTAGCCTGCCTCATGTATTTCATTATAGTAATGAAAAACAGACAAATATAGATACCAATTTCATAACTTTCCTGTCTCTTTAATTTCTAAACCATAAAAATGCCAGTTTAGGAATCATACTGATTAAAAAGCACTCCTTTGATGTGCACATTAACTTTGTACAATAGGGAAAGTATCATTAGCCCTGATTCTAACAGAAGCAACCAATACACAGAAATAGTCCATGAATGATCTCTAACAGGCTCTAAAGTTTTAAAAGAATATCAAAGTCACTTTCCACTGCAAAGGAATTTTCACATTAGATGCCAAGAGAACTCCTAAGAGTTCCCCTAAGAAAACTTAAAACTTTCATGTTAGTTGTCAAGAGAACAGTTTTGTGTGTGTGTGTGTGTGTGTGTGTGTGTGTGTGTGTGTGTGTGTTAGTAAGAACATTAAACAAGCCAAGCAGCTGCCTAATAGAGAAATATGTGTGGCAGAGGTGATAAATCATGTGCCATACCAAAGCAACAACTAATCTCCAACATGAAGCTCTTCTGGAATATTACGTTCAAATTGTTGCCTGATTGTAAAATCTTTCTAGCAAACTTCTTCCCTGTCAGCATGACCACTCATCTATAACTTGCTATACCCCAGAAAGAGGCCTGTTTCAGGAACTGATGTAGTTGTTCATTATTGGTTTTATAGAAGGATTATAAATGAACTAAACACACGGTATCAAGAACATAATAAATATGAACATATTAAAATTAGTTATTCATTTTTGTTAACTTCTAGACCAGCACTGTCAATAAAAATACAATTGCAATTAACCTTAATTATATATTTTACTTAACTCGATCTCAGAAGTACTTAAATATAATATAAATGAGATGTCTAAAAAAAAAATGAGATATCTCGCATCACTTTTGTACTGTTTGAAACCCTGGGTGTATTTTATCCTCACAGCTCAACTCAGACAAGCCACATTACATACTCAAGAGTCACATCTGAGTAGTGGCTAGCATTTTAGATAGCCTATGTCTACACCCAAAGCCAAGAATAACCAATGTGTGAACTATAATACCAAAAACTATTTCCAAGATAAAAGAAGAAACTGAGGAGTTAAAAATCCTTTTCCTGCTGACTACAATAAAATTTGTATTGGTAGCAGTATTCTAAATGCTTCAAATATCTAAAATACTAAATATAGATAACAGTATTCAGGGATGCACATACAATAAACAACAAAAGCTTTAAAAAAATTGTGTGTCTTTGTTGAAGCAAAGTCCCTGTGGCCAGGGGACAATTTAACAGGGGTAGCAGGCTAAAAGCATTTAGGAACCAGGCAGGTCATATAAATGAGCAGGACCTAGGATATCGTAAGACAATAGGTAGTGGTGGCAACTATGCCAAACCAGAAAGTACACATTTCATCTCAATGTGCTCAAATTGAAAATCTGTGAAAATATCATCTGGGTAAAAAAAAAAAGTTATAACAGATTTGGCTTGTGGGTCACCAGTTTGTGCTGTAAACATGCCTCCCACTTAAAGCTGTCCTTTAGAAGTTTAGGATGCCCAAGAAACAGGAATACTAAACTGGGCAGCTAAACACTCCAATTACTCAGGAGGCTGAGGTGGAGCATTTCAAGCAGGAAGCCACCTTGGGCAACTTAGTGAGACCTTGTCTCAAAATAAAAAATAAAAAGCTCTAAGGATGTAGCTCAATGGTAAAGTACCCCTGTGTCAATATAAAGAGAAAGGGAAGGGGGAAAGGAGGAGGAGAAAGAAAAGGAAAACTATCAGTCATAAATCCACCAAGGTCACTTTAAAAATATGAGCCTGACTTGGTCACTGCTATGAAGCCAAGAGCAACTTGAGTTTTGGTCACTGTCATTCTGTCCCTGATGATCAAGGCAGCACTCAGCTGCATAGCATGCTATTCCAGACAATAAGCCCTGCTTTGGTTTGAATGCCTTGGTCAAAATGCATGTTAAAATTTTATCCCCAAATAAATGGATGAAGGAATATGGTATATATACACAATGGAGTTCTACTCAGCCATAAGGAAGAATAAAATCATGTCATTTGCTGTCTCAAAATAGAAAATAAAAAGGAGGTGGAAATGTGGAGATTGGGGCTCAGTAGTTAAGTGCCCCTGGGCTTAACTAGTACCACAAAAAAAAGTAACTGTCAAATGTTTAAGAAATAAAAAATTAATACAAAACTACAACATATATTGTCTCCTATAAACTTATAGTGTCTTCAAAATTTTGACAAATTTTTATCAAAGGCATCTCATATTTTTGTTTAAACAAGCTAGTAACTGACTCCCATTGCAGGGATAAATAAACCAGAGAAAGACTCGGGTAGACTAAGAAAGACTACAGCCTTAAGAAAGACAGCATTCATTCATTACATTTAGCAAAATTAATCATCAACTTGCTAAGTGCTTCTGTGCTGGGTACAGCCAGCCTCAGTTGAATAAGCAATGGGAGCTGAGAAAAACCAAACAGAAAAGAAAGAAAGTGAGTTCCTAAGATGAGAGTATGGGCAACAAGACCTAGAAATCATGGAAGTAGCTTCACAGCAAGGTACTTAAAAAGGAAGTCCTTGCAAACTGTTTAACAGCACAGAAATTAAGAGAGGGCAGAGAGATGAATCTGCAGAATACGGTTGACAAATGCAATACTCTTAGGGAGAAAATCAGTCCAGACAAAAACGGAAAAATGGGCTACAATATATCTAACCCTACAAGCTTGAAACTTTTTCCAAATTGTTGGCAAAAAAAAAAAAAAGGCTTGACATACCTACTCTGTGGCTCACATTTTGTTAATTACCTGGAGATCTTTGTGATATATTCTATCAGTTTCTTTCAGCTGCTTTGTAAATCTCTATTGTGTTTTGAGCAAAGCATTAAGTTGCTATTATTTAAATAATAATATTTTATATTTCAAAATAACTGAGTAAATTTCAAATATTTCACCAGAAAAAAATAACAGAAAAGTGAAATGGGAATATGTTAAAGGGGAATGAAGGAAAGGGAAGGATGATAAGAAAAGGAAAGACAGTGAACGAATCTGACATAACTTTCCTATATACATATATGAATACACCACAGTGAATCTCATCATCATGTACATCCATAAGAAATTAATTTAAAAAAATACCAAGGAGGCTGGGGTTGAGGCTTAGTGGTAGAGCACTTGCCTCGTGGGGCACTGGGTTCTATCCTCAGCACCACATAGATAAATAAAGATATTGTGTCCATCTACACCTAAAAATTAAAAAGAAATTAAAAATTAAAAAAAAATATGAGTAAATGGCAGAAAGATCAATAGAGGGAAAGAAAAGGGGGTAGGAGAGGAAAGGGGAAGGAGAGGTACTGGGCCTGAATTAGAATAAAATATATTCCATGCTTTTATAATTATGTCAAAATGGACTCATTCTACTTCATGTATAATTAAAAAGAACAATTAAAATAAAATTAAATAGGACTGGCCTCATTAAAAAATAAAAAAAATAAATTAAAAAATGTGGCTGAATAGTGCCACATTGTGCATATTCATCAAAACATCACTTTTTACTCCATAAATCTAGACATTTATAATTTTTCAATCAAAAATAATATTAATAAAATTTTAAAAATTGTTATCATCTTAAAAAAATAATACTTTACTTTCCTCTAATATTCTTTGCAAGCCCAAATAACACTGTGTTGTTAAGAAAATATGTAAATTCAAGTGTGACTTATGATCCTCCACACTTTTAGTCTGTATAAGAATTGGTAATGGACTGAATGATATTAGGTGTGCATGTAACAGAAGTGTAAACTAGAATCAGGAAGCATGCATTGTGTCAGTGTAGACAGAAAAAAATAATGTTTTGTATGATGCTGATCAGTCATGAGTCACTGAGTACACCTGGGAAGATAATAAGTTTTGAGAGGTAAGATACCACTCAGGGGGAAAACGGCTTCTGCCTTGGCCTGGCTAATTAATTTGCTAGAATGGCAGGCACACTACTCGGCCCAGGAGTCCACAGCTGTGCGTGCCTCCCTCTACCTCCTGAGTAGGCAGCAAATGACCACAAGGCTGGTTGACATCAGGGACCAGTCAAGAAAACAAGTTCTGGGGCCTCTGGGACCAGCACTGAATCCAATGTCTCCATTCCCCAAAGTTCAAGTCCGGCAAGCACAATACAATCCGAAATTAAATTATGGCTCTAGAGAAGGCCCTGAAGTTGAAATAGTGGGGAAAGACTCACAATGACCTGCAGGAACAGAGGAACTAACAAGAAATATAACAGGAGTCTGATCTGTAGAATAGGTGTACACATTTTTAAAAAGACAAAAGAAATAATTATTAAATCAGCTCTCCCACAGCCAGAAAATTTTTGTTGGTGGTTAGTTTGGGTTGAGTTTTTGCATTTTGGGACACAACAAAAAATTATCATATTTACACCATTAATGGAAAATTTTAAATGGACAGAGAAAAACAAAGAAGCCGGGTATAAGAGTCTTGCCCTCCCTTTAGCTCCTGCCACCCGCCCCCCCCAAAATACACTGGGGCAAACAGCTATGTCAGCATTAAACGTCTCACAGGGACATGTCCATCCAAAGGAGTCAGATTCTAAGAGTCACATAAATTTAATTTTATGCATTTAAAGAGAGGCCTAGGGAAGTGGTGTTGTGGGCTGGGAAAAGGAACTCCCAGAGTGTGAGAAACCTCCTGGGGATCCCTAAAAAAGGTGTATATTGAAGCTCAGAGTCTGAAAGAGGTGCAGGGAGGGGGCTTTCTGAAGCTTAAAAAGGCAAGATCAACTCCCAGGGACACAGCACGTTAGAAAATCAACAGACAGAGCTAGAGTATACCAAAATCCACAAGACATGGCAAGACGGCAAGAGTTAGCTAAGAACTAAGAGAACGGTCTCCAAGAACCAGGAACAATTTCATCATGATGTGTGTTATGGTTTGGATCTGAAATGTCCCCAAACACTCGTACGATGAAAGTTTGATCTCCACTGCAGCCGTGTTCAGAAGTTGGGCCTTTGAGGTGATTAGATATTAAGGGCTCTGAACCTCATCAATGGGTTAATTCAGTGATGGATTCATAGCAGAATGGGTTTGGGGGGGGGAGCTTGGTGAGCTCTCTCTGCTTCTTGGCTGCCATGAGTTTGGCAGTTTTCCTCCAGCACTTGCTTCTGCCATGATATTCTGCCTACCCATAAGCCCCCAAATCACAGGACCATGCAACCAAGGACTGAAACTGAAACCAAGAACCAAAATAAACCTTCTCTGGCACTGACTTTCTCAACAAGACCCCTAAAGCTCAAGAAATAAAACCAAGGGGCTCGGGATGTGGCTCAAGCGGTAGCACATGCATGCGGCCCGGGTTCGATCCTCAGCACCACATATAAACAAAGATGTTGTGTCCGCCGAGAACTAAAAAATAAATATTAAAATTCTCTCTCTCTCTCTCTCTCTCTCTCTCTCTCTCTCTCTCTCTCTCAAAAGAAAAAAGAAATAAAACCAAGAATCAATAAATGGGATGCCATCAAATTAAAAAGCTTCTGCATATCAAAGGAAACAAGAGCATAAAGAGAGAGCCTACAGAATGCGAGAAAATCTTTCAAGCTACTCCACAATACAGGATTAATAAACCAACCATCATATCATAAGAACCCTAGTAATCATCTGGTAAATTTTCATCTCTACTATTCCCGCCAAAATTCTAGCATGATGTGGTAAACTGCAAATACTTTACTCTTCCCTTTGCCATGTGATTTAGCAATTTTGGAGATTGATTACATAGTGATATTAATATACTTACTACTAAACCATACACTTACACACTTAAGATGATCAATTTTGTTACATATATTTTTACCACAATTTTTTAAAAAGCTTATTGATACAAATCACGTACTCTCCATTTGGTCTTTCTACCCCTTCTCACCCAACTTGAACTTATAACATGAAGCCTTTGTTCTGAATTCTTCAGAAGAAATTTTAACCTGATACCAATTTCTAGATTTAAATTGAAAAAGGGAAGGAAGTTACCTAAAAATCAAACTTTACCATTTATAGACTAACTTGATGGCAAGAAATTAAAACAATTCTAGAAGCTTCCACCCTCTCGGTCGAGTTCTACAAGACCTTCAAAGAAGAATTAACATCAATACTTCTCAAATTATTCCATGACAAAGACACATCGAAGAAAAAAAACTTCAGACCAATATCCCTGATGAACATAGATGCAAAAATTCTAAATAAAATTCTGGCAAATCACATACAAAAACATACTAAAAAGATAGTGTACAACTATCAAGTGGGGTTCATCCCAGGGATGCAGGTTTGGTTCAACATACAGAAATCAATAAATGTAATTCACCACATCAATAGACTTAACAACAAAAATTATATGATAATGTCAATAGATGCAGAAAAAGCATTTGACAAAATACAGCACCTTTTATGTTCCAAAACACTAGAAAAACTAGGGATAATGGGAATATATCTCAATATTGTAAAAGCTATCTATGCTAAACACAAGGTCAACATCATTCTAAATGGAGAAAACTTGTAACCATTCTCTCTAAAAACTGGAACAAGACAGGATGCCCTCTTTCACCACTTCTATTCAACATCATCCTTGAAATTCTAGCCAGAGCAATTAGACAGATGAAAGAAATTAAAGAGATATAATTAGGAAAAAAAATTTCAAACTATCACTATTTGCTGACGACATGATTCTATATTTAGAAGATCAAAAAAAAATCGACCAGAAATCTTCTAGAACTAATAAATGAATTCAGCAAAGTAGCAGGGTGGGGGTGGCTAGAGAAGAATAGACTTACTCTGGCTTGGTAGAGGGGAATGAAGTGGGTATAGGGGTAGAAAGGATAATAGAATGAATCTGACTCCTAAAGCACAAGAAATAAAAAAAGAAAAAATGGGATAGATTTAAACTAAAAAGCTTCTTTACATCAAAGGAAACAATCAATAACATGAAGAGAGAGCCTACAGAATGGGAGAAAATCTTTACTACATGCACCTCAGATACAGCATTAATCTCCAGGACATACAAAGAACTCAAAAAACACAATAAAATAAAATAAACAAATAACCCAATCAATAAGTGGGCCAAGGAACTGAACAGACACTTCACAGAAGAAGAAATACAATTGACCAATAAATATATTTAAAAAAATGTTCGACATTTCTAGCAATTAGAGGAATGCAAATTAAAACCACTCTAAGGTTTAATCTCATTCCAGACAGAATGGCAAATATCAAAATACAAGCAACAATAAACGTTGGTGAGGACATGGGGAAAAAGGTACACTCACATATTGAGTGCAAACATTATGGAAAGCAGTATGGAGATTCCTCAGAAAACCTGGATTGGAACCACCATTTGACCCAGTTATCCCACTCCTAAGTTTATATTCAAAGGACTTAAAATAAGCATACTACAGTGATGCAGCTACATCAATGTTTATAGCAGCTCAACTCACAATAGCTAAATTATGGCACAAACCTAGGTGTCCTTCAACAGATGAATGGATAAAGAAAATGTGGTGTATATATACACAATGGAATATTACTCAGCCTTAAAGAAGAATGAAATTATGGCATTTGCTGGTAAATTGATGGAGCTGGAGAATATCATGTTAAGCAAAATAAGCCAATCCCAAAAAATCAAAGGCTGAATATTTTCTCTGATATGTGGATGCTAACTCACAACGAGCAGGGGTAGCTAAGGAAGAATGGAGTTCTTTGGATTTGGTAGAAGGAGTGAAGGGAGTATAGGGGTAGAAATGATAATAGAATGAATCTGACATTATTACCCTAAGTACATATATGACTACACAACCGGTGTGATTCTACATCATGTACAGTCAGAAGAATGGGAAATTACATTCCATTTATGTATGATGTGTCAAAATGCATTCTACTATCATGTATAACTAATTAGAACAAACTTTTTAAAAAAGTAACTTGATGTCAACCAGCCATTTCTCTATTGTTCTGGCTTCACCTTACAAGGAAATTAACTTTGGAATGACCCCTCTGCCCTTTTTTCTTATTTTCACTTTCTGCAGCCCTTCTGTCTACAAAGCCAATCTCTTCTGCTCAATTCATCAAAAAAATTATTCTATTTTATTGAGTAAAGTCTTTGCCTGATTCTAGAATCACAAAATAAAAAGTCAATTAAGATCTTTAAACTGTCCTATAAATAAAGCACTAGTTTTCTTTTGGGGGTAGATGGAGACTATGCTTCCATGTGCATAAATATAGCCATTGTATAACCTGGCTAAAAGGTCTAATGTGAGAAAAGAGACAGGTATAGGAAATGGATGGAAATATTTAAGCTTCACTGTTCTTGTGAAATAACTTTCAGATGAGATTTATATTTAAACTATACCAATTCTATTTCCAGGAAAGTGTGATTCTTAAAATTAAAGTCCAAATGAGTTTGATGAAAGGTTTTTTCAATGTTGCAGGCTCGACATTTCTCATTTCGCGCAGAAGAAAATGAATAGTGAAGCTGTCTCCCTTCAAGCAAACAAGGATTTCTGGCACTCATTCAATTGAATTCTCTCCCTCTGATTGCAGCAACACACAATCTCCTCTCCCGAAGTGACAGTAAAACCTCTTTCCCTGACACACTCAAAGGACCCACAAGAAATTTTTTTCAGCACCTTACCTGCTAGAGAAGAAGCCAGCTGCCTCACAATGCTTTGCAGAAACACCGGCTTAAAAACAAAACAAAACACATTTTCCAGATTGGGACTATATCTCGGTGGGCAAGCATTTGGCTTAGCATGTGTGAGACCTTTGATTTGATTGCAAACAAAAATTTTAATAAATATAATAAATGTATTTCATTTCATTTGAAATGGCAGCTCTCATTTTATTATTTTTATTTTAATCTTTTGTTGTTGTTGAGACGAGGTCTCACTGTGCTTTCCAGGATGGTCTCAAACTGTGGTCTAAATTGATCCTCCCATCTCAGCCTCTGAAGTAGCTGGGTCTACAGGTAGAACACCATGCCCAGGTAGTTATCTCATTCGATTAAAATAATTCCTCAGGAAATGACATCTGCCACTTTTCCCACTCTTATCTCTCCAAATTTAATTTCCCTCTTCTTCCTGTGCACTCCAGTCATTGTGAATGGCTAATGCCCCCTAAAGTAGAATGAACCAATCTGTGTCACCGATAGATTGCAGCCTCAAAAAACACTGAACCCCTTCCACTTCCACCTCAGTGCCCAAGAATAGCTTGGACTGGCTCTGGCTGTGAACAGCTGTCATTAGCCCCAAGGTGCCTCACAATTGTTGCCCCTTTTTTTTCCGGAGCCATAACTTCTAAAAGTTGGGAAGTACTACCTTTTTTATATGCTGTTTGTGGACTCAGCTATCCATTCTGTCTGGAAAACCTTTTATCTACTTGATTCATACCCTTCTGACTTACTCCTCCAGGAAGTCTTCCTCTACCTGATCTAACTTGCCATTTGGTATAGGTTAGGTATTTCTCTATGCTCTGAAATATCCACTTCATCTAGATTCCATATACATATGTAGAATAATCTGTAGTCACTAATAAGTAGTACCCCCACAAGATCTTATTTTGAAGACAAACTAACTCTTCATAACTCATTATTCCACCCTTAAATGAAGCAAGTCTGAATTTTGCAATAAGCCTCTGTTAACCATCCTCTCTGGCTAAGGCAAGCCTCTTTCTCCTTCAAAACTGATCTCATTTGGCTGACAGCCTCTCTGCTTGATCTCAGCTCCAGAGGGAGCAAGCAATGGTGCTTCATGCATTCTCCCTCATAACCCGGCCTGCACAGTATTCTAGTCTAATGTGCCCACCTTTTCCTTCTCATTAGACTACCACCTTACTGGCACCAATGCCATGTGTGATTTATATCTATATATCCAATACCTAGCAGTGCCCAGAACAGAAAACCCCCTGAATAAACACCCTCTCTCCCAAGAAAACAAACCATAGTTCCAAATAAATCACCAAGGAATGAACACCTGTCAACATTTTGGGCACTTTCATAAACCTTAAAAAAATAAAATAAGTTCAAGTTGGTCTCAACCTTGGGTTGCCTAGTTTCACCTGATAGCTGAGCTCATGCCCAGAGATTCTGATCCATTGATCCAGCATAGGGCCTAAGAATTTGCCTTTCTAACAAACTTCTGGATGATCCTAATGCTACAAGTCAGAGAATTACATTCTGAGTAGCCCTGAAGCCATCAGAGAACCCAAACAGATCTCATGTTCTACCAAACACACATATCTGCTATTGGACTAAATAATTTCAAAGAGAAATTTATAATATAGTACTTACATATTCTGGGTCTCATTGTTTTCTACCCAGTGTTTTGTTTTTTTAATTAATTTTTATTGTTGTTATCACATAGTCTAAAAAGGATTAACAGTCTGTCGATACCTGTTATGAAAACCAGCCAGGTATGAAACTGGGGACTGACACCAAATCCTGGGGCTCATTCACTATGCTCCAGCCTCCTTTTTGGAAATTGGATGTTTGGGGTTTTGGGGGTGTTGGATGTTTGTTTGTTTTTCTTTCTTTTTTTCTTTTTCCTTTTTTCTGGCAGTTCTGGGGATTGAACCCAGATACATTCTATCATTCTACCACCAAGCTACATCCCCAGCCCAATTTATTTATTTTCCTCTTTGTAAACTGGAAATGACTACAGTTTTTCCTTACAAGGCTGCTGTAAACCTACAGTGAATTTACACATGCAAAGTTTATACAATGTCCCTGTGGCACATAGAAAGTATTCAAAAAAACCTTAGCTTTTAGCATCACTAGTATTCTCAAACATTGTTGTTTTTATACACACTATCAGCAGTAGTTTAATCTTCACTACAACCACTTGCCTAAAATGAGACAGTTAAAAAGAGCTAAAATGGGGATGAAAAGGTTAGATTCCAAGATTTATGTTTCTCTTTCTAATTTATTCATAAACCTGAGAGCTTATTTAAAGGCAGTTTCTCAAATGTAGACCAACTGGATTAAGTCACAGGTTTGATCCACTGTATACTAGTTCCCCTTTTCCCATGGTTTTGTTTTCCTCAATTTAAGTTACCCACAATCAACCATGGTCCAAAAATATAAAATGGAATATTCTAGGAATAAACAATTCATAAGTTTAAAAAATTAAAGATTATCATTGTGGTGAAGCAGCACTGTAATCATCCTGTGTTTCCCCTTTAACTGTGATGTTGAGTTTTGCCCTGAATTCAGTTAATTAAAGGCCTTTATTTCAAATGGGATGGTATATTTAAATATGCTTTCTCAACATCTGTAAGACTAATCACAGGATTTTTTCCATAAAGCTGTGAATAAGTAGAAATATAGTAGTAGATTTCTTCTTTCCTTTATTTCTAGAATAAGCTTTTAAAAGCTAGGCACAGTGGTGCACCTTTTAATTCCAGCAACCTGCGAGGCCAAGACAAGAGGATCACAAGTTCAAGGCCAGCCTCAGCAATTAAGTGAGAGCCTCAACAACTAAATAGGCCCTGCCTCAAAATACAAAATAATAAGGACTGGAAATGTAGCTCAGTGGTAAAGCACCCCTGGGCTCAGTCTTTAGGGCAAGAAAGAGAGAGAGAGAGAGAGAGAGAGAGAGAGAGAGAGAGAGATTGATTTTCTCAGGTCCCATTTGACTGCCCAGAATTTTATCTAGTTCACAGAGGGTTCTAGAAGTTTATAAGTCTAGCACACCAGCAAATTCTAAATCTGATGCTGGTGGTATAGAGATCATCTTTCCACATACTGCCTTACAGGATGAACATTAGAATTAATGAGAAAAAGTATAAGACAGCTTTAGAAATTAAGTATTAAACAAATATCTATTGTTATGGAAATAAATTGTTTCCCTCATACGTTAAAACTATATCAAAATAAAGAAGAAATCGTGTCCCAACACAATTGAGAAACAGAAACTATTGATCAGTTAAATGAAAACTGCACTTGATAAATGAATCAAGTCATTTATCAAAGATTAAGAACTCAGTTTCTGGAGTCAGATTTAAGTTTAATTCTGAATATTATTTCTTATTACCCTATGATCCTGGGCAATTTATGTCACCTTTCTGAGCCTCAATTTGTGCATTTGTAAATTAAAATACCTACCCCAGAGGATTGTCTTTAATGTTAAATGAAATAATGCATGTAAAGTACTTAGCTCTGGGTCTGGAACAAAATAGATCCGTAATAAGTTGGACCACTATCATTCCTATCAATGTGGTTAGCCAGATGCAGGAATTGTACAGGAAAGGGATGCTATTTGACAAGAGCACAGCTTTATCCACAAGTGTAAATGGTAAACGAAAGGATCGGAAAAGTATTTTAAAACTTAATCATATTTAAGAATATTGAGTGCTCACCATTTATCCTCCATGTGTGTATAAATATCAGCATTCCTACATCTTCATAATGTCTAAGAAATGTGACAAGTGTGTGCATCGGAGTCCCCTCCTAAAAGAGCTCTTCATGGTCCCCTGGCAGAAATGGACATTGTCCCTAAACAATTGCACAGAAATGAAAAAAGCCTTCTCAGAAAATCTTTTTGCTCTCTGTGGATTTCTCCTCACTAAACAGTCCCTTTCCATCACCACCAAGACAAACTCATACATTCTAAAATGCCTCCCAGATCACTGGAAGAAGGCTGCAGCTGACCAGACACCAGCATATCCTCTTCATTGATAAACAGAATTCAAGACGAGGAATAAAAGAACCTTTAGATAGGAGAATTTGCTTTCACCTGTTTGGTTTATTCTGCCTGTAAGCTAATTCTAAATCCAAGATGTGTTTCTTTAGAAAGCTGAAATGTGGAAATCAAAGTTAATTCTAAATGCTTAAAAAGCTTGACTTGAAGTTGCCAAATCACTTTATGTTGCTGGCATGTCATGAAAGTGAATTGGCATAAAATAATTCTTAGAAAACACTTCACTGCAGCAGCAACAGAAAGACACTACTTCTTGAAAAGGAGACAAAGAATTGCATTGTGATGTCAGTCCATCTGTCAAGTGAATGAATTAGGCTGCGGGTATAAAGGACATGGCTAGCCCTAATATTCTAGAATTCTAAGACTATTTATTCATCTATATTTATATGTGTGTGTACGTGTACACACATGTATATAATTCAAATTTTATTTGATTCCAAGCAAATGATATAACAATGTGATGCTACTTATTAAAACATATTTGACTTTTTAAAAATCAATTTTTGCTTAGTTTTGCAGTGCTGAGAGTCTCATGTGCACTGGGCAAGCTCTCTACCACTGTAATACTATTTAAACAAACCAAAATTCTCCTTCTTTAGCATTAAGCTCGTTCATAAACACAGAAATCACCTAACAAATGGGAAAATGAATTTTTTTTCAACAGTATAAACTACCTCCAAGAACATCACAGAATTATGTTTGGTTAAATATTAGGTTAAAATCGTGCAAAGGCTGCCATCGTGAAACTTGAAAACTGTTACCATATTTTTAAAATTGAATTTAGTATCCCATATAATTTACATACTTAAACTTTATGTGTGGGTTTGTGCGAGCATGCATGTGATTTAAGAAGATATCCGTCTTCTTGAACTACACTCAAAAAGTCTAAAATTGAAAGTATCGACAGAACAACAAGGAGAGGTCTCTGAATCTGCTTTCTGAAGAGACAGGAGAAAGTAATTTATCCAAAAATCTTAAGTTGTCACCACTTGTCTGTCCTCATTCTCTTAGACTCCTAAACGCAACAACACCTTTCTCAATACATATAAACTTGTTTGTTGTTTGTTTTTAGCCTGGAAAGAAACTGGGTGCTCTATTCTCTTCCTCCGCTGCTACCTGGTGGCAGGGCGGTCTCTCTCAAAAGGCGCACCCCGCAGCCAGGACTGCGCCTGCAGGAAAGAAAACCTTCTCAACCCTTCCCGGTTCCTCATTGTCTGTAACATTAAAAGAATAGGGGGCGGGGATGGAGGCTAGAGTCCGCAGGGTCGTGAATGTCTGAATGCCGTTCCTGGAGCTCTTCTCTATCCGGGCTTTGGTAGTTTGGTAGTTAAACATCCCCAAGGAAAGCGCCAACCCCGGGAACTGCCAGAGAAACCCACATGTGTGCCCAGAAGAACAGGCACGTCGACTTCACTACGGAAATGAAAAGAAAATAAAAGTTCTAACTATGTGACTCAGACGTCGCCTTGTCCTCAAGGACACGAAACTGCACGGCATCATCCCAGGGATTTCCAGGGTCCCTGGGTCTCCCAGCTCACAGAACGTGCGTGGCCTCTCTGTGGCTCGCTGGGTTTCCACAGCCCTAGCGCCGTTTGCGGGGCGACTGGGGAACCAAAGTGAACATCTGTTTCCCAGTTTGAAGCGCTTCGGTATCTAAGCAAAAGTTTGAAAATCTCACTCGCCAAGGACACCATCCATTTGCTCCAGGCTGCTAGCTCTGTGCTCTGTGGTCAACTGTAATGTAGAATCAACTATTTGCCTTCTTTCACCACCTAGCTTCATCCCCGAGAAGCAGGAGAATAGTTTTGGTAACAATTTTGATGTTTTTATTAACCCCACAGTAAAACAAAAAAAAAAAAGTAACCTTTGCCAGGAGGCGGAAGTACAGGGGAAGTGTTAATTCCCAAAGCAAATACTACTGCTCTATTTAAAAACCATCTGCCCCAAGCCTCTGACCTATACAGGAGTCTAAGCTTTTGCTGTTAGAGACACGTTGGCAGGACAGAGGAAGAAAAAGAAAGAAAGAAATCTACAAAAGGAGAAGAAAAAGAAAATAAAATTGTACAAATTTTCTTGTTTTACATTTTGTGCATTTTTCCACAAAACCTCCCATAACCCTGACTTCTCAGCAAACAAAACATTTGAGCAAGGATATGAGAACGAACAGTCATTTCTGTTCACTGAAAAACTGATTTTGTTTATGAACATGGGCAAACATCCTTGCCCTGGGGGATGCTTGTGTTTGAAATGTTTAATGAGAGCTAACCAGGTCTTTTGCAGGCCTGACTTGAATGCAAATAAAATTTGAACTTTGTTATACAGGGGCTTAAAAAGATAATGTTAAAGAAAAAGATACCACTATGTGTTCCATGTGAATTGGGAATCTTCTTTTTATTCCTGATTATTCATACATTGTGTTTTCTGAAATATGCTTGATATGTGGATGGGGGACAGGACATGTGCAGGATCATTTCAAATGTTAGCACTGAAAGGGACCTGAGAAAGTCATCCACTTAGCCAGCATTCTCATCTTTGCAATCAGGGAACAAAGACTCTAAAAGGTTGTGACTTGGAACTAAACTCCGATGATATAAACAACTTTTGAAGACAGGAACAGCCTGGATGCCAACATGCAGGTCTAATCTGCATTTAAAGCTTTTTACTACCATGTAAAAAGCCCTCTAGACAGTCCTCCCAACACATCGATAAGGATGGGGTTACCCAAGAGCCCTAAGTCTGTATAAAGCATTGTATGTGGAAGTTTTTCTCTTATCCTTTCTTCCTCTCCTCTTCCTGAATACTAGCCCTTCCATCTTCTAATGAGGCCCTTCTAGAGAAGAGGACTATTGCAATAGGATGCTGTGTTTCAGACAGTCTCACACACACCATATGCACTTCAGTTAAGCCCCTTTAACTTGCAAGAGGTAGGAAGCTTTATGAGTGTTAACAACATATGTGGCCCTGGTAATGAGAGGGGACCTGAGAACCATAATGGAGAGTAAATGCAAATCAAAGCAAAAGCCAGCTGCCCCTTCCTCTCTCTGTAAGCGGAAGCCAGCGCATAAGCAGCCCGTTTGGACAGAAAGGGAATTGGGAGAGAGTACAATAGGGAAGGCCTCTAGAGTGGAGTTCTATTTTATTTTATTTTTTACAAAGGTTAAAGGGCTTCTTTTGAAGCAGGAGCCTAGAATTTAAACCTCTACATCAAATAAGACATGACATTGTCTGCAGATATTGCCTAATACCCTATTGTGTATCAACATTCATTTAAAAAGGGGTGAGTTTTTTCTTGAAGAGAGGTTGGGGTTTTTTAGGGGTTTTTTTTTTTTTTGGTTTTTTGTTTGTTTAAATTTAGATGACTAGGGTTTTGCCAATGAGAAGAATTAGAACTTTATTAGGAAAAAAAATGGGATTCAACACATGTTCTGTTTTCTACTAAGTTTTTTTGTTCAGAAATTTGGACTCCTGCTATATAAAAAAAAATCATGTTATTTTTAAGAAGCAAACAATATTCACCTCTTTTGGAGCAGTAAGGAAAGTATCCTTTCCCAAATGAAACCAGGGTTTTTCAGCCTACAGAACCCTAACTCCCAGCACAGACAGCCTGGATATCAATATCTGTCTTCCTCCCCTGCCCTTCTCTGTCTCTCTCTTTTTATACAAGGTTCTAAACCTAGTGGTGTTTTAGCATTGAGCTACATCCCTAGCCCTTTAAAAAAAAATTTTTTTTTTCTAATTTTGAGACTGAATCTTGCCAGGTTGCTGAAGGTCTCACCAACTTGCTGAGGGAGACTTACTAAGTTGCCAAGGTTGTTCTCTAATTTGCAATCCTCTTGCCTCAGCCTCCCAAATCACTGGGATTACACACATGTGCTACTATCACCAGCAAATGCCTGAATCTCATAAACCACTTTCTATTAGACTCCCTCTCTGCTCATCCTCTCTCCTTCAGGACAGCCCTGGATGCTGTTTCTAGGTTTTTCCCTTAGTGAAGCTTCCTATGTTAAGGCATAACTTAAAAGAATCCACTCTTGTAATCTGTACTATCTCAAATTCATTATTGCACTAGAAATATAATTAATTCACTCACTTTTTTTTAACCTTGCTTAATTTTTTAAAAAATTTTATTTATTTTTTATTAGCTGCACATGACATTATAATGATCTTGGCAATTCATACATTTGAATCATTGGGGTATAATTTCTCATTTTTCTAATTGTACAGATTGCAGAATCACACTGGTCAATAGAGTCCCCTATATGCATACAGCAATCATAATGTCTATTCTATTAATTCACTCACTTTTTAAAGTCATCATCTGTGCTAATGAGCAAAGTAGAAATTAGTAAAACTTCCCTGTTCCATATATCAGTTCTAGTAATTTATGCTTTAAAAAAATAATAAACTTTCATCTAAACACCCCAAATCTTACAAATCATTTACAAACCAGAGGGATTGATCAAACCATGTGAATCAAATCAAAGATTACAAGAAGTTCAAAATTAATAACGTTCTATTTGGAAAACCTATCCTTTTGAGAATTACAGTCATGAAGTGGTATGTTTCTGATTTAGTTAATAAGAGTCCAATTATATTTGAAATGTAGATTAATTATCTTAAAAGCATTAATCAATTTGGCAAGGACACCTCAATAATAATGTAGTCTCTTTATTGCTTCCATAGTAACATTGTGCCTCCATAATATCAATCAGTTTATTGATACAAATATCTCTTCCTTTCAGTTAATTCAAATAGAACATTTCTTTGGTACTTTCAGCTGATGGGATAGCAAATAATTTTTAGACTAAAAGTTGAAGTGGATTGATTAGAAGCAATTTTTTCTGTTTTGCACAATAAAAAGATGAACTACATGGTTCGCCAAGCCAATTTGCAGAGCAACCTCTCCTCTCTAATTGCTGCCAGACTAATGTAGTAGAAGCCGAGTCCTAGGAAGTAGAGAAATCCATTTACCCAGCCATGACATTTAAGTAGCAAACACAAGTAGTGGATTTTTCCATTACCCTTCATTTCAGCCCTGCTACATTCCACCTGTGACCCTTATGTGACGAGGGCAATGTGCTTTCATACAATTTGGTAACTATAATAAACGACCACTTCAAAATGTTTGAGAGCAGACTAAAAACATTTTGTAGAAAAGCATAATTAAGTCCATAACCAATCTCACTAATTCCTGATAATGTACTGGAAAACCAAATTATTTCATAAATGCTCTCATAAATGCACATCTTACCAGAGGGAGAGAAATAGTACATTTCCTCTACCACAAATAACACACTGTTTGTCATCAATAGTTCCAGCCTTGCCTGGTACTTTTACTTTGTGTCAGACTTTTACTTTCTTTCAAGTTCTCTGAAAACCTCATAGGCTCCATTGTCTACTTTACCAGAGAGAAAGGGGAAAATATCTTCAAATAAGATCTGTAATACATATTAAAGAAGAAAAAAGACTCTCTGCCTTTATTGTTTACAAATCCTCCAAGACATTTATTTGAGTCTCAGCCAGAATTTCCCCATGTAAATTCTCAACAAAATGATACAGAGAAACTTGCAGAAATGTGTCTTTCTGCTATATGGTCACAGTCATCCCTAGTGCAGAGAACAATACGTAGAAGAAGTGAATGGCCCGTAAACATTTGCTGAACAAAAGATGAATGTTTATAGAGCCCTTGGATTTTTGTGGTGGGAAGAAGACCAAAGCAATATTTTTAAATGAAACAAAGTCAGTTTTGTTTTAAATACTAAAGGAATTACTCTTGATCTCTCAAATAGAAAGAACAAAAGAGAATTTAAAATTTTTTACCTGCAATTGTAATTTCTTCAATAATTCATCAATGCCATATTTGAAGTTGAAGCCTTCACTTCGGGGCTGAATTCAGAAGCTAACTGCTCAAAAAGTTAGCCTCAGACAGCATTTTCGGTTTCAAACAACCTTGTGCAGAACCACAAAATAGAAGACAGTCCTTAGAGAGTGTGTTATCTGAAAACTAAATGTTTTACCCTCTTCTTTATGTTTGTTGTTTGCTTACATTGCTTTGACAAAAGATTTATCTGCTAGAATTCTTGCTGGTATAAACTTAATAGCTTGGATATTAAAACCATCAAGTTCAAGGTTAGAGAGAAAAATGCCAACCTTGCTTCTTAATGACAGCAGTCTGCCCACATAAATACAGTCAACATTATTCTTGATGGTTTAACAAGTATATTTAAAAAGCAATTAGTTATGCCAGTGTTAGACTGAAAACAATTTTAAATAGCATAACTCAACTCAAGCATTAAGACCCTTCTTGGAAAGGTAGTCATTTGAACTGACATGATTTAGAAACTGTGCATTGTTTCTGCAAAGTAATTTCTACAAGGCTGGGGAATACGTGCTTAGGAAGATTCATGTTACTGTAGGTCATATTTTCTCCCTCATTAAAAACAAAACTGCATATAATTGACTCTAATAATATTGAGTAACTACCAAAAGCTTTGCCAATAAAGAAAATGTGGCAATATACACCATGGAATACTACTTAGTCATAAAAAATAAAATCCTGTCATTTTCTACAACTTGGATGGAACTGGAGATCATTAGGTTGAGTTGAAATAACTCAGGCACAGAAAGACCAACAAGTACTGCATAATGTTACTCCTTTGTGAAGTATTAAAAACTTGATCTCATAGAAATTGAGAGTAGAATGGTGGTTACCAGGGAGAGTGGGGATGAAGGAGGGATGGGGAAAGGTCGTTCAGTGGATTCTAAACAGCAGATGGATAGGAGTGAGAGGTTCTGGAGTGCTGTTGCACAGTAGGGTGACGATAGATGACAACAATGTGCTTTACATTTCAAAAATTCAGAAGAAAGGATTTTGAAAGTTTTTGTTATAAATAAATAATAAATATTGGAAGAGAGATTTGTAACCTGATTTAAACATCACAACAGGTATACGTTACATATTACATAATAAATTAATATATCATTATTAATTTATTCCATTAATATGTATAATTTTTATATTTTATATATAGATGGATCCTCTAAAAAATTCATTTAAAGTTAGGGGGTGAAACTTTCCTATAGAAAGCATTGATATTAGCGGCTATGAATTAAAACCTAATAGTTATGGATCTTTGCCTCTGACAGTACTGAGACACAGCAGAGAGATGGCTCACTTAATCTGATATTGCACCAAAGGTCCTAGATGGGGTCAATGTGGGTGGAATTAAGTCCTCAGAAATGGTAAACAGGGAGCCAAGAGCAGCTAAATCCAGGACATTGAAGTGGGAAGACAAGACAGCTACCACCTGGAAAGCTGAGCCAGGGAGTAGGGCGAGGTGCAAGGCCCTAGGAGGGCTGCTTCCCATCCTTGGGCACTGGGGAAGTGCAGCACGTGGCTGATTGAAGACATTTGAGGGATCTTTGAGCAGGGGGCTACACAAAGCAAGGAATGCACTGGCAAAGGGGAAGATACATCTCCGAGCAAGGAGGTCAGCCAGGTCCTTTGGGTCAAGCTAAGTCCATGTGGATATGAAGATATCTCAAGATTTTATACTTGTATCCAGGGTATCTGAGCAAGCATCAAAGCTTTAAGGTGATATTTGTTTTCTCATAGCTGTCCTGGTAAAATGAGTACAATCCTTTTCTCAGTGGGTTAATCTGACATTAATGAGGCCTGGTTCCTTCACATTGAGCTTAGTGCTTTAGACCTTAAAAATGCCCAGGTGTTTTTTTCTAGAAAAACACATCCACAAATTGTCAACAAAATCAGAAGCAGTTGGGAGAAGATTTTAGGAACACTGACATCAGAGCCTCACAAGCTGAACTTAAGGGATGTTTCTGCTATGTACGACCTATGTGACTTTGGGGAATATAGTTAACCTCTCTGAGCCTCATCTGAAAAATGAGGATGGCACGTAACTTGAGGATTAAATGAAATAAACCATGCTAAGCATTTAGCATAGAACTTGACATACAGTGGCCAGCTATGAATGATTACTATTGTTGTTATTATGAGACAGCAAAATGCTATACTGGGCAAAGAGCTGGATTTTATATCTGGGCCTCAAAAGGCATAGGTTCTGTTTTTGGAACCATAGCCATTGTTCTTCCTCAAAATCGTTTTCAGACTATGGCAAGGTAGAAATAAATGATTGACTAAACGTTGAGTGTCCTATATCTGAAAAATTTTCATTTTCCTTCCTTTGGTTTCTTTTCATGTCCCAACTATTTCAAGATCACCTCTCCTTACTAGCAGTTTGTTCTGTACTCTAGAGAAATATTTATTTTAATATAAGTCCAAACTAAGGGTAATTAGTAAAATAAGCTTCTGAGGGAAAAAAATAATATTGCACACTCCAGTGCCATATATTTTCAAATTATTCATTCAGTTTATGCTTCTTGTAGAGATAATTGAGAAATAAATGCATGCTATGGCAGTGCAGACATTCAAGAATTAAATTGTGAATACTGTCCCTTCAAATGAGACCAACTCCTACAACTTCAAGGATACATCACACCACCTGAAATACTCAAAACTACTGTAAATTGGTGATTGCCAATGATAAGCTGGTAAATCCAAAAGTGTTGGTTATGTTAAAATATGGTTTCCACCCCACTCCACACTACCCCACCCCTGGCCAGGGTAAAAGATGTGTACCTGAGACCTCAAAAGAAAGGTGAATTTATATAGAAAAATAAAGACAGAAAGAAAAGATGAAAGGGATAGAGAGAAAACACTCGTAGGTGAAGGAAAGGGAGAAGGCAGCTATATGGTACGTAGGCTGATGATAGCTATAAGTCCATGGCACCTGGCTGTGAGGAGCAGCAACTGATCCCCAATGTATCCCTTTTACAACCAGTTGTGCCTGTTTTCTGAACAATGCAGTGATATCCAGGTTCTGCAGTCAAGTGAAATAAGTCCCTGGGGTATAGATCCCAGAAGGGTTATTGCTTGAATGGCCCCTGACATCCAGGTTTAGGGACAGTTTTGTAATAATTATCCATGAAGCGGAACATGTATTGTTACTCCTAAATGCTTCATCCTCTCAGACTTTGACCTTCGGCTTTTCCTTTGTCTGGTTCCGAAGGCCAAGGGGTTTAGGTAAAGGTGGAGGAGAGTTTTCAGCAGCTGCTGAAGAAAGTTTCAGAGAGGAAAAAAAGCAGGAGATGGGGAAAGAAGTTAATTTGGAGGCTCTTTAAGTCTTAGTATTCAGGGACAAATGTCCAGCTATGTTCTTTCCATTGCATATCATTTTAACAAGTTTAGAAAAATGGTTGTGTTTAAGACAGCGCTGTGGAAACGTACTGTGCTCTTTCTCAGCAATGTTACAGTCAGGTAGGAAGGACATCTATTTTTAAATGTTCAGTCACATAAATTAGCTTGAGCCCCAGACTTTAATGCTGAAGGAAAATTAGATTGGATCTAAATAATTGAAGAAAAGCAGAGAAACATTTTAATAAAACTTCATAATTTGACTCAGAGTTCCTTGAGCCATTAGAGCTCAGTCTCATTAGATGCATCATGACCAAGTAGTTGGTGAGTACCGGTTAATAACCTGAGCATTTGTGGGTCCTTTTTGCCTGGCTGAAAGCTGATTATGCTTATTAGAACTACTTCTATACTTATTAGAACTACTTCCCCAATTTTCTCCTATCTACATGTCATTTTCTATATTTTTTATATTATCAGACCTACCAAAAAATGGATGAATAACAATACCATACATTTGTGTGGCTGCACATCACAGAAAACTTTCATAGTTATTATTGAATCTTCACTGTGCAACTTCAAACTGTAAAGTAAACCTTTCATTATAAATCCTGGCTGCTGGGTAGGTTGGGGTTGTGGCTCAGTGGTAGAGCCTAGTGTGGGTGAGGCACTGGGTGAGATCCTCAGCACCACATAAAAATAAATAAATAAAAATAAAGGCATTGTGTCCACCTACAATTAAAAAAGTATTTCTTAAAAAATCACGGCTGGAGGGCTGGAGTTGTGGCTCAATAGTAGAAGGCTTGCCTCGCACGCATGAGGCACTGAGTTCAAACCTCAGCACCATATAAAAATAAATAAATAAAATAAAGATATTGTGTCCAACTACAACTAAAATTTTTTTTTTAATTTTTTTAAAATTGGGGCTGGGGGGGGCTGGAGATGTGGCTCAGCGGTAGCGCGCTCGCCTGGCATGCGTGCGGCCCGGGTTCTATCCTCAGCACCACATACCAACAAAGATGTTGTGTCCGCCGAGAACTAAAAAACAAATATTAAAAATTCTCTCTCTCTCTCTCCCTCTCTCTCTCCCTCTCTCCTCTCTCACTCTCTCTTAAAAAAAATTTAAAAAAATTAAAAAAAAATAAAATAAATTTTTTTTAAATTATGGCTGGATTTATGTAAATTATCTTAGTATAGTTCATAATCAATAATGCTTTTTGATAATATTTTTAAAAAATAAGGGTGAAGCTGGTTTTAAAAAATGTACCATAAGCAAAGTCCTTGTTTACTCTGCTCACAATATACATTTAAAAGAAAATTACTCTTACAGTTATATAAGAAAGAATGGTTAATATTAATGAACAAACCAAGCCAAGGCAGCTGAGACTGTTCAGTATTTGCAATTCTATATTTTACATTTGTTAACAAATTTAATTATTTTGGCAAATAAGGGAGCTGTGGGAGAGTCACTTGTTAGTTCTCTGGAACCAATTTGCCTTGAAATTATTAAGAGATATTTAATTGATCCAACTTGAACTATGAAGACAAGGCTGAAACACTGCATTAAAACAGAAGCTTCACTAAAATAATTTGATGTGCACTGAGCCTTGTAGCCTGAAAAAAATTAACTGCCTACTTGAGAAAAGCTTTCCAAATGAAGTAGGACCAACTAGGGAAACTTATGTCTGCTGTTGCTGCTACCTTATCTGTTATTTCTGCAAATGTGTGACAGTATACAAAAAAAAAAAAAATGCCATTAGTTCCCTAAGTGTGTACAAATCCAACATAATTTTCATCTCCCTGAACTGAATAATGAATAGAATATTTCTTAGATGAAATATAATCATTATCTTCAGCATTTAAAAAAAATTTAGGCTCTTCAGTACATGCTTTTGGTTATATTTCATGATTTTTATTTAATTTTGTATAAAGTAATATGTTAACAGTGTGACATGCAAATAAGATATAAAAGTATACTTTAATGCAAAAAAACCCAATAAAGTACATGTATAAAGGCAAAAAAAAAAAAAAAGAATAGTGTTACCTTGTTACCTTAGATTAGGATTAGGTAGAGGGAAGTGAAAGGAGGGGAAGGCAGGGGATGTGGGGATAAGAAAGATAGTAGAATGAAACAGACATTATTACTATATGTATATATGTGACTGTATGACCAATGTGATTCTACAATATGTATACTCAGAAAAATGAGAAATTATACCCCATCTATGTATGATATATCAAAGTATATAAGTGCATTCTACTATCATGTATAACTAATTAAAACAAATAAAAAATTAATTTAAAAAAAGATATAAAAGTATAGAATGAAAAGTGTCAATATCACCTCAATTCCCATCACCACTCCAACAGGTAGTCACTTTTATTATTTTCTTATTATCCTCCTAGAATTTCCTTTTGCATTTAGAAACACACATGAATATATATTTTTATTTCCTTTCCTTTTTCCACAAAAGATTGTATATCATGTAGTCTGTTCTACACTTTTTTAGGCTAAACAATGTAATTTGTGTACAAGGGTTTTTTGTTTGTTTGTTTTTTTGCCTGTTTGTATTCATATTACCAGTTGAGAAACTTCCATATTAGAGAGATATTGATTCTCAAGACACTTAATAATCACAAATTTAATGCAATTTCACTCTAAATCTCAACAGGATAGTTTATAAGACATGACCAATTAATTTCCAAGTTTATATTGCCCTACCTGGTATGGAAAATATACTATAAAACTAGAAAAACTGAAAGAGTATGCAAATGATAAAGAAATAGGCTAATGGGTGAAAACAGAAAGTCTATGAACATTCTAAGATGCATAAGATAATTTAATATCAAGTTGATTCAGGTGAAATGGTTATGTTTAGAGGTCAAAAACAGTTTGAAATTGGTAATGATATATGGTACAGTCAAGTATATGACCAGGGTAGTAGTTTATATAAGTAGAGAGAAGATAAATTTTT
The DNA here is from genome assembly GCF_045843805.1 of Urocitellus parryii. NCBI lineage: Eukaryota > Metazoa > Chordata > Mammalia > Rodentia > Sciuridae > Urocitellus > Urocitellus parryii. The sequence goes on from NC_135534.1 coordinate 128,678,551, forward strand.
CCCCCCAAACTAGCTACCCATTTGAAGAAAACACTTGGATTGAATTCTTATCTCATACCAAACATGAAAATAAGTTATTTTATCAATTGTATTAAAGATGTAAATATTAAAAATATACATATATACTTTAAGTAAGCCAATTAGCCACTATAACAGATAAATCTGAAAATCTCTGTGGCTTAAAACTCATGTGATGGAGATCCAAGATGGCAGAATAGAGGCAATAGCCTTCCTGGATGCTCTCTGGTGTGAAGCCAAGAAAACAGACAGGCAGCTTCTCCGCAAGGTGAGTGAACAACAAAAAGGGTAGGGGACTGCTAGGATGGCCTTAGGCCTGAGCCTAAGCTACTCCATTTTTTTTTTTTAGAGAATTTTTTTTTAATATTTATTTTTTAGTTTTTGGCAGACACAACATCTTTGTTTATATGTGGTGCCGAGGATTGAACCTGGGCCGCATGCATGCCAGGCGAGCGCGCTACCACTTGAGCCACATCCCCAGCCCTCCATTTTAAAAACTCTAGCTTGAAACCTGCAGTTTCACCAGGCCCACCCACAGAGCCCTCCAGTATGGCCTCAGACAAGTTACTTCCCCTCACCCTGAGTGAAGTCCCTGGCAGGCTGATAGGAAAAAAATGGCAAGAGGATCAGGGTGGAGATCACCAAACCAGATGTTTCTAACCCCAGTGTAAATGATGTCACTGAGAAATCCTGTGGCAGCTGATAAGAATTGAAAGGGAGGTCAAAAAAGCCCCCAAATTTAGTATAAATAATAGAGCAAATGAACAAGGATTCAGCCAGCCGTAACAGAGTGGAGAGCCTGATGAGGACCTGACATCCCATCACTTGTCATTGTTTCCTGAGCCTCTGCGTGATCCTCACTGCTCTCAATCTCTACCACATTGTCTGGTGACAGCCGCAACTTCTCCCTAAGACCCTGTCCTCAACCAGTCATCCACTCCACTCCAAGAAAAGCCTGCCTTAGTTCTGGCCCTGATCACCGCGGTCTGAGTGAGTGTGCATCTGTTGGACATAAAGCCTAAGGCTTAAGAATTTGAACTTAGCATGCAGAGGAAATGTCGGTCATCAGACATTTGATTGTGTTTTGCAGTGCTTAGAATTAATCTAGAATTGTTTGCTGTGAATTGAGTATGTCTGTTGCAGTGCCTAGCATTAAGGATTTCATTTTCTTGATTAAGAACCTATAGAGTGGAACTGTATTGAGTAATTTGAGTGAATAAAGCATTGAAAGGGGCAGAAGTGTGTGGACATTCTTTATTTCTCCCCTCGACTGCATATATCACAATTTTGTCCCCTCGCAACAGGAACTTTACTGGAACCTAAAACTGGTCATTCAAAGCAGATAGGAGACAGAGGAGGTTGGATATAATAAGGAAGAAATCCCCAGCAGCACTGGCACTGCCACACAATCCAGGCTGGAAGCCCCAGCCAGAGATGTCCTACTGTGAGCACAGTAGAGGGATAAGGGAATTAAAGGAACCCGCATTTTAGAGAGGCCCGAGACATTTAGAAACCAAGGACATTGCTCAATAAACCTGAAGGATGCACTGCATGATATGGGAGTATGGGAGTATGGGGAAAGAAGCCACCATCTCTCCAGGCAGCATGCAAAGGACAGAGGAAGGAACCATTTTGCAGCTGGGGTTTATGTGGGAGGTGCCACTGAGAAAGGCAGTTTAGCCCGAAATACAGGTCCAATAAACCCATGCTACATGACATAGTGTGCTTAAGTGACCAGAAGAAAATCAAATGTAGAGGGAAGTTTACGAAAGGGATGACTGGTCATGGAAACCCACCCAGCTCTACCCCTCACCCTCCAATCCAATTGCTTGTAGCAATGACTGGGAGAGTCACATCCGGCTGACAACTTGGGAAAAAAAAAAAAATGAGAGCTGGGGAAATTGTTTAGAGACTGAACCTGAGACCAGGAAACATGGGGTCTGGAGGTGACATACAGTACTAAGAATTGGATCCCCCACCACCACAAGTGGAACCCAGGGAAATCCCTGGGGTAAAGTTTTCCAGTGTGGGGCAGCAAGTACTAGGTGCTGGAGACGCTCTGGTTTTTAAAATCCCCAGACCAATGAGCTTTCATCGAAGAGCCTGGAGCCCACCTAAGCATAAACCCTGCCTCTAGGAACTCCACCTATGGGATTACCTCTTTCACTCCTGCAATCCAGAGGGTGGAGCATCACTCCCCACCTAAAACTCCTGAGAAGAGAAGCTGAGAATATTTTTAATTCCAACAGAAAGTATTTTTTGTCAAGATCTTTAATATTTTATTTTTTAGTTGGACACAATACCTTTATTTTATTTATTTTTTATGTGGTGCTGAAGATCGAACCTAGGGCCTTGCACGTGCTAGGTGAGCACTCCACTGCTGAGCCACATCCCAGCCCTCATCAAGATTTTTAAAAAATTCTTTTTCACCATTTAATTTGAGCTAATGGTGCACGGACATTTTATAAAGTTTCCTACTTTTTTTTCTTCTCATCTCTAGCATTTTTGAAGCCAAATGTTTTACATGGATTAATTTTTTGTGAACTAGAACATTCAATTAGTATATTTTAGTTTTGTTTTGTATTCTTTCATTTTTATTTTTAATTTTTTATTTAAATTTTTGCTTTATGTATATTTTTTCTCCTGTTTACCTTGATTCTCACTTTCATTCTGACAGCCAATCTCCATGTTCTCTCTTTCACTCTTCTTTAATCTTTTACTTCTATCTTCTTTCCTCTTCCCTCATAGCCATCATATCCTATATCACTTCTGTTCTCTCCCACCATTTGAAAATGTAAACCCTTTTGCAATTGCTGTTTTGATTACAGGCATAACTGATCATATCATTTCTGTTTATTGTAATAAATAACATTGTAGATATCATTGTAGGAACTATTTGACTTAAAGCTGTAAATTGTTTGCACTGATTGTTGTTATTATTTGTCTCCCCCTAAACAGTAAGGTACCTTCAGGGACACTATAAGTCCACAGGGTAGAAACTCTACTGCCTCAGATCCATACTGTTAGATGGACAGACACACAAACAACATGAAAAAGCAAGGGAACAAATCACCCCAAGCAAACCAAGATACCCCAATAACAGAATCCATTGATACCACAGTGGAAGTAATGTCAGAGAAGGAGTTTAAAGTGTACATAGTTAAACTACTCTGCTAAGTAAAGGATGATGTAAGAAAGCAAATATAGGTAGCAAAAGATCACTTCGATAAAGAGAGATTCTGGGGGAAAAAAAAAAAAGAACAAACAGAAATCCTTGAAATGAAGACAAAATATATAATCCTGAAAATAAAGTTGATGACAGAGAGAAGATATTAATAAACCATAAAGCAAATTTCTAAGAATTATGGGATAACATGAAAAGAACAAATTTAAGATTTATCAGGATAGATGGAAGCATGGAGATACAAACCAAAGCAATGCACAATCTTTTCAATGAAATAATATCAGAAAATTTCCCAAAGCTAAAGAATGAAATGGAAAATCAAATACAAGAGGCTTTCAAGACCCCAAAAGTGCAAAATTACACAGACACACATCAAGTCACATTATAATGAAAATGTCTAGTGTACAAAATAAGGATGAAATTTTAAAAACTGTGAGAGGAAAATATCAGATTACACAAAGTGGGGAAACAATTCAGATCTCAGCTGATTTCTCAAACCAGACCCTCAAAGCTAGGTCTTGGAATAACATATACCAAGCTCTGAAAGAAAATGGATGCCAACCAAGAATCCTATATCCAGCAAAATTAAATTTCAGAATTGAAGATAAAATAAAAACTTTCCATGATAAACAAAAATTAGAAGAATTCACAACATAAAGCCTGCGCTTCAGAATATTCTTAACAAAATATTCCATGAAGATGAAATGAAAAAAAAAAAAAAAGAGAAAACCAGCAAAAGGAGGAACTACACTAAAGGATAGTCAATAAAGGGAGAAACTAGTTCAAATTAAAAACTAGAAATAAATTAAAATGACTGGGAACACAATAATAACCTTGAACATTAATGGCCTAAACTCATCAATCAAAAGACACACCGGCAGATTGGATTAAAAAACAAGATCCAATAATATGCTGTCTCCAAGAGACTCACCTCATAGGCAAAGACATCCACAGACTGAAAGTGAAAGGATGGGAAAAAACATCACTCACATGGATCATGTAAACAACCAAGGGTTTCTATTCTCTAAAATAGATCAAGTTATGTGAGCTTTATAATTGTAATTATACAGTTGTAATATTACCTTAATACATGTTTAGCATCTGTAAGTATATTTTGATAGCTCCCTTTCCAATGATATTTTTTCTAGATTACACTTGTTAGATTTTAATCAACTTTTAGCTGTATTATTTCTTTTCTATTTCACATATTTCTGCTCCTACTTTTATTTTTTCCTTCCTACTACAATTTCCAGGTTTTTCAAAGGACAAAAAGGAGACTAGGAAAAATATTTGTAACATAACTATTAAAAATGAGATTAGCTGGGATGTGGCTCAGTTTGAGTGCCCCTGAGTTCAATCCCCAGTACCCCCCGCCCCCCAAAAATATGAGATTAATGTCGTGCACACCTGTAATCCCAGCAGTTTGGGAGGCTGAGGCATGAGGATTGTGAGTTTAAAGCCAGCCTCAGCAACTTAGCAAGATCCTAAGTAACTCAGTGAGGCCCTGTCTCTAAACAATACAAAAAAAAAAAAAAATGGTCTGGGAATGTGGCTCTGTGGTTAAGCACCCATGGGTTCAATCTCTGGTGCCAAAAAAAGGGGGGATTAATATAGTTCCTATTTAATATAACATATTGATATCAATACATCAACTGAAATAAAAGAAACCCAATAGAAAAATCAGTAATACATTACAGTGAAAAACTCACATAAGGGCTAGGAGTGTAGCTTAGTGTTCAATCCCCAGAACCAAAAAGAAAAAAAAAATTCACAAAAGAAAAAATATAAGTGGTGAATAAGTACAGTACATGAAAAACATACTCATCCTCATGAGCAATAAGAAAAATGACTTCCCACAAATTAAGCCTTCTTGGACTGAACTGTTCATGTAACTAAATGAAACCTAAAGAGTGAAAAGACAACAAGGATCTCATAGGAGAACAAATTGTGGTCATCAGGAAATGTTTAAAGAAATGGTCTTCCAAGAAATTAGAACTTATGAGAAAGGAGGCAAGAGAAGCAGATTCAGGGGCATGTGGACAGGGGCAAATGAAACAAAGCCATATGTATGATAGCTATATTTCTGAATCCATTTCATTGATTGTATTCTTGTTTTCCTTTCTCATTTCACATTTACAGTTTTGTATTTTTTTCATCTTGTAAACTTTCATGTCTGAAACATTTTTGAGAACAGATAATCAAATGAATGGATGATTTGTACATCAAATGAATGCGGGCTGAATAAACTGGGACTGTTTCTGAGAAGAGAAAGGTCCTCAAAGTGATCTGTTGGATGGGAATGCCATACAATTCTGAGAAAGAACTTCAGCATTTCCGAACAATAACCTAGACCTTGGATTTCTAGAGTAGGGGGTGTATGAGGATTAAAAATTATACCAGAGGCTTAAAGGAGTAGTGGACAGCAGATCTCAGCCCTGTGGAAATACATAGATTGTGACTGAACGTATACAAAAATGTTATTCTAAGGGGAGTTTTATTAGGTAGGATAGACTAACCGCTAAGGCAAAAAATAACTGCTATATCAAAAAAATACAATGGTTCAAACTAAATAGAAGTTTATTTCTTACTCACAAAACAATATTTTACAAACAAACATGTTGGCAGAACAGGGAACCTAAATGGTTCAGATGGGTTCTTCAAATGTGGCTTCCAAGGTTGCCCATATCATTGCAGCCATCCCAAAAGAAAAAAGAGCAAGGAACACATAGGAGATTCTTCTGGACAAACCTAGAAGCAGCACATATCAGTTTTCAATAAATCTTAGGCATATGACCAAACCTAACTACACAAGGCAGGAAAATGTAGGCTAGCCACGAATAAAGAGGAAAACATGGATTGAGAGTGAGCCCCTAGTATTTATTCCCACAGATTATTAGCAGACCTAAAGTTAGACTTGAATTAAAAAAACCTCAATAAATTCCACTCTCTGTACTGTGATTCCCCTTCTCAAGAGCCTGGGAACATGTACCAAACACCTATTTAAAAGTTACTTTGATAATAAATTCCAGATGAGAAACCCACTTCCCCAAACTCCATTTATGGAGGATTTTTCAGAGAACTCTCTTATCCCAATGCAGAAGGAGGAAAGGCAAAGAAAATTCTCCCTGCAGTGCATTTTAAGAAGGTCACTGCTGTCTCCAGGAGAAAGCAGAGATGGAGGATCAACTGTGCTTATAAATAGGGGGAGATTTTTCTGTGCGGCCTTGTGCATTTATGGTGAAAATGTCATGCTGATGTCAATCTTTGTTAAATCACTGATCAATCCTTTGTGGAAGCACATTTTAAAAATATATTATTTCCATTGTTCACTTCTGCCATGCTCTGGTAAGGCTATTTCCACAGTGAGTAGGAGAAATAAAAGAACAGCTGCACTACATCTCTTAACTATGAACCCTAGTAGGCACCCATTTTGCTAAAAAGAAGAAATCAATTTTTAGTTTTACAAGAGAGAAATAAAGCCCACTTTAAAGAAAATATTTAGAATGCCTATTTAAATGTAAACTGAACTACAGAATTTACATGTGCCTATTAAAGCCCCTCCAAGAATGTTCTTGAAATACTAGCATTTACTTATGTGAAATTTTTGTTTTAAAGAAAAAGATTCACAATTAAAAGTTCTGAATTTCATGGTGGCTGCCAAAAAAGTAGATTATTATTATCTCTAGTAGTATTTGACTTGAGGGACTAATATATACACAAACCCATAATAGCTCCTTTACCCATCAAAGAAAGGTCAAGACTTTCAGTCCTACATGACCTCCTATGATTTTTACCCTTTCTCCACCTCACAGACTGAAGAACCAACATGAGCAGTGATTGTCTGACATGGCATACACAATACAATCTAAGAACAATAAAGAACTAACATTTGCTGAGTACTGACAGCATGAATCAGGCATTTTCTTCTTCAAATTTTGTCAGTTAGTCTCCACAATTACCCAGAGAGGGAAGTGGATTAACATTATCTTATTTTGAAGATGAGAGTACTGAGACTTAGAAAAGTTGCAACTTAGTCTCACAACTAGTAAGTTGTAAAATGAGGATCACAAAGCCAAGTAGATGCTATTCTACAACCCATATCCTGAATCATTCTTCTAGGCTGGCACCCATATGTCCAGCTCAGTTAGGCTTTTCCTGGTCAGATGTTTTCCCCTTCCTTGCATGAAAGCCAAGAGCTCCTTGGGTTCTATTTGTCAGTGGAGTGACTTTTGGAAAAAGGAAGAGCAATAGCTGACCATGGTAGGAAACTCTACCTAATGATTGGCGTCATGTCATGTGACAGGCCTGCCCCTTGAGACTGTCCATCCCCTCTTCCAATCAGGGAAAGCCCCCAGGTCCTTACAAAAGGACATAACTGAACTGACTGGATATATAAGAAAGAATAACAAGATTCAAGTAAAGTCTTCCTACCAACACATACTACTTCCCTCTCCCCATAGGTCTCCTACATTTGCTCACTGGTCCCAGAAATTCCTTTAACAGACAATCAAGCCATTAGTCCACCATTAAAAAGTAGAACGATAGTAAAAAGGATATGAGGTAGGAGAAGCAATTTACCTTAAATTTATTGAAAACTGTGCCTGACAATAGCAGAACTTTCTGTAGTAAGATTTGGATATGGAAAGAGAAAAAAAGGTTGGCAAATAACACAACAGTATGCCTGCAGCCACTGACCTTTTACACAGACCTTTACAGACATCACAAATGGAATGCAGCACAATTTCCTTCTGAACTCAAAGGTAACAGTCCTCTCAACAGAGCATTCTAATCATAGTTTAAACATGTAATTAGAACCCAATTTACCCATTACAATAATAAAGAAATGCAGAAATCCTTCTGCATGAGTAGCATCATAGCAAAGCTTTTAGTTTTCAGTTTTACAAGAGAGGAAGGGAAAGGCTGGGTTCCCTATGATGCATTTTGTCAATTTCTCAATTTTGTCTAGAACCTATCAGAATCACAAAATTTATAATATGTTCTCAAAAGGCATCATCAACAGGTACTGTAGGAGTTCAGATGTAGCAGAGGCAGAGTAAGTGTTGTCTCCTAACTGGTTTCTTCTGTAATGCCCTAGGCTTCCACTACCATTAGAATAAAACTAATAGGTCCTAAGTATTTCATATATTTAGAATGAAAACTATGCTAATAAATTACCTGCCCTGGGACCTTATGGATCAAGCTAAAGAGTTAATATGAGAGTTCCAATTCCAGGTAAAATTGAACAAGACCAATCCTCTCTGTCTCAACCACTAAGCAGAGATCTGAAGCCAAAAAGGAACGCATGGAGCAGCTATTTGAGGACTCTGGAAAGTAAATTATAGCAAGCAGACTTGAAAAAAAAAAAAAAAAGATCAGAATTCGAAAGACCACCAGACCAGTAGAGTACAGGTAAGTGAGCTCCTGTTTTTCCACAGGCATCTCAGCCTGACACAAGCAGCCAAAACCCAGAAGTGGATACCAAGAAATGAACAAGGACAACTCCAGGATAAGCCCTATAGTTTTGTCTCAAAGAATGGGAACAGGAAACCCCCAATACTCAGAGTGGGAGAATCTAACCCCCTCTATTTCTTTTATAATCTCTAATATCTGTGTCCCAGACCTAAGGGATCCCTGTTAGTGGCAGTGGGAGGGGGCTGGTAATGGTGACAACAGCTGCAGCTATAGGTGCCACAGGCACCTAAAACTCTGTAAAATGTGAACTTTCTTCTCCCATGAGAATAGCTAGGGTTCTAGTAGGACAGGCAAACTCTTGATATTTTCCCTCTCTTTCATCAGGCCAGTTGGCCTCAAAGGTGGGTGCATTATGAGAATCATGTGGCAGACAGTGAAACTAAAGCCCCTGATTTCTGGCCAGAAAAATTAAAATGGGGGTCAGGGAATTAGAAAGTACCAGAGAGATCACAAAAAGGAAAGAACTCAGGAAAATGACCGTATAACTTTTTTTATGAACGTTATATGAACTCTGGTCTCACTCACCAAACTACATATGCAACATATCATAGACTTGGACATCCCAAGCCTGCTAAGTTAATTCTTCACTGCACACATTTGAAGAGTAAAATATTAATCTGAGTAGAAGGCAACAAGATTACAATATGTATTGTAGTTCCTAGAGCAACTACTAAACAAAAATACAGTTTGAGCATTACTAATCCAAAAATCCAAAATCAGAAGTGCTCCAAAATCCAAAACGTTTGGAGTGCCAATTGATGCCAAAAGTGGAAAATTCCACACCTGACATCATGGGGCAGGTTTAGTTAAAATGCAGACACACTAAAATTATTGCATAAAAATACATTCAATCTGTATGTATAAAGTATATATGAAACATAAATGAATTTCATGTTCAGATTTAGGTTTCATTCCAACATATCTCATTATGTATATACAAATATTTCAATATTAAATGTTCTAAATATGCCAATTAAAAATAGATATCAAAATGAATATAAATGGATTTAGAAATGAATAAAAAAAGGAGATTATATGCTACCTGCAAGAAATTCACCTCAAATATAATTATATAGGTAATTTAAAGTAAAATAATAGAACAAACATACCATGCAAACACTAATCAAAATAAAGCTGGTTTGACTATATTAATAGCAAACAAAGTAACTTTGGAACAAAGAAAATTACCAGGAATAAAGACAGATATTACATAAGGTTAAAAGAATCAAATCACAAAAAAACATACAGCAAGCCTAAATGTTTATTCACCTAATGACAAAGCTTCATGAAATAAAAACTGAAAAAATTAGAGACATAGATTCATAGATTCAAAATTATAGTTGGAGGCTTCTATACTCCCCTTTCATTAATCAATAGAACTAGTAAATAAAAATTAGCTGGGCTGGGGTTGTGGTAGAGCAAGCACTCTACCACTGAGGCACTGGGTTCAATCCCCAGAACCACATAAGAAAACTAAATAAACAAAACAAAGGCATTGTGTCCATCTACAAATAAAAATATATTTTTTTAAATTTTTAATTAGCAAGGATATAAAACTCTGGTTGAGCAAAACCATCAACCAACTAAATCTAATTGATGTCTATAGAACATGTCATTGAACAATTGTTCATTCCTTTCAAATATTTATGAAACATTCACCAAGATAGAATATATACAGGTTTATAAAAGAAACATTAATAAGTTTCAAAGATAGGAATCATGCATCTGATCATAATGAATTAAGCCATGAATCACTAACAGAAAGTTAACCAAAAAAAAAAGGAAAATCTACAGTTGGAAATTAAATAATGCACGTCCAAATAATCCATGGGTCAAAGAAGAATTATCAAGGGAAATTAGAAAATATTTTCATCTGAACTAAAACAAAAATACAACATATTAAAATTTGTGGGATGAAATTAAAGTAGTACTTTGAGGAAATTTTTAAAGCATAAAACGCTCATATTCGAAAAGAAGTTCTCCAATTAGTAACCTAAGTTTCCACCTGGAACAAAATCCTATGCAAGTACAAGCAAAGGGATAATAAAGATAAAAGCAGCAATCAGTGAAATTGAAAACAGAAAAACTATGAAAAGAAATCAATTAAACAGACATAGTTCTTTTAAAAGGTCACTACCATCACCTGGACATGGTAGTGTATGCCTATAATTCTGGCCAATCAGGAGACTGAGACAGGAGGATAGCAAAGTTCAAGATCAGCCTCAGCAAATTAACAAGGCCCTGAACAACTTAGCTGGACCCTGTCTCAGATAAAAAAAATAGAAAGGACTTGGAGTGTAGCTTAGTGGTAAAGCACTCCTCGGTTTAATGCCCAGTAGCCCCCTCAAAAAAATTAATAAAATCAAAGTCTTCAGCAAGGCTAACAAAAATCAATAAGATGGATAAGCCTCTAGAAAGACTGACAAAAGACAACAAAGTCACAAATTACCAAAATCAGAAATGGAAAAAGGGAATATTACTGCAAACTGAAGAAATCAAAGAAGCTTTTTTGCAAAAGCCATAATCAAATTCAGTTAAGGTGAGCTGGGTTTGTGGCTCAGTGGTAGAGCGCTTCCCTAGCATGTGTGAGGCACTGGGTTTGATTCCAGTACCCCATAAAAATAAACAAGTAAATAAAGGTATTGTGTCCATCTACAACTAAAAAATATTTTTTAAAAATTCAGTCACGGGGGCGCTAGGGTTGTGGCTCAGTGGTAGAGTGCTCGCTTAGCATGGGCAAGGCCCTGAGTTCAATCCTCAGCACCACATAAAAAGAAATAAGTAAAATTAAAAAAAAATTTTAAATCAGTAATGGTGAAAAAGTTAACTATAAATTGAATTAGTTGAAAATCTTCTGAAAAAAATCTTCAGTTGCAGATTATTTCATTGATGAATTCTAAAAAATAATTAAAGGAGAAATAACAAATTCTAAAAAGGTTTTTAAAAAACATCAGATTTTTTTCCAGGAGGGAACATTTCTCAACACATTTTATCACTCAGCATTATTCTGATACTGAAACCAAAGACATTATAGGAAAAGAAAATAAATATACCTTATGAATATTTTCCAAAAATATTTAATAGCAAGTTGAACTAGCAATATATAAAAATAATAATATATTACTTCAATATGCAAAAATCAATCAGTATAATCTACCTTCTTGACAGTCTAAGGAAAACCATATAATCCTAACAAATTATACACACACACAAAAAAAAACTTCACAAAATTTAACATTAATTCATAATAAAAATTGCAAACTGCAATAGAATAGAACTATATTAACTTGATAATAGATATGGTTAATGGGCTAAATTTTGTTCCCCTAAATTTCTACAAGGCCCTAATCCCCAGTACCTCAGAGATAGGCTTTAAAGAGTTGATTAAGTTAAAATGAGGCCATTAGGGTGCATCCTAAACCAATACAACTAGCATCCTTAAGAGATGAAGAAACTTGGACACACAAAGAAGCACCAAGGAAAGGAGAAACTGAGGAGGTGAGAAGTGAGGAGATAGCCATTTGCAAGTCAAAGAGAGGCTCAGGAAAATAAAAAATAAATAAATAAACCCGCTTACAGCCTTGATTTTGGACTTCTGGGTTCCAGAACTGTGAGAAATAAAATTGTTATTTAAGCCACTCAGTCTGTGGTACTTTGTTATGTCAGCCCTACCAAATGAACACAGGTGTCTTCTAAGATCAGGAATAAGGCAAGACAGGATCATGTGGATTTTCTTCTTTAAATTGTTATAATGGTGGATTACGTTGATTGATTTTTGCATATTGAACCTGTGTATTGTGTTTGTGTGTGTGTGTGTGTGTAACTCTACTGTCATTACTCTAGTACTAAAAGGTGATTTGCCAAAGTAATTCATTCCATAAGTGTTATCTCCTCCCCTCAACTCAACATCCCCAACACCAACTTTACACAGACACACACAGGTGTGCACACACAATCATAACTGTTACATGGAGATTTTAGTTAAAACACTTTCACCTAAATTATCAAAAATAGTTGAATAAATTTAATTTGAGTATACAAAAGCAGTTTGGGAGTAATGAGGGAAGCAGGCAGAGAATTGAATTAACAGCAAAAATATGTTCCGCATAAAAGAAAATTTAAAAAGAAAACAAGAATTTCAGTGTGAGCATACAGGAAAATTATGACCCTCACATCCCTGCCAGGTTATATGGGTCAGGGTACATTTAATAGGGTTTTCTAACTCCATTGTGTTCTCTGGTCATAATATAATATCTGTACCTCTATTAATGAAAAATAAAATACAATTTAGAAGTATAAAGCTTCTCTGAAACCTCAATTTGTGACAGTTACATGAGGTTTATTTTCTCCACACATATAATGTATCTGAACAATTTAGAACTACAGTATGTCTAACAGACTCTACACCTACCATTGCAAGAAAAGGGTTTCATGTAAAACATGAAAATTGCAGCTGGAGCCATTATGTAGGCTACTTAATCTATGGAAGGCAAGGTCCACATCCTATATGTTGCCCTGGATGGACCTGGGAAAAGGTGATTAAAAGAAAATAAGGATTATTCTCTGAAGCTGTGTTTTCCCCTGAGGCTCTTTAAACAATGTCTTTATCTGTTCCCCATTTTCTAATTGTCTTTTCCAGCAATGTAGCAATAATTTAGTAGTATTATGTGCTGTCACTTCTGCATTAGTAAACACCAGGGCCTGCTGAGTAATTACAGAATAACCTCATAATGAAATGCAGTGAAGGGTTCTAATTAAATTTTAATGTTGCCTTAAAACTATTCTTTTAAAATGAGAATTTTCCAGCCGTGTATCCTAATGAGTTATCAGAATGCATTACTCTCCCCAAAAAATGTACAAATGAGAAGGTAAACATAGAATATTACCACCAGTGGGCATGTGTATGGGAATATTTATAATCAAAATTAATATATTTAAAATTATTAAAATATAAAATCACATTGAAATGTTGTAACAACAATGGGGAAAAATATGAAAGCTCATATTTCACTTTGAAGGAGGAAAATGCTAAATTATTCTCAGTCAAGCAGCATGCAATTGAGCTTAAAGCTATCAATTTCTGAACGTGGGACTAACACAAACTAAGAACATCCACAACTTCTGTACAATCATAGAGCTAAGAGAAAGGGCACTAACTAAGCTAGGAAATAATTTATTTGTTTTTCAAAAATCTGCCCCAGAAAAGCAGATTCTATTGCCTTTTGATAGAATCTGCTGTATTTTGTTGTTCTACTGTCTTGCATCTATCTGCACATCCTTCTGGACCTACTGTAACTCCCTTTGATGGTGACCTAGGTAGACATGGTGAAAATTTGTTACTGTTTTCTTTCTCATACTACAGGAAGAATGTTGCAGTCATCCTTTCTCTATTTATCTTGTCAATCCATTTTGTCTTTGAAAAAGACCTGTCCCTCAAGCAAAGCTGCCACCATTATCTGCTGAAATCTGCTATAGCTCCTCCTCACTCTTCCATCAAACCACTTACATTACTGCTTCTGCTGATAGGGCCCAATTAATGACCTCTCAGATCTATAATTTTAAAATACAGGTATATCGTACCCAGGAGGGAATTGCCTAAAGAATTCTGCAAAACATGTTTCTGTTTTGTACTTCCTATCAGCTTGCTCTTTTTCTCCAAGATGCAGAATAATATTTATTATCACTAACAAAACTGAAAATTTTATTTCCATTATCCAAGCTCTTGTATAATTAGAGATGTGTCCACTTCAGACCTGAATGTTGAATATCTCCCACTGTTGACCTTCTGAGGTTATATGCCCCACACCCATATATAGATGAAGATGTCAGTGCTCTAATGATAAAGGTATTTATTTACAGCCGACTGTGATAAAATATGTTGAGACCTGTCCACACTGAATATGCAAAAGAGGTGACTTTCCTAGCTTTCTTCAGTATGTCTTTGGCCAAGGCTATGTCTCTTTGGAACAAGACTGAAAGCTCTGGAAACTTATTTTAAACATCCTACACAACCAAAGAGGAAACAACTTGGGCTTTTCCCAGACATTTGTTTCACTCCTATAATTTTATAGTGCCAGAAGGGCTGGAACTTTCCACCTAGTTATAGGGAATTGTCAGTGTCGTGCAGAACATGGAAATGGCTTCTGCTCAGTCACCAGACACTACGTAGAGTTGTTGGGAAGTGGTAGGACTGACCCTGCAGTCACTTGGATAACTAAATAACTTCATTGAGCAGTTTTTAGAGGACAAATTTGCTTCAGGACACATACATTAGAGTCAGACAGACTTGAGTTTGAGTCTCCACTTTATTGCTTGCTTATTCTGCTCCCTTAAGCATTTTGCCTCATCTCTCTGAGCCTGTTTCATCAGCTATAAATTGAGACTAATAATGTACACCTCATACAATTAATGCAGGAAATAAATGAGCAATATGTGACAATCACTTGGAACAGTGATTGGTTCAATTATTCAGTTAATGCTGGCTGCTATCATCACTACTGCTACTCCCATGACTTGTGTCTTTCTCCACAAGTAGCAACCCCTACTGGCTTCTATAATAATTATAGTGTTCTACCTCTAGATAGGGAATAGGGGTGGGAGGGAAAGGGAGGGAGAAGGGGAATAGCATGGATGGTGAAAGGAGACCCTCATCATTATACAAAATACATGTATGAAGATGTGAATTTGGTGTCAACATACCTTATATATAATCAGAGTTATGATAAATTATGGTATAATGGTATATTAAGAATCATAATGCAAAACTAAATAAATTTTAAAAAATGATTATAGTGTTCTTTCCTCGAAAAGCTTTGAAGTCATTCTTGTTTCTCCCTCAGCCTTCACATCCTAAGAATCACCAAGTCTTATCGACCCATCCTCTCCTTTGCATTTCTATTGTCCCTCCTCTAGTTCACACCTTCACTATCTTTCACCTGGACCTTTGAAGACTCAGTAAATGCTTAAGCACCTCCTGTGTGATGGGTATATAAATATTTACCTCAAAATACTTATAATCTGCTGGTGAAGTAGAGAAACACAGACATTTAGACAGGTAACCAGAATGCAAAGGCAAATGAAACAGAATGACTACATAGGAAGGTTTCACACATATATGATTCACCACAAAAGTAAACAGTAGAAGAAGGTTTCACAGAGGCATTGCCTTTTGAGGGGAAATTTAAACAATAACTATATTGTGGTTTGGACCTTTAGTGTCCCCTGAAAAGCTCATGTTTTGAAAACATGATCCTCAATACAGCAAGGTTCAGAGGTGGGCTTTCAGGCAATGATTAGATCATGGGGACTGTAACCTTATCCGTGGGTTAATCCATTTGATGGATTAATAATTTGAATGTACTACTGGGTGGTAACAGTAGGCAGGTGGGGTATGGTTGGAGGTAGTAGGTCACTGGGGACATACCCTTGGACTAAATATTGTCCTTTGGTGTTCTCTCTCTCTCTCTCTCTCTCTCTCTCTCTCTCTCTCTCTCGGGGCTACTGGGGATTGAACCCAGGGGTACTTTACTACTGAGCAACAGCCCTAGATAATTTTATTTTTTATTTTGATACAGGATCTCACTAAGTTACCTAGGGCCTTGCTAAGCTGCTGAGGCTGACCTGGAACTTGCAATCCTCCTGTCACTAGGATTACAGGTATGTACCACCATGCCCAGCATCTTTCTCTATTTGTCTTTTCTGGCTTCCATGAGCTGAGCACTTTCCTATACTACACCCTTCCACCATGATGTTCTGCCTCACCTCAGGCCCAGAGCAATGGAGTTGACTGACCATGAATATCTAAGTTGGTCTTGTCAAGTGTTTTGGTCACAACAATGAAAAGCTGACAAAAAAAAAAAAAAAAAGAAAGAAAGAAAGAAAGGAAGGCAGACATTACCATCTGAAAAAACTGTGATCAAATTCAAGACCTCAAGAAATATGTCACATGGATAGAGTACTATGTTGTACATTAGAACTGGGGGCTGGGGTGGGAAGAACAGAGCAACAGCTGAAAGTGGAAGTACTAAGTGGGAAGTGGGCAGCACTCAAAGAGCAAAGCATGGGCTTTGGCAACAGTCTGCTGTCCTTCAAAGTCTGCTTCCACCCCTAGTGCTTATGTAGCCATATACAAATTATTTACCTTCCCTGAAATTCATTTGTAAAACATAAACTAAATACCTACCTCATACAATTTTCATTATGATTAGATGAAATAATATACGTAAAGAACCTTACACAATGCCTACAACAAAGCAGGTACTTCAGGGACGATAGTTATTGTTTTCATAGAAAGCTGTTATGAACAGAATGTTTGCATCTCCCCGAAATTCATAGATTGGAATATAAACCCTCAGTGTGGAGATGGGGCCTCTAATTAGGGTTAAATGAATTCATAAGGTGGGACCCTGGTCCACAGTGAGATTGGTAACTTTATAAGAAGACACATCAGAGACCTGACTCTCTTTTTCTCTCCATGAGCACTCATTGAGGAAAGGACAGTGAGAAGGTGGTTACCTACAAGCCAGGTAAAGAGCCTTAACCACAAACTGAATCACCAGAGATCTTGATCTTGGACTTCTAGCCTCCAAAACTGTGATAAAATAAATTTCTGATTTAAGCCACTCAGTCTGTGGTTATTTTATAATGGTAACTCAAGGTAACTAGTACAGAGGACATTTTAGGGTTTTTCCCCCTTTACTTTGTGGGCAATGGAGAAACCTTAAATATTTCTTAGGAGGCAAGAATTACATTTAGATCCAGTTATCTGATAATTGAAGACTGATGGGAATATCCTCTTTATTGACCTCCTGTCCTGTTTCTGCTTTTCCCCATCTATTCATGATGAAAGCTCTATGACTAAAATTATAGAACAGAAAATCATATTAAAATACTGGGGATTTGATAAACTGTGCAAAAATGTGACCTATAGAATAAATGCCTTTAGTCTGGCATTTAAAGCTCTCTAGAATCAGGATCAGCCTCCCTTTCCTACCCTACTACTTCTTTTGGCTAGGAAAATCAGACCCTAGGTTGTGCCATGTTTGGGTCTTGGCACAAGCTAGCTATTCCTTCCACAGAGAATACTCTCTTCCATTGCTCTTAGAATCCAATCCATCCTTTCACACCAGTGTCCATGACATCTCCCCCAGGATGCCTTCCTTCCTTTGAACTGTGATTCATACCTCTGGCATAACACAGTATCTTCTCTAGTAAACTGTAAAGACATGAGGTCAATTCTTGTGCTTTCACATGATGTGGCAATGTGAAAGGAATTTGAAGAGGGCATGGAGAGAAATATGAGCAGGAATCAAAAAGGCTAGATACGAGGGAAAGGACAGAGGCAGCCTGAAGAGAAGGGAATTTAGGAGAGCAGAGTTGGTGGAGGAGGAATCAGAGTCACTTGATGTGGGTGTGCATTGTGAGCTTAACCTTGACCCCGACCCTTCAATTCCCTATGGAGTCACTGTCACTCATTATTTTCTCCTGTGCACAGGAATTTTCTGAAATTCCAGAGAGTTATATGCTGCATTAAAATGAGGAGATTAGTCAAGATAGATTCATTTTCTAACTATATTTCTCCCTATTTAAGACCCATGTTAACACCCCTATTCCGAAACCCACAGTTATCTAATTGTTTTAATTCCCATTTTATAGCTTATGAATGAAGGAAATAAACTTTTCTTATGTCATTAGTCAAGTACGTTGTCCTTAGTGTTAAGAATCATTAGGGAAACCTGGCAAAGAAGGTGGAAGGGGCTCTGAGGGAAACTGTAGAAAGGAAAAATGGAGGCACACAGGACCAACCCTGGCTCCAAGCCTTGGCTGCCTCCTTTCTTCCGGGGTTCAATTCTGTACTCTTCCTCCCTGGTAGTCCATCATGGCCAACCCTCACTTCTTCACTTCTGAAGGATATTTGAAGTAAATAAACTTCCCAATATCCAGGGTGCAGCTCAGTGGCAGAATGCTTACCCTCAATTCCATCCCCAGTGCAAACAAACAAGAAAACAAATAAAACAAACAAACAAAAACTTCCCAATAATTCAACCTGAAGATACTTAAAACCAGGACAAGGATCCATAGTATAAGCCTGGCCTATTCACAAGTGAAATGGCATCTGGAGACAAAGTTTATTTTTTAAATAAAATAAAAGAGATTTCATCCTGACACTGTGGTGTATGCCTAAGATCCCAGCAACTCAAGCAGCTGACAGGAGGATTGCAAGTTTGAGGCCAGCCGCAGCAAGTTAGTGAGGTCCTGTCTCAAAAAATAAAAAGGACTGGGGATGTGGTCAATGACAAATCTCTCCTCTGGGGGTTGGTGTTGTAGCTTAGTGGTTGAGCGTTTGCCTGGCATGCGTGAGGCACTGCGTTCGATCCTCAGCACCACATAAAATAAATAAATAAATAAATATTGTGTCCACCTACAACTAAAAAGAAATTAAAAAAAAGAAAATCTCTCCTTGGGGGCTGGGGTTGTGGCTCAGTGGGAGAGCACTCGCCTTGAGCATGTGAGACCCTGGGCTCGATTCTCAGCACCACATAAGAATAAATAAGTGAAATAAAGATATTGTTTTAAAAAAAAAATCTCTCCTGGGCTAAATCTCCAGTAGCACAATAAATAAATTAGTTTAATTTAATTTGATATGGAGATTTCTGGTTTCTTCAAATAAAAATTATTACTTTTTTGTTGTTTGAAAAAATTATTACCAATTTGCTTTGATGTTTGCAGTTCCTAATCAGGCCTTATTTTGAGAACTTTACCCATGTCGTCCTCACAGAGGAAAGTGCTGAATAGTTACCATCTATCTTATCTGGCAATGGGAAAGATAGGAAGTTCCTGGATCAGGAAATGATCTTCCTGGTGGCCCAGGACACTGAGAGTTCTTTTTAATGTTGATACATGGAAGACAAATTTTGCTCTTTGTCCTTAGCCAGCTTAAGTAGGAAAGGGGAAGTCTTCTTATTTTAACCAACATATTGCCGATTTTAAGGAGCCTGAGAGAATTGCAGCACTGATGGTCAAATCTCTAGAAATTGAGGAATGGCAATGAGAGGGCACTGTGTGCCCTAAGCATGACGTCACCCAGGCATTGAAAGCAGATGGCTTGTGTCACATCTCATATTCTGCCTGGAGAAGGCAACTTTCATTTCTAGGCCAAGTTTCATAGTCTGAACCTGGCAATAATATTTGGTTATACTGCTAGAGTTAAATAAAACTGGTCCCAGTAATACAATCACTTTCCTCTTTTTAAAATCTTTATTGTGTTTTATTGTAAAAGCAAATAAAACACTATTGCCTTGTATACCTGTGGCTTCTTATTGCAAGCTCCTCCAACCCTCTGCCTGAGGTTTCTCTTTAACTACAGAAATGAGCTCATTACTATGCAGAACAGACCAGAGCTGCCAGGGAATTGACCAACTTTTGTCCCTTCCATGACACACGGAAGATGGAGGGTATATTGTTCCCACAATGGACAACCTGAAGAGTATTCTGCAGTCTTTGGAGGCCCCCAGTCAGAGTTGGCACCCCGTGCCTCCAGCAGTTACCTGGATTTCCTCTCTCTCTCTTCCCCTCTTTGATTCAGGGCTTCCTGGGATCACCTCCCAAATAAATACCCATATGCTTCTGTAAAAGCCCAAGACTTCGGGTTCTTTGTCCATAAGCAAAGAACCTCAGACTGAGTGGTTTAAACAACAGAATTTTATTTTCTCATAATTCTGGAGCTTAGAAATCCTAGTTCAAGCTGTCAGCAGAATTGATGTCTTTTCAGGGGTCTCTTCGTGGCTTGTAGATGGCCATCTTCTCCCTGTGTTTTCACAAAGTTTCTCCTCTGTATGTTTCTGTATCTTAATTTTTTCTTATAAGGACACCAGTCATATTGGACCAAGGCTTACCCTGTTGACCTTATTTTTACCTTACCTGTCTCCAAATACAGTCACATTCTAAAGTATTGAAGATTAGGACCTCAGGCTCTTTTTCTGTGTGGGGGAAGAATGATGTTACCAAAGAAAGGTATAAATGCTTCAATATTCTTATTTTATTTAGTTCAACTTAAATATGAATCGCTGCATTAGAAAATTCAGTCTCAATCAATCCTAAACTCATTTTCTTTCCTGGGTCACTAAAGAATTATAGAAATTTGTGAGATTCCAAGAAGACATGAACAGTCCTCATCTTAAGTCCACTCCGCTGTAGTCAGTGCTTATATCTCCAGGCTCCATGCTGTTTGGGACACCAGAATTCAGTTTTCAGATGCATTCACTCCCCTCCAAGGTACTGCCATCTCCCCAGGACACAGGTCCTCAATGCCCCGAGACAATAAAGAGTAGCATTTAAGGGGATGGTTCAGGAGACTGAACCATTTAGGGGGCTTATTCCTAGCTCTGAGCTTTGCTAATTACAGGGCCATGGGCAAGTTACTCCATCTCTCCACAGTTCAGTTTCCTCATCTGTAAAGTTTTGAAAAAATAGTCTCTAATACTCATATTCACCCATTTCAAAATCACATTTAAGCCTTATCATTTATTTCAGATGAGAAAAAGAAAGCCCTTATCCAAGTCAAGTAGTTGGTAAGTGACAAAGCTAGGACTCATACTCAATTCTCTGACAACTGGAATTAAATTCCTGGAGTCAATAAAAATCAGAAGGTTAATCTAAAAGTTGTTCAATATATTGTCTCTATTTTGGTCCACTGAAATTTTATTGCTAGACCATGAGAAACTGTGATAATGGGAAATTCCAAGGAAGTTATGTCAAACATTTATTGAAAACATATGCTTGAATTGACTTAGAACAACTAGTGTCCAAATCAAGCCCAGGAGCTATAGTAAGATATTTGCTCTGAATCTGTGCAGGCTTCACTTCCAAAGGCACATTTATGTTCCGGTGTCCCAAAGCATACATCAGCATTAAGGAATGTGGCCAGGAATTTAACCTCAATTAACCCTGGCCCTTTAACCCAATATCTGTGCTTCGTGGGACCAACTTATCAGGGTTTGTCCAAGATGGTCTTAGGATACCCCTGGTTCCCAGGCATACCAGGTGGTTGATCACCCTTAGTCTCTCACATCCAGGGTGTGCGAATGGGAGGGAGAAGGAGGTAGAAAGAGAGAATACAGGTGACCATTTCCTTAATCAGGCTGGGTCAGAAATGATGATTTCTGAGACTGTTTTCAGTCTAATCGGTGAGAAGAAGCAAAGATATTTATCAGCTTCTTGTATGCTTAACTTTGCAACTTAGTAGTTGATGAGAAAATGACATCAAACATGGGAAAAATAATCACTCTAGCAAGTGAAGCCAAATAGAAAGTTGTAGAAGATGATGGGCTGGGGTTGTGGCTCAGAGGTAGAGGACTCGTCTAGCATGCATGAGGCACTGGTTTCGATCCTCAGCACCACATTTAAATAAATAAATAAATAAATAAATAAAGATATTGTATCCACCTATAACCAAAAACAAATATTTTTAAAAAGGGAAAGTAGTAGAAGGTAAGAGAGAAGATAACTCTTGGAGAAAGGCTCTCATCCAGACAGAAGAAGCCCTGATTTTCTGTTTCTCCCGACTACTACTCCCACCCTATATGTGATAGTCACACCTGAAATCACTTGTTGAACTTGTTTGCATGTTTCTTTTTCTTACTAGATACTAAGTTCCTTGAGACAGTCTTACTCATCACTGAAGACCTTGACACAGAACAAATATTTATTAATTATTGGTTGACTAAATGAATAAATAAATGTTGGCTTTTTTCCTCCTATTTTTCATTCACAATATATTTTGCTACCAAAACCTTCCTTCCAGTGGACATTATAAGTGCCTTGAAAAGGATATCTTTCCATTTGAATCATACAACATTACACTACACTATTAGATTGAGCCATTTCTAGCTTTAAACTATATAATCTAATAAATATGGACTTTTTAAAATCCAGCCTTGTGTCTCAGAGGCTTTGAAATATTTTTGTTGAATCTGTCCAACATTTATTAAGCACTCACTGAATATTTTGTATGAAGATCAATGATTTGTTTCAAAAAACTGTCTAATGTTTTAGGACTGAGAGCTACAGAGATACATAATCTCTGCCTTCAAGGAATGTTTGATCCACTATGGGAAATAAAACTTATACACACGAAAAGTGAACTAATGATAGATCTTATGTAAAGCAATATATGTAATGTGACAAATGAGAGGCATAGAAAATAAATGACAAAACTTTGATTATAATTATTTTATTGTCTTACCCATTATACTATGAGTACGTTGAGAATACATTATTTCATAACCTTAGCATCTGTATTTCAAGAGACATCTGACTTTTAACAAGGTTTCCAGGTGATTCTGATGTACACTGTAGTTTAAGAATCACAACTGAACAATAGAAAAGGATTGAGGGATTTGTGGCAAGAAAGTGGCATAATAAAGGTATTTAATGAAGATTCATCTAGCAGAGTGCAAGATGGAGTGGAGACACTGGAGACAGAGGGGACAGAATGAAAGCTGCTGCATTTTTCCACATGAGATCAACAATGGAAACAGTAGGAAGGGAAAGAAAGGAGTAGGCATAGAAACCATTGAGGAAGAAAAATCACTGAACTTGTGACTGAGACAAAGAGAAGGAATGAAACATAACTTCAACATCTCTAACTTAAGGACTGGATTAACAATAATAACAACAACATGCTAACATGTGTTAATTACTGTGGCAGTGACGGTGGCCTGGTCACCTCAACAACCATGGCTAGCTCTTTTCTTTCTTGCTCATCTCCCATAATAGAGTTAAAAAAAAAAAAAAAGGTTGTCACTTTCCTGACTTTCTTCAGAGGCAAGGGCAGACATGTGACTTATTCCTGGCAATAAGGTGTAGGGAGAAGTCTTTGAGAGGCTTGTCGGATGGAAGAGACAGTTGATGTCAGCCTTGCCTTTTTCCCTTCTCCCTGCCTTGATGTGTATGTGATCCCTGGAGTTTCAATAACATGGTGACCAAATCCCTCACTCTTACCACTACATATACAGTCCCTCAACCATGAATATAAAAAGTCAACATGCTAAAGATGGCAGAGGGGAAAGATTTTTTTTTTTTCTAAATGAGGTCTTTGGTGGTACCCCCAAGCTGCTGCTGCCAACCTAGAATTGACCACCTTCAGAATTCTAGTTATATAAAATCATTAAATGGTTTGTTGCCTCAGCTATTATTAACTGGTGTTCTGTTACTTGAAGCCTAATACAACCAAGCTGATACACTGACTACATACCAAATATCCATCCAAATGCTTACAGCAACTTGATGAAGAATATGTTATTACTATCTCCATTATACAGATTAGTAATTAAGGCACGGAGAAGTCAAATAACTTGTCTAAATCCACTTGCCTAGAAAGTAGCTCAGTAGGGATCTGAAACTTAGCAGTCAGCCTCCAAATCCCTCACTCTTACCACTACATATACAGTCCCTCATTAATGGTGATAGCACAGAAAGGAATAAGGAAGTTAGAAACAGCTGTAAACAGCTGAAGGTCTGAATGAAAGCACCCATCAGGAAGTTAGAAATGCCAAGTCTGAGATACAAGAATATACAGAGGACATTATTTAGAACAAGGAACCATCTGCATTGAAATAAGAGTTGATTTGGAACCTGCAGAAGTTCTAAATCTTTATATCTACAAGGTGAGCTGAACAGAGCCTTAAATGTAGCAACTCTACCTTGGCCTAAATAATGATCTCTTGTTGACAAAAGTACCTTCAGCTATCAAACACTGGTGCAAGCATTTAAGTTTTGGCTTATAAGTACCTTATTTAAAGGGCCCATAGCTGCTCTCTATTCCCTATTGTCAGGGAAGATTTTTGGCTATGTACAGCAATTCATTAGTGTCGGCAGGACAAGGCGGAACTTGATCTCAGTCTTCTAATCAGCTGCCAGTTTACCAGCAAAACTGCTCAGAATCTGGTATGGGACTCCCAAGGCTTATGACTGTCCTATCACCTTATGATTGTCCTATCACCTTCAATATCAGAGCAGCCTGACCTCAGAAATGAGAATGGATGTCACTTACCTTCACAGCACTGGGCTTCAGAATAAAGAGGCAGATGTTCATGAGGGCCAAGAAGGGAAAGAGAATGGAAAGGGGTGACGCATTTCAAATAATGAAAAGAATGACCCTGTGCCAGGCTCTGTGCTGAGTGCCTTTATTTCACGTGAAGCATGTGAATCATTTAACAGAATCACAAAGTTTCTAAGGAAAATTATTGTTAACTACTGAAGATAACCTGGCACTTGCCAATTTTTTGTTTAGTTGGTTAAGTTAGGGATTTTTCTTTTTCTTTATCTCTCTCTCTCTCTCTCTCTCTCTCTCTCTCTCTCTCTCTCTCTCTCTCTCTCTCTTCCCTCATATTTACTCTAAGGCCTAACAAAGGTCGCTTGGAATATTCTACTGATGTCTATAAGACTGCAATCATTTTCATGCAAGACTGACAACCAGGGCACCAGGTCAGTCCTATAGAGAACAGAAAGCCATTCCTGGGAGAAAATACAATTTGAAGCTAGGCATAGTGACACACACACCTGTAATTCCAGCTATTCAGAAACCTTAGCTAAGAGGATCACAAATTCAAGTCCATACTGGGTAATTTAGCAAGACCTTGTCTCAAAAAGTAAAAAACAAAATTTTTAAAGGGCTAGAAAATGTAGCTCAGTGATAGGGCACTTGCCTAGGATGCAGTACGCCCTGGGTTAAATCCCCAATACCCCCTAAAAAGATAAATAAAAAAGAAAGAGAAATATGTTTTGTAAAAATGTAGGTGGTTCCTCTGATGGATCTGGGCAAGGTCAGTTGAAAACCTTATGGAAGGGATTCATTATTGTAGATGCCATTAGGAATGTTTATGATTCATAGGAGAGAGTCAAAACATCAGCACTGACAAAAAAGTTTTAAAAAAGTCGATTGCAGCCCTTCTGGAAGAGTTTGAGGTGTTCAAACTTCAGTGGAAGAAGTGACAGGAGACACGAGAAACAGCAAGAGAACTAGAGGTGGAGTCTGAAGAAGTGACTGAATCTGCAATCTCATGATAAAACTTTAACAGATGAGAAGTTGCTTCTTATGGATGAGCAAAGACAAGTTGTTGACATGGAATCTACTCCTGGTAAAGATGCTATGAGCATTGTTGAAATGACAACAAATAATTTAGAATACTACATAAATTTAGTTGATAAAGTGTGGCAGGGTTTGAGACAATATGAAGAACGCATAGTAGAACTTCTTTCTTTGAAATGCTATCAAACAGCATCACATGCTGCTAAGAAATCTTTCGTGAAAGGAAAAGTCAATCAATTGCACCAAAAACCTCGTTGTTCTTATTTTAAGAAATTGCCACAGCTATCTCAACCTTCAGCAATCATTACCTTGATCATTCAGTTAGCAGTTAATAACAACAAGGTAAAACGCTCCACCAGGAAAATAGATTGCAATTCACTAAAGGCTCATATCGTCATTCGTAATTTTTATAATAAAGTATTTCTAATTGTTATTAACATTGGTTTTTAGACATAATGCTGTTGTATGCTTAGATTACAGTATAGTGTAAACATGATTTTTTTTTTTTTAGTTGGGGGGAGTACTGGGGATTGAACCCAGAAGCACTTTACCACTAAGTTACATTCCCAGTTCTTTTTATATTTTAAGACAGGCTCTCCCTAAGTTCCTTAGTGCCTTGCTAAGTTTATGAGGCTGGCCTCAAACTTGTGCTCCTCCTGCCTCAGCCTTTCAAATTGCCAGGATTTCAGACCTGTACCACCATGTCCAGATAAACATAACTTTTATACGCACTAGGAAATCCAGAATTTCATATGACTTGCTTTATTTCAATATTCACTTTATTTTGATGGTCCAAAAAGGATCCCGTAGTACCTCTGAGGTATGCCTGTATTGATCAGAATGATTTGTCTTTTCCTTGATAATGAGCTTCAATTAACCCAGTTCTGATTTGGATGTGCTGATCTTCATCACAAATAACATTGGAATTATTCTACTGTTTTTGTTAAATGCTTAAGTGATATTACAATCACTTAAGCAACTCAAGTACACAAATTAAAGCTTTAATTTATAATTTTTTTGCAAAAGCACTTGTTATAATTTAATATTTTTCTAGATTCATGCGCCAAGGCCAATCATAACAATTAATTCCAATCTCCCTAATTAATTATGCATGTCTTTACTTACTCTCCCCTAGAAATAGTGGAGAATCCGGGGAACGAAATTGACCAAATTGTATTATTATATTGTGTGCATGTACAAATACATAACAACAAATCCCGTTATTATATATAATTATAATATATCAGTAAAAATTTCTAACTAATAATGAATTTGTATAAATGGATACACTTCATTATTGTTCCTGATTGTGGTCAATTGTTCTCAGGTCTTGAGTTTGGGGCCATTTCCCTCTGGAAAACTGTTTGAAAGCTAAATAACCTTACATTCAGCTGCTACCAACAACAATGGTGACAACCAAGAAAAGAAAAAAGAAAAAAAAAAAAGACATCAATAAGCCTATTGCAGCGATAAGAATGAGACAGCCTGAGTCACCTCTGAAGGTGTCAGCAGTCCAAGGCCATTCATGCTTCATAATTGGCAGCTGTGAATGGCTCTGCCAAGCCTACTGGCCAAAGAGCAAGGGGTCAGAACAGCAGCTAGATGCATTGGGAAAATGGCTTCCCTGCATTTAGTCACTGAATCCAGGGTGCTAGAATAAAACCTGCAAGCCAAATCAGATCCAGTACTTAAAGCACATAAACAGGAAAGTAGTTACAGGAATTCCTTTCATAATTCTGCAAAGTTGATAGTTTGTTCCAAAAGAAAATAATGGGGGAGGGTCTTCCCACCTCTGTAAACTCCTTGAGGACAAAGACCTAGTGGAATATTCAGCACACAGTGGGAGATTAATAAACTTTTTAAGGCTCAATTAACATGTCCTATTGTTAAAGGTGCATAAGAGCCCAGGGAAGTAGATATTATTGTCCCTCCCTGTTTTACTATGAAGAAATCGAGAAAGATCAGTCTGGTAATTTGTCAATATGGAATAAAGCCAGGACTCAAACTCAGTTCTTCCTGGTTCCAAAGTTAATGCTTTATTGTTACGTTGCTTCAAACCATCTGTTTCTTTTCTGATTATGACATCCACAGGACTGTTTTATAAATGTTAACCCCTTTCTATTCTGATCTCCTTATTTTCTACTGATTATCTCATTCATTCAAAAAGTGAAGGTGCTTCTACATTAATATGACTTCTTGTTTCTTCCTCATTCTCCCTTCCTTACTAGTGTCACAGAGAAAAAGGTGACCTCTTCTATTTCAAGAAAAAAAAAAAGACCCTTGCTGTAGCCCTTTTTTTGTCACTCCATCAATAAGTTCCCCAACCTGGCCAAATCATACTTCTTATTCATTCTTTCTTCTATGACTTCTTCCTACCAATTGATGAATAGTTTGAAGTGCTCTCACACATGTGAGTGTACACACACACACACACACACACACACACACACACATCACCTCCATTCGTCAAGCCCCACCTTGAACTACATTCCTGTCCCTCCTTCTTTGCCTTCACTATCAAGTTTTTTTCTCATAGCTTCCATCTCCTCACCATCCAACCCTGTACAGAAAATGTTCTCCTTATAACAGCTGCAGGATTAAATCCAACAGATTTCTCTTATTTTCATTCTGGTCAGAATCAAGCCACCTACTAAAAACTCTTATTTCTTTATATTACCTTTTTTTTTTCTTCTGCATTTCCTATAAATCTGTTCATTCTCAGATCTGCCTCTTATTTTCTGATTCCTCTTTCCCTGTCTGATCCCAAATGTAAATACTTCCTTTGGTTATGTCCCTGTCCATTTCTCCTCTTACATTCTCTCCTTTGAGAATTTTACTAGATCTTTTCTTCAGTCCTGACTAGTTCACATTCCCAACTGCCTTAGACTTTTTCATCATTCTGTCCTACTGACATCCCAAACTCAGTGTGCTCAAAATATAGACATCATTCTTTTTCATATGTATCAACTTATTATATTGTAAATATTATTCTTCCAATTATAAAATATATATACATATACATACATACACACACATACAAACAAGTTAAATTTCAGGGTTCAGACTATGGAAGACAAAAAGTAATCAGGAGAGGTTTAGTATTCAAATAGAATTTATTTTCTTTTGTTTCAAAAAATCATTTTTCAAATTAATGCATAAGTTTCTAAAGCAATGTACATATAATGCATGTAGTAATGCATACATAAAAAGTAATGCATGTAGTCCACCCTTCCTGACCACTATACCTCTAATTCCCCTCCTCAAAAGCAGGGTTATCAGTTTTATCAGTATTATTAGTTTGGTATGTATTTACCCAGAATATTCTATATACCTGCAAGTATATATGTATAGATATATTTAAAAGTTCTAGCACAGACAGGGGAAGAACTGTGGAATTGACCAAGTTATGCTATGTGCATGTAAGAATATGTCACAATGAACTTTACTTTTATGTATATCTATAATGCACCAATTAAAAATAATAAATAATCCAAGTATAGTATTGCACACCTGAAATTCCAGCAACTTGGGAGGCTAAAATAGGAGGATTGCAAGTTCAAGGCCAGCCTGGGCAACTTAGTGAGACCCTGTCCCCAAAATTTTAAAAGGCAGGGGATGTGGCTCAGTGGTAAAGTACCCCTGGATTCAATTCTGAGTACCAAAATAAATAAATAAATAGGCAACCAATAGAGTAGAGGAACAGGATAAGGGTGGGGAAGCAGGGGAGGGAAAGGGGAAGTGGTAGAGAGTAAAATGAAGTACACTATATGCATGTATGAAATGTCAAAATGAATTCCACTATTATATGTAACTATAATGCACCAATAAAAACATTTTAAACATTTTTTAAATTCCATCACATTTAAGTAGTTATGCTATATACATTATACTCCAAATTACTTTTGTTCACTTAACAGTGTATTTTGTATTTTATTCCTTTGAAAACATACTTTATTCATTTTTACTGACAGCATGCTATAACCTTGCATTGATGCATTCTCTATTGATAGACATTTAAGCTGTTCTCAATTTCTGTTTTATAAGCAGTGCCCCAATGACTAGTTTGCAATTTTGTGCAAGTATATGTGTGTGGATATATCTGTAGCACAAAGTACTGTAAGTGAAATTGTTAGGAAAAAGCGTATGTGCATCTTCATTTTAAATATGTTTTGAGATAACAATGTATAAGATAACAAAAAATAACTGGAGTGAATTCAAATTGTCTTAAAACTTTTGAAAATGCCCATCTTTTATTTTCTGTCAAGTGTCTAATGATATGAGGACAAGAAAGTCATAGTAAATGTATGTATTTAAGAATACATACAAACTGGTAAAATTTTAAAGGAAAGCAAGAAAGTGTTAAACATAAAATTAGCGACAATGATTCCTTCTGAAAGAGAAAAGTAGAATGGGGAAGGAACATTCTAGGAGATTCTAAAATATAGGGACTAAAGTTATGGTACTGTGGGGAGCCACCCATCGCCCCTGGTTGAGCTTCCCCCCCATCCCCTCCTACACACTCCCCACCCGCGCCTGGAGCGATGTGGGTACCAGTCTGGCAGCACAAGAAAGCTGTGCAGGGTAAGCGGCCTTTACCCTAGCTAGGCAACGGAGGCTGCTTCAAGCCTTACCTGGGAATTACCTAATGGGGATGGACAACCCACTGAAATCTGATTCCCTCCTTGCCCTATTTGGTGAAGAACATTCCTTTGAACCTCCTTCTGTGTGTCCCCCTTATATAAATAAAAAGAATCCTGGTGCATGCTCTCTTTTTCCAGCGGACCCTTAAGGTCACTGAGTCATCCCTGATTCCCACAAAAGGCATTTCTGTGTACTGCGTGTTTCCTTCACTATTTTCTTATTTTTTGATGCAGCCAGCTCTTTTGAATTCAGCTCATGTCATCAGTTCAGTCAGCTGGTGATATGGTAGTACAAATGCTTTCTGATATAAAAAACAAATAAAATACAGGGAACATTCTAGTTCTTAAACTGTGAATGGGGAAATGAGTTTTTTTTTGTTTGCTTGTTTTACTGTCATCCTTTTAACCTTACATTCTTTTTAAAATTTTTTTTAGTTGTTGATAAACTTCTATTTCATTTATTTATATGTGGTGCTGAGAATCGAACCCAGTGCCTCACACATGCCAGGCAAGTGTACTGCCACTGAGCCCCAGCCCCAGCCCCAGCCCCTTAACCTTACATTCTTTAAACCTTATATATGACAAATGTTTTTAATCAGCTCATTAATTTAATAAGAATAAACTTATAAAAATATAGCTACATATTTTAAAAGGTCAAAATATTACTTAGTTTTTGGCTGGGCGCAGTGGCACACACCAGTAATCCCAGTAGCTCTGGAGGCTGAGGAAGGAGGATAGCAGGTTCAAAGCCAGCCTCAGTAAGAGTGAGATCCTGCTTCTACAAAATAGGGCTGGGGATATGGCTCAGTGGTGGAGTGCCTCTGAGTTCAATCATATATATATATATATATAACTTAGTTTTCTTTCATTTTCATAAATCATGTAGAATGCATATAAAGTACCTAACACAATGATCAACAAATAGGATCAATTTTTATGTGCCTCCAACTCCCCACTTGCTGTCCTTGGGAATTCTAAAGAACCAAAGCAGGAGTAGCAAGAGCATTTATTTGCTAACCATGGGAGATATCACAGATATAAGAGGTACAACACCCAACAGAAGTAGAAAAGCTGGAATTATAATGCTGCCTTTACAATGCCAAAAATCCAGTTTGAATTATCTTCTCATCAAAGTGAGTAAGTCTGTCCTCCTTGCTATTCCAGAACCTTTGGTGGTGATCTTAGCACACGGGATCAGGTGTTGATAACTTTATTTACTAAGCACTACTCTGCCAGGCACAGCTGACTCATTTAATCTCCAACATTGCTCATGGATAGCAAGTATGAACCTCTTCTCACTGAAGAAAACAGACCCAGGAATGGTAAGAAAAACTGTCTAAAATCACAGTAGCCAGTACTGGAGGCAGGATTCAGGTTCAGATCTCTCTGACTCCAATTGCAAACTTCTCACTGGGCATCCAGTAGTAGTCTTCCTCACAGGACTTCCTTTGTCCATCCAGTTTCTCAATGCACACTCCATTTAGCAGACAACTCCCCTTAATGTTTCCTGAGTAAGTCAAACTAGGTAAGGTCTATGCTTTCCTTATATTATTTCCCTGCTACAAACTTTCTTTCTTCTTTTCCTCTATTCACCCAAATACTACACTTCTTTCAAGCATCATTTGGCATTGCTTTTCTTCAGAAGCCTTCCTGAACTAACCAAATTCCAGAGTGGTCTCATTTTTTAAGAATCCTCTTTGACTTCTTGTTGTTTTATTAACTAGACTATAGGATCTACAAGCATCAAAAGGGTGTTTTCCTTTATGGCATTTTGTTTTGCTTTGTTTGGAATTCTCCATATAGATACATTTATTAAGTGAGTGCTAAGTAAATGATTTGGGTACAGTACAGACATAAAGATTATCCTGTGGCAGTAGTTCCAAGAAGATTCCAAATCTCTTTTGAGGCTTGTTAAATCTACAGAAAACTAGTACATCTGAATCTTTTAGGATCAGGGTTGGTGGGGTAGATGGGACTACTAGATGATTTTTAAGTGTACCCTCAGATGAAAATTTTATACTTTGTTCCAGTTCAGGACCATGTTCATCCAAATAAATGTACAAAGAAACAGCCATATAAAGAAAAGTGAGACAAAAGGTTTTGATATGAAATATTCCCCTAAGAGCCCCTGTGTTTATGCAGAACTATTCAGAGGTGCAATGATTGGATTAAGAGAGCTGCAACTTAATCGTCCATCCAAGTCTGAATGGACTGACTGGGTGTAACTGTAGGCAGCAGGTGAGGCATGGCTGGAGGAGGTGGGTCACTGGGGGCATACCCTAAGAAGGGTACATTTTCCCTGTGACCCCTTGCCCACTTCTTCTCTCTGTTCCTGATCCCACCATGAGCTGAGTAGCTTTCCTCTATGGGGCCCTTCTGTCATGATTTGCTGCCTCATCCTGAACCCAAAGCAATGCAGATGGTCATCTATGGACTAAAATCTCTGAAACTGTAAGCCCAAATACACTATTCCTCATCTAAGTTGTTCTTGTCAGATATTTTGGTCATAGCAACTGACTAAGACATAAGACAATCAAGAAAACTATTTCCTATAGGCATGATTACTCTGAGGGAAGAAGAGAGAGGAGGAGAAATGGAAGATAGGAAACAAATAAGGGAGGGAGAGAGGGAAAGAAAGATAAAAGGAAGGAAGGAAATGAAGGAAAGGGAAAAAGTATAGGAAAAGGAGGGGTCATAGTCTGCTTAGGTTGCCATAACGAATGCTATACTAGGTGGCTTTAAAAATAGAAATTTATTTTCTCACAATTTGGGCAGCTAGAAGTCCATGATCAGTTCCTGGTAAGGGCTCTCTTCCTGGCTTGAAGATGTCTGCCTTCTTATTATGCCCTCACATGGATAGGTAGGTGGAGATATTAGTAATTTTTCTCTCTTCCTCCTCTTATAGAGCCTCCAAACCTATTGTTTAGCACCCCATCCTTATGACCTTATTTAACCTTAATTATCTTCTAACAGTCCTAGGTCCAGATACAGTCTCACTGAGTATAAGAGCTTCAACATAACAATTTTGAAGGGAAATGGAGGAACTTTGATTGGGCAAGGGGGAGGGGGGTGGGGAAGAAGGGGAAGGAGGAGGCATGGGGGGAGGAAAGATGGCAGAATGAGATGGACATCAATACCCTAAGTACACATATGACTGCACATATGGTGTGACGCTACATCGTGTACAATCAGAGAAATGAAAAGTTGTGCTGCAATTATGTACAATGAATCAAAATGCATTTTGCTGTCATAGGTATCTAATTAAAATAAATTAATTAATTTTCAAAGAAGAATTTTGAAGGGACACAATTTAGTCCATAGCAAGAAGGGAAGAAAAAAGAAGAAGAGGAGAGAAAGAGAAGAGAGAAGGAAAGTAGACTCTGACTTTATGAAATTTCATAGAATGAAAAGAACAGCTCATTCTGCATCTGAGCAGTCCTGATTGACAGGACTTCTTTACACTTGTGCCAAAATCCACCCCCATAACCTTAACCTCAGGGTCCCAGTCCCTCCCTGACAAGTTTTACACAGCTAGCCTACTCAGGGATTACAAATGCAAATACCTATAAGGCCAAGGAAGATGCCTAAGTGAAGGTAACAGGGTGTTAGCAGAGTGGTTCAGGTGAATTAGAGAAGGGGAACCCTATAAAGAGGTAGTGTTGAATCAGATGCACATAATTGTTCACATGCAGTTCAAGATCACATTTGCCTTATCCTCCAATTTATCAAAATTGTGATGTCTCACAATTTTTAAGTATTGTCCATTAATTAAAAAAAAAAAGTTCTTAAACACTAGCTAGTCAGGCTTAGCTTTCACAGATTAAATATCCTCAGAACTTCAACTACCTCTTCACTTATAGTCTCAAATTTCTTCTGTCTATAACACTTCCTGGTGTCATCTAATTAACAAAAGAAAAGTAGGGCGATTACCTCACTCATTCTAGATGCTGCCTTCCAGTAATAAAATCTAAGGTTTCCAACAGATTTCACAATGGCTATATCACATTGTACACACTAGGAGAGTACTGGGGATTGAATCCAAGGCCTTGCACATGCTAGGCATATACTCTACCACTGAATATTACCCCCAGACCCTTCACTAGGTATTCTTAACACATGTTGTTGCTAAGCCACATTTTCCTCATCAAAAAGTTCTGCAATTGTGTTTTTTGGATCTAAGTATAAGGCTTTGAAGCTATTACAATTAATTATCTTATCGGCTTTTGTCATTCTAGTCTGTCAAAATCATTTTTTAATTGAGTCTGTCAACACTAGTCATTCCCAGCTGTGGGGTGGGGGTGGGGGAATGATATCCTTCAAGTCATTGATTAAAAAAATATTTGTGGAACAAGGATAGACCATGGGAGAGCCCTTTGACACACTACTAAAAAAATACAGTTTCATTAATCCACTTGAAAAAAATCAGTCAACAGACATTATTGACCTAATTGTTCTTAATTCTAGTCTATACAGTTAACAAAGATTCTATGGGACAACAGATGAAAAGCCTTGCTGAACTCTGTAATTCTACTAAATGTTTATTCTGTTTTCTCTAGCAACCTATCACATCTCATTTATTCATTCAAAACATCTCTCAAAATTTACTATATTTACTGTACTAAAGTAGGCTCTGGGAGTGCAGCAATGAACAAGATATTCAAATCCCTAATCCCATAGAATTTACATTGTGACAATGAAGACAGTCATTAAACAAGAGTTCACAATTCATTATTAAATTATAATTATTATATCAAAATACTATTGATTCGGGGCTGGGGTTGTGGCTCAGTGGTGGAATGCTTACCTACCATGTGTGAGGCACTGAGTTCAATCTTCAGCACCACATAAAAATAAATACATAAATAAAATAAAGGTATTCATCTACAACTTAAAAAAATACTATTGATTAAATTATAGAATGTCTCAAATTTCCTTCAGAATAATCAGAATATGACATACCTTTCAAATAGCCATGAGTTAATACTTGTTAACACTGTGTGAGAGACATACAAAGACTTATTTTACTATTTTTTCTAATTTTTCTCAGTTTGAAATTTTCCATTAAAAAGTTTTTATTATGATTATAGTAAGTAATGTGAAGAACTATGGGGTATTAAGAGAATACATAACAATGAGGATTTAACTTAATCTAGTGAGAGATTTCTCTAAGGAAGTGAAATTTGAGTTTAAACAATAAGTAGGAATTATCTAAATTGAAAGAGGAACACAAAGCCAGCCTTGGTGGCGCACTAGTAATCCCAGGGGCTTGGGAGGCAGAGGCAGGAGGATTGCAAGTTCAAAGCCAGCCTCAATAAAGGAGAGGCACTAAGCAACTCAGTGAGATCCTGTCTCTAAATAAAATACAAAATAGGGCTGGAGGTGTGGCTCCGTGGTTGAGTGGCCCTAAGTTGAATCCCCATTACCAAAAGAGAGAGAGAGAGAGAGAGAGAACACAAGAGAATAAAATCTTCTAGGCAGAGAACACAGAATATAAAATTAATCTGAAGTAGGAAAGAACTGATATGTTCAAGGAACTGAAAGAAACCCAGTGTAACAGCTGTACAGAAGGCAAGGAAAGTCACTTGGTTTAAAATGAAGTGGTCAAGCAGACAGATGCCATGTCAGGAAGAACATGTGAAGATTTAAAAAAAAAAAAAATTTAATCACAAGTGTTAGACCACGACGCAAGAAAAGACCACTGACTCTAATTAAAATCAAATTAAAGCAAGCTCATTATCTCGACCAGCCGGGCTGCCTTTCCCAACAAAATTGTGGGAGCCAAGGACAGCCCTGCAGGTTTCTTGCAGCCCAGCTTTATAGCCCAAAAAGTTACACAAAGGGGGGTTACAGATAACAAAACTCTGAGGAGCATAACACAAATGCTAGTTTACATTTTTGCTGGCCCCGACTTCAGAATTTATGAAGGTCGTTTGAGCCTCAGAGAGGGTCATTATCTGGCCAGAGAAGGCCAGGATTTATGAGGCGTCACTAAGGAAAGGGTTGTTATCTGGTCAGGGAAAACCAGGCATGGGTGAGTTCAAGGCACGGACAGGCATTCCAAGCAGCTTTACAACATCAACTTATGGCCAGGTTATACAGACATCCTAATATTTTTACAGAAAACAGAAATGAATCCTTCATAACGTGTGACAAGCTGGTTTCTGATCTAAAGAGAGAATTAGGCTAGGTATATCACAAGAACAATAAAAAATTCACTGAATAATTCTAGTAACCCAATCATATCACACACTGTATGTGTATATATCATAGATGATCCTAGAAATCATTCACATGTACACAAACACATATATGTCACTATGTATATTATCTTGAAACTAATTTGTATGATATATATTTATTTTTTATTGGGAGAATAAATTTTTTTAAAATGTTGATCTGGAGCTGGGCACAGTGGCACATGTATCTATAATCCAGTGACTTGGGAGGCTGAAGCAGGAAGATAGCAAATTCTCAAAGCCAGCCTCAGTAATTTAGTGAGACCTTGTTTCAAAATAAAAAATAACCTCAGCAACTTAGTGAGACCCTGACTCAAAATTAAAAAAAATAATAATAAAAGAACTGAGGATGTCACTGAATGGTAAAATGACCCTGGGTTCAATCCCAGTACCAAAAAAAAAAAAAATGTTATTCTGTAAGGGTGGGAGAGAATAGGATGATGAAAGGCAAAAGTTTATAAATGAATTTTTCAATACATCTATTATTATTTGACCTTGAAATTATGCAAATGCATTTCTTATTATAAAATAAATTTAATTTAAAAAATAATTTCTAAAAATTAAAAGCAAAATAGACTTAGCTTTGTATTGAGTATGTGGAAAAGAATGCTTTTGAGTGTTTTAAAGCATAATATGTTAACTATACATTATTAACATAATAATAAAAAAGAATTGCAAAAAAATAAAAATCTTACACTACTCTCAGTGTTAGTGTTGTTATGTCGAAACTATTATAGGTGTGTTATGATATAAAGCAAATGAATTATTATGGTGGTAGTGTGCCATTGAGAATTAGGGTTTGGGGCATGGGGAAAATATACACAAAAATACACATTAGATTAATTAAAAGCTTATGTCCTGAATTTAAACTGAAAATATCAATAGAGTCTCATGATATGTTTTGCCTTGTTTTTAAAGGGGAATATTGAAATTTTCTGGGCTTGACCCTGAAAATACTTAGAAAAAGAAAGGAAGAAAGAAAGAAAATTAAAAGAAAGGTTAAAAAAAAGAGCAAACCCTTTATCAGTGAGTATCCCTAGAACCAGATTATGTTCTCTAAATATTCTAAATATCATTTTCCACTATGAGAAGCAACATCTCCTGATAGTAATGATTGATTCTAGGTCCAGAGCAGCAAATATTCAAATGAGTTTGCAATATATTGTTCTACTAGAAATCAAGAAAACTATCAAACACTAATAGGGTCATATAAAAAGGACTCAGGAGCCAAACTAAACAGGATGATACTGGCCAGAAATATAACAATTTGAGTTTCAATAGAATGATAACATAAGGACTAAAATGCATCACATATTTAAATCTATGAATTCATGGTGATAACCAAAAAATTTTAAATAAAAATAACTCACTGGTTACCTTTACTGGGAATTAACTCACATGAGGGAACTCATTATTTTGAAACCGACAGAAAAACATAAGGGGAAAAAAATCAAGCACTTGGGGCTGGGGTTGTGGCTTAGTGGTAGACTGCTTGCCTACAGATGTGTGAGGCACTGGGTTCAATTCTCAATACCACAAGTAAATAAGTAAATAAAATAAAGATCTATCAACAACTAATAAAAATATTTTTTAAAAATCAAGCATTTATACTATATTTTCTGTATAATCTCTTAGTGTAATTTTTCTTTTTTATTAACTAATAAATTTTGTTTTCTTTGATTTAAAATCATCTTTTTTGACTTTTTTTTCCTGTAGCTAAGCTAAAAATTTCTATTTTTCCCCTAAAAAATAAACTGACATTCTTCTGATAAATTATGTTCTTTGATTTTCTTGTTAACTTGTTTCAAGGAAATCTGCATGTTCAATATGATTGTTCACAATTTGGCCCATACAAAATGGCTATTTAATTCAAATATCTGAGGAGCAAACTGAGTTGATCTTTTTAAAGAAAGTATGGTCAAATTGTTGAGTTCACTGGATAGTTGAAGAGATAACCACACATCCTGAGCTTCCCATTTTGATGAGACAGGAAGACAGCCAGTAACTGGGGACACAGGGGTACCCAACATCATTGGTCTCAAACCACTGCTTCTTTCTGTCACTGCCACAATGTAATAGGATATTCAGCTTTAATGCTCAGAGCTCCAACTTATCATTTATGGGCAGTTGTTATCAGAAGTTCACATGGAATTCCAAAATTTCCACAAGTGTTGATTTCTTTTCACAGTTAAAAATGGTTGAGTCCATCAATATTACAACCCTGTATTACTTTCTGATTTCAGAAGCAATCTACTCTCTTTGCAACCCATTCTAAGTTTTTCATTACCATCTGGAGTCCTTCAGGAGTTATTTCTTTGAAGTCACTATAAGACTGTCTTTCTGCTGATTTATGATGACCAGAGTCACCAGGGATCATCATCATTAACATCAGCAAGAACAATTTCTTTGATTCTCACATTAATACCAAATACAATCTTCATATCAACACCCTACAGTTTGGGGACAATCAGGATTTCTGTAATATTTAAAAAATATCTATGTAGCATAACTCATGTTGTCTACTTCAATTTGGTGGACAAATCCAACAAAGCAAAATTTTGCAGCAATTAGTTGTTCCTCACACCACTGTGAATCATTCTTGGCATCATCCTTGAAAAACACCTCTACTCTAGGTGGGCAAAAGTTGATGCCAGGATTTCTTTTGAAAAAACAAGTTGCTATTGGGCAAATCCATTCAATTTGAATCATTTCACCCTGGGGCACAATGAAAGCTGTCTCCCCGAATTTTTTGGTGAAAGCAATTTTGATAACTGCTTCCTCGAAAATTTAAAAATACCACTGACAATTTTATGGGAGATTGCAGCTTTTTCTTCCAGATGATTTTCTAGCTATTTCCTGCTGTAATCTGGTCCTTGGACTCTTTGACTATGTAACAAGTCCATAAACTTCTTCTTCTTCTTTTTTAACCTCAGCTGTCACCATTATCCTGTAAAGGCTGAGGAGAGTGGCTGCACTGGAAAGAGAGACTAAGAGACTGATGAATAATTTTTTAATTTTAAATACTTAGTTGTCAATGGGCCTTTATTTTATTTATTTTTATGTGGTGCTGAGAATTGAACTCAGTGCCTCACATGCTAGGCAAGTGCTTTACCACTGAGCCACAACCCCAGCCCAGATGAATAATTTTTTTTATAGATTTCTTATATCTAATAAATTAAGAGGAATTATAGAATTGGAATATCATCATTTGTAATCCCTAATGAATCAATGGATCTAGATAGTTACTATTAATCATAAATCTAGTCTATGAGACATTCTACATGATAAATAATCTACATTCTTCAAAAAATAAATTGTAGGAAAAGGTGGTGAGGGAGGCAGGGGGTCAGGTCCTATAGATTAAAAGAGAACAAAGAGACATGTTAATCATTTGTAATGTATGGGTCCTATTTAGATTCTTTTTTTTTTTTTTTAAAGAGAGAGTGAGAGAGGAGAGAGAGAGATAGAGAGAGAGAATTTTTAATATTTATTTTTTAGTTCTAGGCGGACACAACATCTTTGTTGGTATGTGGTGCTGAGGATCGAACCCGGGCCGCACGCATGCCAGGCGAGCGCACTACCGCCTGAGCCACATCCCAGCCCCTCCTATTTAGATTCTAACTGAATTTATTTTTTTTTTTATTTTTTTTTTAAAGTTATGTAACCACGAGGAAAACTTAACCACTAGCTGGATATTTGATGATATATTTTTAAAGTGTATTATTGGCATGCTGGCTACATATTTTTAAAATGTCTTTCAGAAAAATATTTACATATGAAATTATATAATATCTGGGGCTTGCTTCACAATAAATGAAGGGTAAAGAGAGGAGGTAAAAGTAAATCAGAATAGTTTTGAGATGATAGAATCATGGGGGTTTATTATACTATTTTCTCTTGCTTTTATATGTATTTAAAAATTTCCATAATGAAGAGGTTTTTTAAAAGTCCTTTAGCCTTTTTTCCTGGAGAATGGATTTGAGGACAAAAAGATTTCCTCTAGGCTCTGGATTCTATCCCCAGTATTGTGTGTGTGTGTGTGTGTGTGTGTGTGTGTGAGAGAGAGAGAGAGAGAGACTAGCTAGAAGAGAGAGAGAGAGAGAGAGAGAGAGAGAGAGAGAGAGAGAGAGACTAGCTAGAAGACTATTATGTATGATATTGCAGAAAAGAGGAAATTCATAATAGTTGATTTTTCCCAGAGCTGAGGCAATATATGAGCTTTCTAATTGAAACTGCCAAATGCCAGAGGATGATTATTTTAGACTTCTAGACACAAACTCATCACAGTGAAATATTATAAGATCAAGGAAAAAAGGAGAAAAGGGAAAATATTTTGCCCACAAAAGAGCAAGAATCAGACTGTAGTCAAACTTCTCATTAGCAATCTTGATGTTTGAAGACAGTAGAATTCTCAGAGAAAACTCAAAGTCTAGAATTATATATCCAATAAAAGTATCATTCAGCCATACAAGGGAAAATGAGAACTATTTTCACATGTTCAAGAATTGAGAAAGCTAAAAACATCAGATTTTTAAGAATGAATGAATTTGGGGCTGGGGTTGTGGCTCAGCGGTAGAGCGCTGGCCTCGCATGTGTGGGGCTCTGGGGTCGATCCTCAGCACCACATAAAAATAAATAAATAAAGTGAAGGTATTGTGTTCAATTACAACTAAAAAATAAATGTTTTTTAAAAAAATGAATGAATTTAAGAGATTTAACTAAAAATAAAAATATAGAGATAGATATACAAACCAATGG
This sequence comes from Urocitellus parryii, assembly GCF_045843805.1. NCBI lineage: Eukaryota > Metazoa > Chordata > Mammalia > Rodentia > Sciuridae > Urocitellus > Urocitellus parryii. The sequence goes on from NC_135534.1 coordinate 128,719,948, forward strand.
TGAACAAGAAACCATGTAGATCTTTTTAAAAAAACAACATATATTGGTGATTTAGACTATTTTTTTCCAATTACAATTTAGAACTAAAAATCCCCAGGTGAATTCAATATTAGAGTAGAAGAGTGAGAAACATGAGGTAAAGCTTGCCTACACTACTATCTTGGTAAGGGGTGAATATAAATAATTATTAACCCTGGATTTTTTTTTAAAAAGGTATATATGTTATAGTTTTAAGTGTAACCATATAAGAATACAAATAGAATGTTCAACCTTTAAGTTATTAAAAGAAAAAAAAAACTGAACAAAGAAAACATATCAGCCCAATAAGAGATAGCAAGCAGAAAAAAAAAGAGAGAAATAAGGACTGGGGGTGTGTCTCCATGTTAAAGCACTTGCCTGGCACAGGTGAGTCCTGGGTTCATTACCCATCCCCCCCCACACACACAAAAGACAGGTAAATGACTTTTGACTATAGTTCATCAAATCTCATTGTTCATTTTTTTAGTTAATTTTTTAACAGTTTAATCTCCAGTCTTCCTCCCCTTTCTGGAGAACAGTGGGTAGAGCTAACAGCTGATCCAGACTCATCTTGAGTCCACCTTGGGATTCCATGCTAAGTCACCTTATTAACATAAATGGTTGAATGCAAAATATGAATAAAAAGACCATGTGAGTTATTTAAAATTATAAAATAGCAGACATCCTGGTCCTAAGGATGATGGTTACTGTAAAATTTTTTGTAGATTTCTATTAAGGAAAAAAAAAATTTTTTTCCACCAAATGCAGTGGTACATGTCTTTTAATCCTAGGAACTCCAGAGACTGAAGCAAGAGGATCACAAGTTCAAGGCCAGTCTCAGCAACTTAGTGAGATGCTCTATGAAAATAAAATCAAAAGGGGTCTAGGAATGTAGTTTAGTGTTAAAGTTTAAATCCCCAGTACCATCAAAAAACAAACAAACAAACAAAAGAAACTTTCCCCTTGTAACTAGTTTATTGAGATATTATTATAAATAGATGAACTACTTTATTGAGATATTATTATAAATAGATAAATAAATGGTGAAGTAGTGTTGAGAGCCACAGTTTAGTCGGAATGACACCTGGCATTTTGCCAGAGGGAATGGTTGAAAGGTGACCCTGCTCAATAATAGGGTGGCTCTGGGATTAGGGCAGATCCTGCTGGGAATGGGGTGGCTCCAGGATTAGGGCGGATTCTGCTGCCTCAGGCACCAGCTACTTTGGAGTTCCCGTTGAGTTCTCCCGGGGTTCCTGGAGAATTGGTGTGCGAGCCGGAGCCTGGTGGAGGGAGTGTATTCCCAGAAAGTGTGTAGAGTGCCGGTGAGAGTTCAGGAATAAAGAGTTGCTGTTTGAACCTACAAGGCTGTGTGGCGGCTCGGTTATTTGTGCCCAGCCAGACTGCGGCAAAGTAGAATATGTGAAATGTAATATTACATTCTTGTACCTATTCATAAAATAAGATTCATATCTACAATAAATATGTAACAAAATAAGCTCTAGAAAAAGTAAACTGAAAATAACAAGATATGGGGCTGAGGTTCTAGCTCAGTGATAAAGTGCTCGCCTAGCATGTGTGAAGCACTGGGTTTGATCCTCAGCACCACATAAAAATAAATAAATAAAATAAAGGCATTGTGTTCATCTACAACTAAAACTATATTTTAAAAAAGAAAATAAGGTAAGAAACACTGGGGAATAGAATCACAAGTTGGTCTGACTACTACTTTTACTTCTTTTGGATACAGTTCAATCTATATTCTACTTCAGGTTCTTTCTTAGTTAAAGTCAATCTTTTAAATGAATTGGTATTATAGTTCATATTCACTAGGTGAATGAAATGCACTACTAGGTACCAAAGACAAGGATTTTTTTCTTTTTGCTGTACTGGGGATTAAATTCAGGGGTACTCTACAACTGAGCTACACCTCCGTCCCACATCCCATCCCCCCTCCTTTTTTTTTTTTTTTTTCCTTTGAGGCAGGTTCTCTTTTTGCTAAAGTGGCCTCAAACTTTTAACACTAGTTCAGCCTCCTGAGTCACTGGGATTACAGGCATGCACCACCATGCCCAGTCAAAAGATATTTTAATCCATTATATCAAGACAGGTCTAACCAACAACTCTGTATTAAATAAAGAAGCATACCATCACAGAACATTTAAATTCCAGGTCTGGGGGCTGGAGATGTGGCTCAAGTGGTAGCTCGCTCGCCTGGCATGTGTGTGGCCCGGGTTCGATCCTCAGCACCACATACAAACAAAGATGTTGTGTCTGCTGAAAACTAAAAATAAATAAATATTTAAAAAAACAAATTCCAGGTCTGTTTCTCCTACTATTACTTTCATACTCCTATATATCATCATGTTAACTGATAAAGAAGAGACTGGCAATAAGTAAAAAGGAGGGGCTGGGATTGTGGCTCAGTGGTAGAGCTCTCGCCTAGCACGCGTCAAGCACTGGTTTGATCCTCGGCACCAAATAAAAATAAAATAAAGGTTATTATGTCCACCTTTAACTAAAAAAAACAGATGTTTTTTTTATTTTTAAAAAAAGAAGTAAAAAGGAGAATGTAAAATCCCCATTAAAACTTACCTTAACATCCTTGATCAAGAGACAATGGTGGCTTTGGGCTGGAACAGTTCCAGTGTTGATGGAAAGAAGTAATTTATTGGATATGTTCTAGAAGTAATACTGAAAGAACATTGTCTTGGGCTGGGGATGTGGCTCAAGTGGTAACATGCTCTCCTGGCATGCGCAGGGCGCTGGGTTCAATCCTCAGCACCACATAAAAATAAAATAAAGATGTTGTGTCCACCGAAAATTAAAAAATAGATATTAAAAAATTCTCTCTCTAAAAAAAAACATTGTCTATCATCAAACCACTAGCACAGAGACATAGATATTCTTAATATGTCAAAACATGTTGATTTCCTAATACTCAAGAAATCAAGGCTTATGACAGGTAGTTCAATAGAAGGAATGTAATATGGAGAAGTAGTTAAAAATGGTTGAAACCATTGAGCAACATCAGGAAGCTGCTAGCATTCTGGGACAGGTGGGATCAAAACAGGAAGCAACTACCTAAACCAAAATCAGTTAGTGAAATGAGTATGAACTATAATACCAATTCACTTAAAAGATCGACTTCAGTTAAAAGAAACTGAAGTAGAATATGTGAAATGTAATATCACATATGTGCATATGTGACAAATTTACATATATTTAGTAATTAAAACAATATATTTATTATTTTATAATTCCATGGGTGAGAAATTGGGTACAGATTAGGGTCATAAGAATGCAGACAAGGTGTTTGACCAAGGCTTCTGTCTCATCTGAGATTTGACTAGGGAAGGATCTGTTTGCTATCTTATAAAAATGTGTGGGGCTGTGGTTGTGGCTCAGCGGTAGAGCACTTGCCTCTCATATGTGAGACCTTGGGTTCGATCCTCAGCACCACATAAAAATAAATAAACAAATTAAAGATATTGTGCCCATGTATAACTAAAAAAAATATTTTTTAAAAAATGTGTAAATATACACATACACATATATATACAGCTGTGTGTGTATATATACACACATAAATACATTTATGTATATGCACATAAATACATATATGTATATGCACATATACACATATATTATTTTTTCAAGGAGAGACATTTGGCAAAACTGAAATGAAGACTGCGAGTATGATGGTAGTAATGCAAAATTCTATTTCACAATTTTCATGGGGCTTTTCCATAAAAAAGTGAGTAGTAGATTATACCTGTTTATAGGAAATACCTGCTAATTACTTACAGGTGATAAGTTTGCATTTTCATGCAAATTTTAGAATCAGTTTGATTTGTACTAAAATGTCATGTGAGTTTGATTATGTTGCATTGAATCCATAAATCAATTTAGAGAACTGAAATCTTTACAATATTGAATATTCTAATGTATAAACTGAATTTACTTAGATCTTTAACATCTCTCAATGTTTTCTAGTTTTTAGTACAGAAGTCTTGTATATATTTCATTGCATCTATATCAAAGCATATGACATTTTTAATGCTATTATAAATGGTAGTTGCTCTTTTCATTTTATATTTGATGCTGGTATATAAAAATACAACTGATTGGGGGTATTTTTTGGTGGGGGGAAGGTTACCTGGGATTGAAATCAGGGGCACTCCATCTCTGAGCCACATCCCCAGCCCTATTTTGAATTTTATTTAAAGACAGGATCTCGCTGAGTTACTTAGGGACTTACTAAGTTGCTGAGGTTGGCTTTGAACTCAAGATCTTCTGGCCTTAGCCTCCCAAACTGCTGGGATTATAGGAATGCACATATAATCTGCCATATCTGCCATAATCTGTCCTAGATATAGTGACCTTGCTGAATTCACCTACTAATTCTAACAATTTATAGATTTTGTATTTTCTATATACGCAACTTGTCCTTAGCAAATAATGAGGTTTATTTCTTCCTTTCCAACACTAAGTCTGTCTTTTCTTGTCTCACTACTCTGGCTATGACTTCCATAATAATGTTGACTATAAATTATTGTAAAACAGTAAACATCCTGGTCCTCAGTATGTTTACTGTAGAATTTTTTAAATAGACTTCTATTAAAAGAGATTCTCCTCTTATAACCAGTTTATTGGCTTATTATGGATAAATTTTATTAAATGCTATTTTTGCATTTATTGAAATGAGCTTTTTTAAAAATCTCTTAATATAGTGAATTACGTTGCTTGGTTAAACTGTCCTTGCATTCTTGAAACCCCTTTGTCATATTCTTTATTTTATTTTTTATTTTTTTAGTTGTAGATGTACACAATATCTTTATTTTTTCTTTATTTATTTATTTATTTAATTATTTATATGCGGTGCTCAGGATGAAACCCAGGGCCTTATGCATGCAAGGCAACCAACCATTCTACCACTGAGCTACAACCCCAGCCCTCATATTCTTTTTTTTTTTTTTAATGTTTTTAGTTGTAGTTGGACACAATATCTTTATTTATTTTTATGTGGTGCTGAGAATCGAACCCAGTGCCTCACACATGTGAGGCACTACAAAAATGTTAATGTCAGCCGGGCATGGTGGTACACACTTGTAATCCTAGTGTCCAGGAGGCTGAGGCAGGAGGATCACAGTTCAAAGCCAATCTCAGCAAAAATCAAGGTGCTGAGCAACTCAGTGAGACTCTGTCTCTAAATAAAATACAAAACAGGTCTGGGGATGTGGTTCAATGGTCAAGTGCCCCTGAGTTCAATCCCCCGGTACTCCCCAAAAATGTTAATGTTAACTTGCTAATATTACACTTATGACGTTTGAATCTATATTCATAAGAGGATTGGTCTGGAAAAAAATTTAAATATCCAATGCATATTTTGGTATCAAAGCTGACAGCTTTGTGAAAAAAGTTGGGGGATGTTTCCTCTTTGTCTAGTTTCTGGAAGAGTTTAGGTACAGTGGTGTTATTAGTATTTTGGAAAATTCAGTGAGGATGTCATTGATGCCTGGGATTTGGGGCCAACTTTTAAATAAAAAGATTTTGTTTGTTTGTTTGTAGTAGCCTGAATAGAGCCCAGTAGATGCTTTATCATACTGAGTTACATCCCCAGCCCTTTTTAGTTTTGAGACAGGATCTTGATAAATTGTCAAGGCTTGCCTCAAACTTGTCATACTCCTGCCTCACCCTCCCTAGTTGCTGGGATTACAAGCATATACAACTGTGCCTGACTAGATGTGATAACATTCTAAAATTTAAATATGCTTAATATACCTTACTAAAGTATTCAATTTGGTAGCTTTAGTATATTAAGATGTTCTACAATCATCACCACTAATTTGAAAACATTTAAATCGGTTGTATGTGGTAGCACACGCCTGTAATCCCAGCTACTCAGGAGTTGAGCAGGAGTTCAAGCCCAGTCAGGGCAACATAGTGACACTCTGTTTTAAAATTAAAAATGGATATGGATGTAAGGCTCAGTGATAGAGCACCCATAGGTTCAATGCAGTTGGGTGTATGTGGGAAAGCATTTAAGTCATCCCTCCAAAAGAACTTCATATCCAAATGCATTAGTCATTCACCATTCACCTTTTCCCCACCTGTTCCTTAGTCCCTGCGAGCCACCATCTTTTGGTCTTACAGATTTAAGTAATTATGGATACTTCATGTAAATTTAATAATGCAATGTCTTTTTGTGTTGCTTCTTCCAACTGGAATGTTTTGAAGATTGATTCATGTAGTATGTGACAATATTTCTTTTGATTGCAAAATATTATTCCATTTTTTTGTATTCTCCACATTTTATTTATCCATATCAGTTGGTGAGTATTTAGGTTGTTTGGTTTGGGGCTACTATGAATAATGCTTTGATGAATATTCACGTAGAAGAGTTTTGAGTATAGGCTTCCAATTCTCTTGGGTAAGAATGTAATCGCTGGGTGCTATGGTTTGAGAAATATATTCCACCCCCCTCCAACACACACAAAGGTTCACATGCTGAAAGCTTGGTCCCCAATGTGGCAGTGTGGAGACTGGTGGGACCTTTAAGAAGTGAGGACTAGTGGAGGATAATTGGGTCATTGAAAGAGATTAATGTACTTTTATGGGGTGATGGTTAGTTTCCACAAGGGCAAATTGTTCTAAAAGAGTAAGCCTAACCTGAATATCTCTAGCTTCTTGTTTTATCATGTGAACTCTTCTTCATGTACTACCACCATTTGTGATGTCATCTGCCATGAAGCCCTCACTAGATGCCAAAGAGATGGGACCAACTAATCTTGGACTTTCAGCCCCCAAAACTATGTACTAAATAAACCTCTTTTTCAAAGTACCCAGCTTCAGGAGGCATCACAATATCAGGCCTTATACTACAGAGCTAGAGTAACAAAACAGCATGGTACTGGCACAAAAACAGACACGAAGACCAATAAAACAGAATAGAAAACAGACACATACCCACGTAAATACAGTTATCTCATATCAGACAAAGGTGCATACGTTACAGAAAAAATACATACATTAGAGAAAACATACATTAGAGAACATACATTAGAGAAAAGATAGCCTCTCCAACAAATGGTGCTGGGAAAACTGGAAACCCATATGTTAACAAAATGAAATTAGACCCCTCTCACCCTGCACAAAACTCAACTCAAAGTGGATCAAGAACCTAGGCATTAGACCAGAGACTGTGCTTACTAGAAGAAAAAGTAGGCCCAACTCTCCATCGTGTCAGCTTAGGAACCGAATTCCTGAACAAGGCTCCTACAGCACAACAAGTAAAATAAAAAATCAATAAATGTGGGCTGGGGTTGTGGCTCAGCAGTAGATCATTGTCTAGTGTGTGTGAGGCATTGGGTTCGATCCTCAGCACCACATAAAAGCAAATAAATAAAAGTATTACATCCATCTATAACTAAAATATTTTATTAAAAAGATGAATAAATGGATTGTATCAAACTAAAACGCTTCTTTACATCAAAGGAAACAAGAACATGAACAGAGAGGCTACAGAATGAAAGGAAATCTTTTTTTTTTTTTTAATATTTATTTATTTATTTTTAGTTCTCGGCAGACACAACATCTTTGTATGTGGTGCTGAGGATCGAACCTGGGCCGCACACATGCCAGGCGAGTGCACTACCGCTTGAGCCACATCCCCAGCCCCGAAAGGAAATCTTGACCACCTGCAACCTCAGATCATTAATCTCCAGGATATATAAAGAACTTAAAAAAAGTTAACACCAAAAAAAAAAAAAAAACAAATAACCCAATCAATAAATGAGCAAAGGAACTGAAAAGGCACTTCACAGAAGAAGTATGAATGGTCAAAAAATATACAAAAAAATGTTCAACATTGCTAGCAATTAGAGGACTGTAAATTAAAACTACACTGAGATTCTATGTCACTCCAGTCAGAATGGCAATTATCAAGAATACATGCAACAATAAATGTTGGCAAGGATGTGGGGGGAAAGTTTCACTCATAAAAATGGTGGTGGGACTGCAAATTGGTGCAACTACTATGGAAAGCAGTATGGAAATTCCTTAGAAAACTTGGAATGGAAATATCATTTGACCCAGTTATCCCACTCCTTGGTTTATACCCAAAGGACTTAAAATTAGCACACTACAGTGACACAGCCACATCAATGTTTAGAGCAGCTCAATTCACAGTCAAGCTATGGAACCAACCTAGGTGCCCTTCTGTAGATGAATGGATAAAGAAAATGTGGTATATACATGCAATGGAATATTACTCAGCCATAAAGAATGAAATTATAGCATTTTCCAATAAATAGATGGAGCTGGAGACTATCATGCCAAGCAAAATAAGCCAGTCCCCCAAAAACAAAGGCCAAATTTTCTCTCTGATATGTGGATGCTAACCCACAACAAGGGAGGGTGAGGAGGGGAAGAACAGAAATTCATTGGATTAGACAAAGGAGAATGAAGGGAAAGAAAGGGAATTGGGAATAGGAAAGATAGTAGAATGAATCAGACATAACTTTCCTATGTTCATATATGAATACATGACCAGTATAACTCCACATCACGTACAATCACAAGAACAGGATCCTAGTTAGAATAAGTTATACTCCATGTATATAAAATATGTAAAAATATATTCTACTGTCATGTATATTTAAAAAGAACCAATTAAAAAAAATAAAGTATCTAGCTTCAACCATTTTATCATAGAAACAGAAAACAGACTAAGAAACTACACCATATGGTAACTGTATAACTTTTTGAGGAATGGTCAGTGTTTTTTCCAAAGTGACTGCACCATTTTACATGTATGAGGGTTTCTATTTTCCTACATCCTCATAAAAAAAACTATCATTGTCTTCCTTTTCAATTATAGCCATTCTCGTGATTATGAAATAGTAACGTAATGTGGTTTTCATTTGCATCTCCCTATTAACTTATGATATCATTAATATTTATTGTCCATTTTTTGAGAAATAATTATTCAAATATCTTGCCCATTTTTTAACTATTTATCTTTTTATTATTGATATGGAATTCTTTATATATTATATATACTATACCAGATATGATTTGCAAATATGTTTTTCCACTCTCAGGATTATCTTTTGTTTTTTCTTTTCTTTTTCTTTGAATATTTAGTTGTTGTTTGCAGTTCTGGGGGACCAAACCCAACCAGGGTTATCAAGCAAGCTAGGCAAGTTCTTTATAACTGAGATATACCTCCAACTTTCACTATCTTGAGAGTGATATTTGAAGGACAAATTTTTAAAACTTTGATGAAATCTATGTATTTTTCTTTGGTTATTTTTGCATGGTACATCCTAAGAAACTGTTGCTTCTTCCAAGGTCACAAAGACTTACATGTATTCTAAAAAGTTTTATTGTTATAGTTTACATGTAATTCTTTAATCTATTTTGTTAATTTTTATATACAGTGCCAAGTATGAGTTTCAACTTCATTCTTTTGTCTGTAATTACCCAGTTGTCCCAGCACTGTTTTTTAGAAAGATTATCTCCCCATTTATCATCCTTACACCTTGTTAAAATTATTCCCAATATAGAACTATTCAGATTTTCCTTCCTTAAGTGTAGTTTTGCAGGTATTTGACCATTTCATGTAAATTTTTTAATATATCAGCATGAAGTTATTGACTAGCTGGGAATGGTGGTACAAGACTATAATTCCAGCTATTCAGGAAGCTGAGACAAGAGGATTGCAAATTCAAGGTCAACCTGGACAACTTAGTTGAGACCTTCACAAAATAAAAGAAAAATGGCTAGGGATGTAGCTCAGTGGTAGAGTACCCCTGGGCGTTCAATCCCATATGCATAGGAAAGAAGAGGGAGACCAGGTGAGGGAGAGAGACACAATGTGCTCTTATGTGAAACAGTGGCTGATGTCTCCCTTTTCATTCTTTTTTTTTTTTTTAATTTTTTTTTTTAAGAGAGAGTGAGAGAGGGGAGAGAGAGAGAGAGAGAGAGAGAGAGAGAGAGAATTTTTAATATTTATTTATTTTTTTTTAGTTCTCGGCGGACACAACATCTTTGTTGGTATGTGGTGCTGAGGATCGAACCCGGGCCGCACGCATGCCAGGCGAGCGCAGCTACCGCTTGAGCCACATCCCCAGCCCTCTCCCTTTTCATTCTGATTTTTATTTGTTCCTTTACATTTGCTAGTGCGTTAATCCCTTTACGCTCACTTTATATTCTATCAAATTTAGATATTCACTTTTTCTTTCCTCCTTTTGTTTAATTTGAATTGTTTAATTGAATTTACTGGGATAAATGCTCATCTTGACTAGCATTTATTCTTTTCTGATAAAGTTCCCTCTAAAAATAGTTTTAGTTACATTCCATAGATTTTGATGTCTTACTTTTATAATTAAAATATTTCCTGGTTTTCATTGTTATTTCTTCCTTAACCCAAGATAACTTTGGATCTAAAGTGATAGGATTTTCTAACAATTTCCCCCCAACTTAACCCATTTAGTCCCAAATATCCAATTCTGCAAATATTTCATCAAAATTTACACAAGTGCATTATAATAGGTAAGAAATCATAATCTATAGTATATGTGTATTTACTATATTACAAGTATATATTATAAAGTTTTTATAGATGTTCCACATCTAGGATGATGGAACAAAATGGATTAATTATGGTCACAGAATATGTTTTGTATGTTTATAATCCTCTGAATCTCGTTTAGATTTGCTTTATGGCATAGCATTATTGCCAATTACTGTAATGTTCCATAAGTACATGAAAAAAAATGCTATCCATTCTTTGAGCATTTAAGTCTATATGTATTTAGTTCAAATTTAGCTTTATTTTCTATATTCCCCACAAACTTTTTTTTTTTTTTTTTTTTGGTGGTGGTGGTGGTACTGGTTATTTAACTCAGGAACACTCTACATCCCTAGTACTTTTTATTTTTTAAGTATTTTTTAAATTGTAGATGGACACAATATCTTTATTTTTTTTTTTATGTGGTGCCAAGGATCAAACCCAGTGCCTCACACATGCGAGGCAAGCACTCAACCACTGAGCTATAACCCAACCCCCAGTACTTTTTATTTTGATAGTTTCACTAAGTTGTCTTGCTGATGGTTGCCACAAATTTGTGATCCTCCTATCTCAGCCTCCTGAGTTACTGGGATTAGCCACCACACCTGGCTCCTGCCAACTTTTTTGATCAATGAACATGCAATCTTCCTTTATTATTGCAAATTTCTCTACTTTTCTTTGAAGTTCTTTGATAGATTTAAAAGCTACATATTCAATTGTTTAAATCTAAAACTTTGCCCCACTTGGTAGCACACACCTGTAATCCCAGCATCTTGGCAGGTTGAGGTAGGAGGATCAAAAGTTCAAGAGTAGCTTGGGCAACTTGGTGAGCCCCCGTTTCAAAAATAATAATAAAAAAAATAATTAAATGGCTAGAATGTAGCTCAGTGGTAGAGCTCCACTGGGTTCAATCCTCAGTACAGGAAAAAGAAAAAGAAATTTGTTAAATCTTCCTGGTGAATTAGCCCTTTTATCATTATCAACTGTCCCTTTTTACAATCAGTAAGTCTTCCGCCTAAAATGCTGATACTAATATAGCCATCATATTTTACAAACCTCTACTTTTTACCTTTCTGTATTTTTGCCTTTTGTGCATCTTTTATCTATATAATTGGGTTGTATTATCTGACATCTGTCTTTTATTGGAGGATTTAACATTCTTAGATTTAATGCAATTTCTTATACATTTGAATTAAATTTACTACCTCACCAATTGTATTTCCTATATGCCATTTTTTTTTTGCTTTCTCTTTCTTGCCTTATGTCTAATTCATTAACTCTATTTTTGTCAAAGTATTCTTAAAAATATTCTAGTGTGGTCACCCTAAATATAAGACATAACTTTGAATATTCAAATCTAACACAAAAGTACAATTTCACCTTTCGCATAAGCAACTTAAAAACACTTTTACTCTACTTATGCCCCTCCCAAAGTACATGCTGTTGTTTTTATTTAGTCTCTGGTTTTTAAAACACTCAAAGGCATTCCTTTTTTTTCAAAATCATTACTCATCTTTCTTCCATTTCTAAACTACCAGCTGATAATCATTTTTCTCTGACTTCTTTTGTGTAAGATTAGGGAAGAATTCTTATTTTTTAATATTTTTTTTTTGAGAGAGAGAGAGAGAGAATATTTATTATTTTTTTTTTTTTTTTTAGTTTTCGGCAGACACAACATCTTTGTGTGTATGTGGTGCTGAGGATCGAACCCGGGCCGCACGCATGCCAGGCGAGCGCACTACCACTTGAGCCACATCCCCAGCCCAAGAATTCTTATTTGTGTGTGAAACTTCCTGTATTTTACCCAATGTACCCTATTTTTAAGGGCAGTTTTATTTTTTTATAGAGCTCTAGGTTTCCAATTAGCCTATCACTTTGAAGAATGCTATTGTATTATCTTCTGTTTCTGTTTCTATTGATAAATCAGTTGTCATATTTTCGGTCCTTTGAAGGTTCTTATTTTAGATCTTTGATTCTTTTTTCTTTCATTGCTTCTTTTTAAAAAGTTTCCAACAGTATTAGTAATACTTACATACATATTATTGCATTAAATATTTTGCTTGAGGTTTGTGGGACCTCTGAAATCCATAGCTTGATGATTTTCTAAATTTCAGAAAATTGCTAAGCATTAACTACAAATATTCTTTACTTCTGGGACTCAAGTTGCTTAATGTTAACCCATTCTGTTATATTTTAGTTTTCTGGTTCTTTTTTATCCCTTTGTCTCTGTAGGCATTACTGTCATTTTTTTTCTTCTGACAAAATCTAGTTCAATATTTCTTTTCAGCTGTAATTCAGCTATTGTTAAATTCATTCACTGAATTCTTAACTATGTCATTTTTTATAGAATTTCCATTTTTCAATTCCCAGTTCTCTACTGAAATTTTTAGTTTTTTTTCTTTCTCCTTAAGCACGTAAAATTTTTATTTTAAGTCCAAGAATGTCTGGGACAAATTTTTTAAAAGAAAGAAAAAAAAAAGAATGAGAATTTCATGTGGTTACTTGCTAAATCCAGACTTTGGGCAGACTTTAACCTATTAGTCACAAGCAGTGCTGGACCAATGGATGCAGATAAGATTTAAGAATGGACAAGCAAAAAACATAAGTCTCTGAAACAGATTCACTTCCAACAGGAAAAAGGTAGATTAGGTCCATTTTTTGTTTCCCAATGCCTACTGTCATATGTCGGGTAAGATCACTTGTTTGTGTTAAATTCTGTTTAGAGGTTATCATGAAGGTAACTTAAATGTCTTTTTAGACCCACATAAGCAAAAACCTATAGCTACAAATTCTCAGGGAAAACTAAAAAACTTTTTTCCCCTCATTCTGCCAGAACCTAGGCCACGTCAAGTTTTCTCATAGACTGCCTTTATAATAGAACTAATTTTTCCAACCTCTTCTTTCACTGAGGAGAGTAGCGCTTTGAGGAGCTAAGTAAGATGAGGTTTCAGGGCTTTAAATACCATGCTATTAAGATACATGATGGGAATCAGACACAGTGTTCCACACCTATAATCCTAGCAACTCAGAGGCGGAAACAGGAAGATCAGAACTTAGTGAGGCCCTCAACAACTCAGTGAGACCCTGTCTCAAAATAAAAAATAAAGCTGGGCACAGTGGCACAAGCCTGTTACCCCAGCAGCTCAGGAGGCTGAGACAGAAGGATTGTGAGTTCAAAGCCAACCGTGGCAAAAACAAGGAACAAAGCAACTCAGTGAGACCCTGTCTCTAAAATAAAATACTAAAAACGGTCTCAGTGGTTGAGTGCTCCTGAGTTCAATCCCCAGTACCCAAAAATAATAAATAAAAAGGGCTAGAGACATGGCTCAGTGGTAAAGCACCACCACAGAATCAAATACCCATTTTAAAAAAATTATACACACACACAATAAAATAAAATGCTTGATGAGAAGTCACTAAAAGGCATTAAGCAAAGGCATAAAGATTTTGATAACATACTTTACTAGGGTTAAAGGCAAATCACTCAACCATATAACTCAAGCAGTTTATATGCTAACAGAGCCGTGATTCTTAATCGGAAGCATCTTCCCCCCCAGGAAATATTTGGCAATGTCTAGAGATATTATTGATTGTCCAAACTGGAAGAATTCTGTTGTCATCTAGTGGGTACAGGTCAGGAATGTTGTTAAACATCTATAATGCACAGGATAGGCTCCGAGAATAATTGTCTTAATAAATAGCAGTAGAGGGACCCCTAAGGCTCAGGAGGCAATGTCAAGAGTTAATAAATGGGACAGCATAAAATTAAAAAGCTTCTGCACAGCAAAACAAAAAAAACAAACAAAAAACCCAACAACAACATAAAAAAACAATTAGAAATGTGAATAGAGGGGGCTGGGATTGTGGTTCAGAGGAAGAGTACTTGCCTCCCATGTGTGAGGCACTGGGTTCAATCCTCAGCACCACATAAAAAATAAAACAAAGATATCGTATCCATCTATAACTAAAAAATAAATATTTTTAAAAATGTGAAGAGAAAACCTACAGAACAGGAGAAAATCTCGCTAGCTACTCTTCTGACAGAGGATTAATTTTATATATTCTAGAATATATAAAGAGCTCAAAAAACTTTACAACAAAAAAATCAAATAACCCAATTAACAAATGGACATATGAATTAAACAGACACAACTCAAAAGAATACAAATGGCCGACAAATACATGAAAAAATGTTCAGCATCATTAACTATCAGGGAAATGCAAGTAAAAACTACACTGAGCCATGCATGGTGGCACATGCCTGTAATCCCAGCGGCTCAGGAGGCTGAGGCAGGAGAATCACAAATTCAAAGCCAGCCTCGGCAATGGCAAGGTGCTAAGCAACTCAGTGAGACCAGGTCTCTAAATAAAATACAAAATTGGGCTGGGGAAGTGGCTCAGTGGTTGAGTGTCCTTGAGTTCCATACCTGGTACCATGATCCACCCCCCCCCACGCAAAAAAAAACCCTACACTGAGATTTTATCTCATACAAGTCATTTTGTCAGTCATCAAAAATAAAAATAATAATAAATGCTGGAGAGGATGTGGAGAAAAAGGAACACTTTTACACTGTTAATGGGACTATAAATTAGTACAACTACTATGGAAATCAGTATGAAGGTTCCTCAAAAGACTACACATGGAGGGCTAGGGTTGTGGCTCAGTGGTAGAGTGTTCGATCCTCAGCACTACATTAAAAAAAAAAAATATTGTGTCCACCTATATTAAAAAAAAAAAAAAGACTACACATGGAACCACCGAACCACCATATGACCCAGCTATACCATTCCTTGGTATTTATCCTGAAGAATTAAAATCATCTTACTACAGTGATACACGCATACCTATGTTCATAGCAGCCCAACTCACATTAGCCAAACTGTGGCACCAGCCTAGGTGTCCATCAATGGTTGAATGAATAAAGAAAATGGATAAAAAATACACACACACACAATGGAATTCTATTCAGTCATAAATATAAGTGAAATTATGGCATTTGCAGGAAAATGGATGGAACTAGAGATTTATTTCATATTAAGCAAATTAAGTCAAACTCGGAAGATCCGTGCAGAAACTGGAAAAGAAAAAGGAAAAAAAGGTGGGGATGATCTTCTAAAAATCAAAGGGAGATCCTTAGAAGAAAGAGACTAAAGGATGAGAAGCAGGGAGGGAGTGGGGAAGTGCTAGGGATTGATATTGGCCAAATTATATTGTTACATTGTGTGCATGTACAAATATGTAACAACAAATCCCATTATTGTGCATAACTATAATACACCAATAAAATGTGGAAAAAAAAGTCTAGCAGTGAGGCAACAAATAAGTATAATTACAACACACATATTAGTCTGAACAATGCACAGGAGGGCATGTAAGTGGAAAGGGAATTCATGAAACACTATGGTGGGCATCTAAAACTTAGTGTAAACTGAGTTGGAAATATGATTTGAGGAGATAGGGGAATCAGAGTATAAGCACTAAAAGCATGAATATGAAAGTGAGGGGTATATTCCTATACATATTTAAGGAACTACAAGTAATTTGGTGTAACTAAAACTCATGCAGAGTAGGCAGACAGAGTATTGAGGTATGATATGGCTAAAAAGGAAATCAAGGGTCATATCATAAAAGACCTTTAGACTAGATGAGAAGTTTCAGATTTCACCTTGTAATTAAGGAGTAAGAGACTGATATTAAAGGTAAACGATAAACAAACAGAAAATTTATTTTAGAAAGATCATTCTGGCAGCATTATAGAGAATGGTTTGAGAGAAAAATAAGATAAGGACCAATTAGCAAACCACTGGAATAATCCAGGTGAGAGAAAACTACAAACAAAAGCAAAGCATGAAGAAACAATATAGAAGGATGAACTGGTACTTTTTTTCAGCAACTCAGTATGAAGGGAATAAAAGGTCGAATTATAGTCTTTAAGCACCATTCATAAAGACAGCATACAGACACTTAGAAAAAAGATAATGCCATCCCATTTAGTTCTCTTATACTAAAAGAGATACACAAGTATACAGGCAAGATTATTAGAGCATACATCAGCAGTTTCTGTATTCTTATGCTTTGAACTATGATTATCATTCTTCAAACAATGGAAAGTATTTTTTCTGTTATCATTTTAAAAGTATTTACCTTCTATATATTTCCTATCACGCTATTTTCACTAAAGTAAGCACAGTGTCTCCATTTGATTATTTAGGCATTTATTTAACATTTTAAAATTCAAGGTACTTTAAAACTTTGAAAGATTAATTAATGTAAGTTTAACTCTCAAGTATAACTTTCTAAGAGCAAAGTGGAAGAATGGCTAAAAGCCTCCATTTAAAACAATCAGCACTTAACAACAAAACTAAAGGAAAGCATATAGGTATAGCTAATTCATCTAATGACATGGAAAATACCTCTTTTAATCTGATAAAGTACTTAATAATGATGAAGTTTTCAATGTCATTTAAAATAAATTCTCCTTAAATAAAGCATTTTAATCATTCAATGTAATCTCTGAAGTATCGAGTTAGTAAGGTTTACTTTTAATATGCCATACAAATATTTAAAATTAGCAAAATAAAAATTAGCAAAGCATGGGCTGGAGTTGTGGCTCAGTGGTAGAGCGTTTGCCTAACGTGTACAAGGCCCTGGGTTCCATCCTCAGCACCACAAAAAAATAAATAAATAAAATAAAGGTATAAAAAAAATCAGCATGGCAATTTGCATTTGAAAGCCTGATATCTTAATCCATTTTTTTCCCTAAGAATAACAAAACAAACAAATCAAATGTTAGGTACTCAACATATTAGAGGTAAAATTACTTGTTTATTAACTTCAATAATAGGACTCAGGAACATCAATACAATATTTTGCAATTATTCTACATGAAATAAGATAAAAACAAATTTATTGGGCTGGGGATACAGCTCAGTAGAGTGCTTGCCTCATATGTACAAGGCCCTAGGTTCAATCCCCAGCACAACAACAACAAAAAAGGTCAAAATATTGATATTCATTAAATAATCCACTAATTAAAAAAAACTTATTAATAGTCACCAAATTCTACTATAAAAAATTCATTTTTAAAAAACCCTACACATATAACATGATTAAATATTTTAAACTGATATACGCTATGAAACTTCACTTTTTCTATTAAAAAAAAGTTTCAAAAATAAAATTGTGAATTAATTCTAAATATTTCCTTGTTTTGAATGTCCTTAAATACTGTTTTAAGGCTGAGTACAGTAGCACAAGCCTATAATCCTTGCTACTCAGGGGTCTATGGGTAAGGATCATGAGGTTGAAGGCAGTCTGGACATCACTGCAAGACACTGTCTTAAAAAAAACAAACAACAAAAAAGCATGCAATATATTTTAGTAAATTATTTATTCAACCGCTTCTTTAGGTTCTCAAGGTGTTCCATATTAACATCTTGTAATGCAAGTACCACTGCTCTACACAAGGAAGGATTAAATGAAATAGTCATTAGACAGCACAAATCTATTAGATCTCTCTGACATTTCTGCAAACCTTCTAGGAACTTTTGGTATTTAAGAGGATCTTTTTTTAACTGTTTCATTTCTGGTACGGAAAACCCTATCAAACTAGTAAGTATTTCATCTACAAAGTCTACATCGAGGTATGCAGTACCATCAGAAATCTTTGCAGTTATATTCCAAATGCCACCAGAACTTGAGAGATTTCCAGTTAAAGTTACAATAAATGCTTTGATTTTCACTGTAGTAATTTCCTTTGGTTTGTTAGCCATTAGAACAGACAAATAGATAAAAGGTGGTGAATACAAATCCATGCCAGTAAAAAGATCAGTGCTAGTCTCTGAGGAACGTAAAGAACAGGTATGTAAATGGTAGCCATTTTCATTAGAAATTTGTGAGCTTTTTTTTGATACATCATTAACCAGTTCTTTATTTAATATTTTATCATTTAAGGAATAGCTACTTGAACAGCTGATGATTTGTTTTATTTTATAATCTGTCTCTGAGTTTTTATCTTTTCTTGTAAAATCATGGGCTAAGGACACATTACAATGATCCAAAAAAACACTGCTGTTTTTGTCTCTAGCAGAAGGACTACCAAAACACCTATCTTCATGAGTCCCTTGTTTAGATAAATGTTCTTCATTCCATTTACTATTTTCTTGTTTGTAAATCAAAGAAAAGTCATGCAGAGTATTAGGTTTATGTGAAAATCTCTCTATGTTTTCATCTTTGTTTCTGCTCAAAGTCAATGTCTGCAATTCTCTAGTTTCCATTTGTTCTTTCTGGACAGTTTCTTCTAAAAGCAAGGCCTCCTCCAGTGAAAAGTCATCTAATTCCCCATCAGTGAAATGCACAGATTGGTCTGGTAGCTTCTCCTTTGGTCTAGGAGAAACAACAAATCCTGGCTCAATACCTGGTTGTCTTGTGGGAATAGTATTTGAGGAACTACCTATATTGAAACATCTTTCCAAGGAGGTGTCATTATTTGCTGCAAGTTCATCATTTTCATCAAGACTTGCCAAGAGTTCTTCATCAGAAGGTCCTAACGCAGGATCTAGAACATCTGTAACTCTGGGGATGTTTTGGCAAGAATTATTTGGTATGACTGAAACAACGGGATCAGGTTCCCCAATTAATCTTGCAAGTACTTTTTCTTGTGCATATTCTTCTAAAAGAGCATCTACTTCACCTCCCAAAACCTTTACATTTTCTGGTTTCAACAAGAGAACACCAAGACGGAAAGAAATGTTGCCATAAATCAAAATTTTTGTACCTGGAGGAAGATCACTATGAAGAGCTGGAACAGACTGGTATTCCATTCCCTGCAATTGTATAATTCCATCAGTTAACTGCAGCATCAACATTCGTGAAGACTTTGCTTCCCAAGGTTTGGGGGTAACTTGTGTTTCAGCAGTAACTAAATCATTAGTTGTATTCTTTCCTCTCAACTTCTGTATCTGGGAATATGCAGGTTGACTTACATCAACCAAGGAAATAATCTGTAGAGCATAAAATCCATTCAATTCTCCTTTTGGAAGTTCTAAAATGCCATCAGGTAAAAGAGGGTGTTCCAAATCTCTCAGATCAGTAAGTAGCCATTGCTCAAATACTTGTTTGTTTATTTGTGCCTGACTCAAATTAACATTATTACTTTCTTCTTGGATCCAGTTAATACAAGCTTCCAGCCACATTAGAGGTACTTTAACATGCCACGTAGCTAACAGCCAGGTTTCAACTCTTAAAGCAATACCAGTTACACTCATTTCTGTTATCTGAAAACAAAAAAATTAAATATTATGATAATATAGTACATTTAAATACAGCTACTACAATTCTCTAAAATGTACAAATAGATATAAATACTATATCTTTTCTATTTTTCTCTCTCTAATATCTTATAAATCTTTGACTTTCTATCATCAAATTCAAATATCAGAATAATCTGATAGTATAATGAGAAAAGCAAAACATTTAAGACAGATATACTTCAGGTTGAAAGCTGATTGTCAAATTAGAGCTATATGATCTAAATTAAGTTTCATAATTTCTCTAACCCAGATGTTTCATTTATAAAGTGTCAATGACACCATCTATCTTACCACATTAAGAATTACATGATCCATGGGCTGGGGTTATAACTCAATTGGTAGAGCACTTGCCTAGCACATGTGAGAAACTGGGTTCTATCTTCTCAGCACCACATAAAAATAAAATAAAGGTATTGTGTTCATCTACTATAAAAAAAAAAGAAAAAAAAGAATTACATGATCCAGATGTAGGAGTGCATACCTGTGATCCCAGCTACTGGGGAAGCTTAAACAGGAAGATACCAGGGGCTGGGGATGTGGCTCAAGCGGTAGCACGCTCGCCTAGCATGCCTGCGGCCCGGGTTCGGTCCTCAGCACCACATACAAACAAAGATGTTGTGTCCGCCAAAAACTAAAAAATAAATATTAAAAAAAAAAAAAAAAAAAAACAGGAAGATACCAAGTTCAAGGCCAACCTGGGCAACTTAACAAGATGTTGTCTCAAAATAAAAAGTAAAAAAACCTGGGGATATAGCAACTTAATGAGACCCTGTCTCAAAAAAAAAAAAGAATAAAGTTATAACAAAAAAACCTATAGTTATTTTTATTTTAGACTGTATGATCAGTTTCTACATTGGATAAAGTCTTAGACTTCACTGAAATTAGTAAACTGATACTTTTTTTATAAGTTCTTTAACAAGAAAAATAACAGCAGACTGAGCTGATATAAAACATCTTATTTGTTTCACTAAACATTCTCAGTAGCCCTGTCAGGTAAATAAGCAAAACAGTAAGTGTTAATTAATCAATTATTCACAAAAGTTGAATTTATGTCTCCTACAAATGAAGATTATTTTTCATACCCAGAATTGAGCCCAGGGACATTTAACCACTGAGCCACATCCCCAGACATTTTCTATATTTTATTTAGAGACAGGGTCTTGCTAAGTTGCTTAGGTCGTCAATAAATTGCTGAGGCTGACTTTGAACTCATAATCCTTCTGCCTCAGCTTTCCAAGCTGCTGGAATTATAGATGTATACCTGGGAAAATGAAGATATTTAAGAGAGAGAATTTATTTAAGTTTTAATCTATCTATAAGAAAACTAACTTGGAACAGCAGCACAGAATTTGATGACAGGATTGAGAACTGGTAGTTCAATAGAGTATTCAAACCCTCTACTGCTCAGAAGTGGCCTTGAGAGCTAAAACAATTAGCACTTAAGGGTTATAAAATGTAGCTGAGCCAGGCACAATGGCTCATCCTGTAATCCCAGTGGCTTGGGAGGCTGAGACAGAGGAGAATCATGAGTTCAAAGTCAGCCTCAGCAAGGTGCTTAGCAGCTCAGGGAGACCCCGTGTCTAAATAAAATGCAAAATACAGCTAGGGATGTAGCTCAGTGGCCAAGTGCCCCTGAGTTCAATCCCCATTATTTTAAAAAAAAAAAAAAAAAAAGAAACTTTAGAAAGAAATGCTGGCCTAATTTCATGGGTGCAAGAATTTGATAGTACGGTTCTTGGGAATCCTGTTATCACTCAGGGTAGAACAGAAGCTACACAGAATAAAAACATGAAGCTAGAGTGAGAGAAACAGAAATAAGTGACTATGAGACAGTTATTCGTTCTAATTTTTTTAAAATTGTTTCCTAATTTCTATACTTACCTCATAAAAATTAAAGATAGGAGGGGCAATGACACAAGCAGTAGTTCTGAGTATAACTGTAGTACCAGATAATCTTTCACTTATAAATTCTGTGATCAGGTTGTTCAACTTCAAGGTATCCTACTTATCTGATTTGTAAAATAATAATAATAGCATTTTCTTATTAGATTTGCTATGAACATTAAATTAATATAGAAAAAGCAGCAGTTGGTACATAGTAAGACCTAGGGAATGTAAACTATATTATTAAAATACCTACTATAGCCAGGTGTGGTGATACATGCCTATAATACCAGCTACTCTGTACGTTGAGGCAGGAGGATCTCAAGTTTAAGGCCAGCTTGGCTTACTGAGACTCAGTACCAAATAAAATTAAAATCCTGGGCTGGGGAGCTCAGATGCTCCTGGGTTCAATCCTAGCAAACAAACAAAAAACCCTTAGTTATTTTTATTTTAGATTGTATAACCAGTTTCTACACTGGATAAAATTCTAGATGTCACTGAAATTAGTAAACTGACACTTTTTCATAAGGTTTTAAACAAGAAAATTATACACCTACCTGAGATTTTAGGAGCTTGAACTCTGAAAATGCTAGCTTAACTCACCTTAAGCTATATCATAACAACAAAACTATTTTATACTGTATCTCTCTAAGAACAACTGAAAGAAGTATAGCACACTCCTGACAAATGCAAAGAGAGAAAACTAAAACTTCAGTTTATTCTTGATGCTAAAACTGCCAAACATCTTCTCATATTTCTCAGTGACATGGACTCCTTATCATTGCCTTTAAATTATTCTTTTGTTCTATATTTCTGTCCTAGCACAAGTAAATGCCAGATAAGTCCTTGTTATCCTAAAAAGTTTTTTAAAGACCCATAAAAGAGGATATATAATCACATAGCTCTCAGGAACCCACAGTGAATTAATTATTATTAATTTAATAAACTATTAAAATTTATAGAGATGGCCAGTTACAGTGGCGCAGGCCTATAATCCCAGGATGGGGTGGGAGGATCGAAACTTCAAGGCCAGCCACAACAAATCAGAGAGGCCCTATACAACTGACCCTGTGGGTTCAGCCCTTAGCACCACACAAAAAAATTTAAAAAAAGATATTGTGTCCATCTACAAAAGAAAATGTTTAAAAAGGGGAGGGAGGTGTACCTCAGTGGTAAAACACCCCTGAGTTCAATCCCCTGTATAAATAAATAAATAAGGGACATTAGGTCATTTTAATTATGGAACTGGTGAATCTTTATATTGAAGAAAATGATGAAGAGTGTATATATGTGTATATATATATACACACACATATATATGTTTAATGTGTGTGTGTGTATATATATATATATATATATTTTTTTAATTCTATATGAAATCAATGGAAAAATTCAAAAGTAAGAGATCTTTTCCTGTTGTGATGAAAATCAACGTGAAGTTGAGGGTGGGTGGCACATGCCCATAATTTTAGCTACTAGAAAGACTAAGACAAGAAGATTCAAAGTTCAAGGCCAGCCTGGCAGAACTGGAAAGACCTTGCCCCATCACAGAAAATAAAGCTGGGCGTAGTGCTATATTCCTGTAATGCCAGCAATTCAGGGGTCTGAGCCAGGAGGAGCAAAGGTCAAAGCTAGTCACATCAACTTAGCAAGACCCTATCTCAAAATAAAAAATAAAAAGGCTTGAGATGTGGCTCAGTGGTTAAGAGTCTCTGGGTCTTGGGGCTGGGGATGTGGCTCAAGCGGTAGCGCGCTCGCCTAGCATGCGTGCGGCCCGGGTTCGATCCTCAACACCACATACAAACAAAGATGTTGTGTCCGCCAAGAACTAAGAAAAAAATAAAATAAAACGTTAAAAATTCTCTCTCTCTCTCTCTCTCTCTTAAAAAAAAAAAAAAAAAAAAAGAGTCTCTGGGTCTAATCCCTGGTTGGAGTCAGGCACAGTGGTACATGCCTATAATCCCAACTACCTGGGAGGCTGAGGGAGGAGGATCACAAGTTCAAAGTCAGCTTCAGCAAATTAGTAAGACCCTTTGCCAAAATTATAATTTAAAAGAATTGGGGAGTAGTTCAGAGGTAGAGTGCCCTGGATTCAATTCCCAACACTGTATGCAACTGGGAGAGGGGACAAAAAAGATAAGAAAAATATAGTGTCAAACTGACAAGTCTCTGTAACAAAGAAACCAAGAGTCTTTAAATCAGCTCCCTGAATTATCAAATGAAAATACCCGATTGTTACAAAAAGTAAAACATAAAATAGGTTATACAGTATGCTAACTTTTGTACATGAAATACAGAAAAATAATCATATTCTTAATTATATGTATATTCATGAAGGACCTCCAGAAAGATATGAGAAACATATAAAACTTCGTCCCCCAGAAGGACATAAAAGAAACATAAAAATTCAAGTACATGGCTACATTCAATAACGAGCAAAATCTTCATTGTCAGGAACAGAGGAGATATTTCAAGAGTGGTAATGGACACTAAAACCATGCAGCCCACTGGGATAGGGAGGGGACTTAGATAAAAAATAGTGTCACTAAAGCTCCAACGTCCAGCATACCTTGCAAAGGACAAAAAGACCAAAACTGGAACAGAAGTCTTGCTGGAATTAATGGAAAACAACGTCCTACCCAAAACCTGTTTCTGTAGAAGAAACAGAGGCACCTGGAGGATAGAAAATGGGCTTGCGTAGCATGTATGAGGGTACATAATATACACAGGATGGTGCAGAATTGGGCTATTCATAAAAATAAAAATCCCTAATAAAACAACCAACATAGAGCCAGTACCAAACTAAGAAAACTCCAAAACCAAACAAAAGTGGAAAAACTTCTATTCAACATGAGCCAGCAAACCAAAATTACATACTCCAGGAAAATTATAATCATAATCATTGGCCACAGCAGCAGATACAAGTAGGAGAATTCAAACCTGAAGAAAAAAATTTAAAATTAAGAATTTTAAAAAATATTTTTAGTTATACATGGACACAGTATCTTTATTTTGTTTATTATTTTTATGTGATGCTAAGGATAGAACCCAGTGCCTCACATGTGCAAGGCAAGTGCTTTGCCACTGAGCCATAACCCCAGCCCTAAAATTAAGACTCTTAAAGAGAATACTAAAGACAAATAGAGAATTTATGCATTGGAAAGTACCTGAAACACACTACAAAGAAAGATTAATAGGGCTGGGGATATAGCTCAGTTGGTAGAGTGCTTGCCTTGCATGCCCAAGGCCTTGGGTTCCATCCCCAGTACCAAAAAAAAAAAGAAAGATTAATAAATTAAGCAAAGAGGCGGGAGAAAGCTAAGAAGTAGTGAAGACAGGTTCCAACAGTGAAATAATTACAGCTTTAGAAGAAGAAACTAGCAGTGAAGGAGATATTTTTTAAAAGATAATGACTGAAGGGCTAGGGGCATGGATTAGTAGTAGAGTGCCTACCTAGTATCTGCAAAAACCCTGGGCTCCAATCCCCAATATGGAAAAAAGAAAAATAAAAAGATAATGGTTGAGCCAGGTGTGGTGGCACATGCCTATAATTCTAGCAACTCAGGAGGCTAAGGCAGGAGGATCTGGAGTTCAAAGCTAACCTCAACAACTCAGCGATGCCCTAAGGAACTCTGCAAGATCCTGTCAAAATACAAAATACATGTATATACACAAAATTTAAAAGGCTGGGGACGTGGCTCACCCCTGGGTTCAATCCCTGGTACCAAAATAAATAAATAAATAAACAAATAAGATAATGGTTGAAACTTTATTTTAAAGTTAAAAAAAAATGACCTTCTAGGTTGCAAAGCCCAATATTACTATCAGCATTTTCTAAAATCCTCTTAAATATAGTGTGGCAAAATGAAAACAGTATCTTAAGAAAAAAGTATCTTAAGATCCAATAAGCTAGATCTAAAATTCTAGTTAACAAAAATGTAGAAAATGAGAAAAAGAATTCACAAGGAAATTAAGGTATTCTTATTTTGCCAAAGAGGATAATAAAAATAGTAAGTTTGGAATTTTATAGAAAAATATAAAATGTGTTTGTGGTAAGGATGAAGAGTATTGGGAAAACATTCATAAACACCCTAAAACTCCATGCGAAATGAATTTTTTTTTCCTGGTACTAGGGATTAAACCTCAGGGGCACTCTACCACTAAACTACATCCCTAACTCTTTCATTAAATTTTATGACAGGGTTTTTTTTTTTTCTTTCCTTTTCTATATATACATATATACAATTGTAGATGGACACAATACCTTTATTTTATTTATTTTTATATTGTTCTGAGGATCAAACCCCATGCCTCACACATGCTAGACATGTTAGGCAAGCGCTGTACCACTCAGCTATAACCCTTTATGACAGGATCTTGCCAAGCTGCCAAGGCTGGCCTCAAACTTGCCTCAGCTTCCTGAGTAGATGGAATAGATGGGATTATAGGCATGTTCCATCACTCTTGGCCAAAATGAATTTTTAAAAAGTCATAAAACTTAGCATAACTCTGTATCAAAATAGAAAATAAGGGCTCAGGATGTAGATCAGTGGTAGAGAGCTTGTCTAGTATGTACAAGTTGATCCTGGGTTTAATCCTGAGTTCAGAGGGGAAGAAAAACCTAAGAATGAAACAATGTCAACAAATCTTGGAAGCCGAATACAAATAAGTAAGTGGTACATAAGCCAAATACAAATAAGTAAGTGGTACATAACTTAGCAGGCATCAGAAAGTTGAATGTTAAACTGGTTTTAAGGATGGCTTAAAAAAACCCCAAACCCGGGATGGGGTTGTGGCTCAGCGGTAGAGCGCTTGCCTAGTTATCAACCTCCTAACCTGGGTTTAATCCTCAGCACCACATAAAAACAAACAAACAAACAAACAAACAAATAAATAAAATACATAAAAAAAAACCCCAAAACCCAGAACCCACAAAAGGCAATACAAGTACTCTGGAAGAAAAAAGAAGAGTCTAAAAATAGAATTGATTGGAAGAAGACATTTTAAACTATGGCCAACACTAGCCCGTGTCAGAAACTTAGACTTCTACTTTCTGGAAAGGAAAAAGAGATGGTCTCTAGCCTGGAGACAATAAGAGTAAAGCTGAAAATAGACACAAGTATACTGAAAACAGGGAGAATTACTTGTTTTAAAATACTTAAATACTTAATAAATTCTTAAATACTAAATGCTGAACATGTAACACTCTTTTCATCCACAAAGCTTCAAGAAGTATCAGTGACTAGTCCTATTTTCTCCAAGAAAGAGACTGAAAAATCTTTCTCTGGGCAATCTTATCACCAACAGAAAAGACCTAAAGATACTAACATGAAAGATTTCCAATTAAACAGCCCATTTAAAAAAAATGTTATTAGTTATTGATGGACTTTTATTTATTTGTTTATAAGTGGTACTGAGAATTGAACCCAGTGCCTCACACATGCGAGGCAAGTGCTCTACCACTGAGCCACAACCCCAGCCCTTAAACAGCCTATTTTGAGACCACATCCAGATCCAGAGTTCCAATCAGCTTTCTAGTTTCCCACTCTTAATTATGACAAGTTATCTAATAAGAAACTATATCAGAGAAAAATGCAATGAATTGATTATGGAGATGAAAACTTCAAATAGCTATCATTAATAATATCCTCAGGCAGGTAAGATATCATATTCATTAATTAAGAGTAGTAGGCTGTAACAAGGAATAGGACAAAAAAAAAACTCTGAGAAATTTAAAATGACAATAAAGTTATAAACTCAGTAGAATAAATGGAACATAAAGTTATAAAAATCTCCAAAAGCAAAAACACTAGTACAAAGAAATCTATGGTACACAGAAGGAAAGACAAAAACAAAAAGGAAACCCAGAAAGTCTTAATAAACTAGGCATTCAAAAAAAAGGCTGGGGGGCTGGAGGAGAAAATAATAAAAAATAAATTGTCCAGAATATAAAGACAAGAGTTTCCAAATAGAAAGGAACCAACACAAAGAATATCATTACAAAATTTTAGAATACAGGGATAAAGACTCTACAGCTCTCAGAGAGGGAAAACACAACAAATAGGTAACACTGAGAGCCCACAAAATGAAAATGGCTTTATGCTTCTCAGTGTTAGCTAGCAGGTAAATAAGCAATTATTTCAAATTTCTGAATGAAAATAATTTCTAACCAATAATTCTTCACCCAGGCAAAGTATCTATCATTTATGACAGTGAAATACATTTGGTCACACCATCATTGTCTCAATTATAGAAGATGTGCCCTAACAGAGAAATAAACCAAGAAAGAAGAACACATGAGGTCTTACACAAAAGAAGGGTAAAACATGGTGAAGGGTATTTAAGGAATATAAGGACAAACAGTCAGAGGGCTTCAGGATAGATTATTTTTTCAACAAGATGAAACTGTGTAAGACCACTATATTCAGGTTTTCACATAATCATTTTCCTTGATTTACTCTTTTGTGACACTGGAACACTGATGCCTCTCAATGTAGAGAGGAGATTTAAGTAACCAAAATAGTCAGGAGGTTGATAATATATAGAATACTGTATTTATATTTATATTTATTTCCTCTGAAAATAAATCAAGATAACTCAAGAGAAAACAAAGGTTGTAGAGAAGAGATAGAGCACTATTTATATACAACATGACCTAGTTGTAGGCATCATATATGTAGTCATAAATAATACACACTCTAAATACTAATCAGACAAAAATTTTAACATGACCATTCAGTGAGATTGGAAAAATGTGTGAGGATGGAGATGAGAGACAGTGAGAAAGATAGGTGACCAAATCCTCATCTTTAAGGTAAAAGTCAACAGAAAAACTAAAACTGAAAAATCAAGAAGCAGCAATCTATGCCTGGTTTTCAGAGATATCATAGTAAATACAAAATAGAATCCACTTGAAATGCTTATAGTAGTGGGGGACAAGGGATGTCTTTTTCAAAACGCTTTAACCTGTGCACCTGTAACAAAGGCAGGAGGATTGCAAGTTCAAGTCCAGGCTCACCTACTTAGCAAGATCCTGCCTAAAAAAACAAACAAACAACAACAAAAACAAAAAAACACAACTTTTTTAAAAAAGGTCTGTGGTGGAGCTCAGTGGTAGAGCATGCCTAGGTTCAATTCCGTATGCTGTTAACCCTGTTTTTGTTTTTTTTTTTTCCATCATTTTTTTCAGGGCCAAAGACAGAACTCAGGGTCTTATACATGCTGGGCAAGTATTTTGCCACCCAGCTAAATCCCCAACCCCTCAATCCCCCAATATGGCAGGGGGGAAAAAAAAAAACCACTTTAAAATTTGATATTTAAATGATTTATGTATAACACATTTCTTCTATCATCTAGGTTTCACTGATTTTAATGTTTAGACTTTTTTTTTTTTTAATTGCTGGGAGAAGTGGTGCATGCCTGTAACCCTAGCAGTTTGGGAGGATGGTGAGTTCAAAGCCAGCCTCAGCAAAAATCAAGGCGCTAAGCAAATCAGTGAGACCCTGTCTCTAAATAAAATACAAAATAGGGCTGGGGATATTACTCAGTGGCTGAGTGCCCCCGAGTTCAATTCCTGGTACCCCCCCCCAAAGAGTTTCTTTTTAAGTTTTTTAAAAATTTGTTCTAATTAGTTATACATGACAGAATGCATTTTGACATATCATACATAAATGGAGTATAACTTCTCATTCTTCTAGTTGTTTATGATGTAGATGGAAATTTTCTTAACTTTATCTTCCATCTTTCTAAGTTCTTCATTACTGCTACTAGCAATGAGCAAAATAGCACAAGAGTATATGTGTTTAAAACTTAAAGGTATTGCTGGGCATGGTAGCACATTCCTATAATCCCAATGACTTGGGGAGACTGCGACAGGAGGATTGCAAGTTCAAAGCCGGCCTCATCAATTTAACGAGGTCCTAAGCAACTTAGCAAGGTCCTGTCTCAAAATAAAACAAAAACGGCTAGGGATGTGGCTCAGTGATTAAGCATCCCTGGGTTAAGTCCCTCATACCGAAAATAAATTAATTAATTAAATAAAGATCATAAACTTAACAAAGCAACGACGTCTACTGTCAGTATTTCAACACTGTACTAACAATAAGGCAACAGAAAGAAATAAAAGGCACATAGTTTAAACAAGGAAAAATAGTATAAGAGAGACCTGTAGGCCAATGGAACACAATAGAGAGCCTAGAAATAAACCCTCATGTGTCTGGTCAAATGATTTTTGACAATAGTGGCTGACTATGGGAAAAGTATAGTCTTCTTTTCAACAAATGATATTTACATGCCAAAGACTTTAAACAGACCTTATCTTACAACATATACAAAACATCTCTGTGAAACATAGATAAGACTATAAAAAAACACACACGCTGCCACAGTTTGGGAGAAACAGAGGCTAGACTTACATCCTGACTATATAAAGAATTCTTAAAATTTAGTAAGAAAACAAAAATCTCAAAATCAGCAAAAGATTTGAGCACATATTTCACACAAAAAAAATGTAGATGGCAAACAAACACATGAACTGAGGCTCTCAATCATCAAAAATACATACAATAAAAAATTCTACAAAGAATGTGGGGGAAAAGGAACATTTATACAGTGTTGGTGGAATTGTAAATTAGTACAACCACTACCAAAATCAGTAATGGAGGTTCCTCAAAAGATTAGAAATGGAACCACCACATAACCCAGATCTCACTCCTCAGCATTTATCCAAAAGAATTAAAATCAGCATACTATAGCATATATGCATACAGGTTTATGCCACCACAATTCACAATAGCCAAGTTACAGAACCAGTCTACTACTCATAATGGAATTTTATACAGTCATAAAGCACAAAATTATGTCATTTGCAGGTAAATGGATGGAACTGGAATATATAATGAAATAAGCCAAACTCAAAATCAAGGGTCAAATGTTTTCTCTTTTATGAGAAAGCTAGAGAAGAGAGAGGACAGAGGGAATTTTCATGACAATAGAAAAGAGATCAGTAATGGAGAGGATAGAGTGAGGGAATAGGGAAGGAACTGGATAATGAAATTGACCAACTTGTGTATATATACAAATATATCACAATGGATTCCACTATTTTTTTTTTAGTTGTAGATAAACACCTTTATTTTATTTGATTATTTTTATGTGGTGCTAGAAACCCTGTGCCTCACACATGCCAGGCAAGCACTCTTACCACTGAACTACAACTCCAGCTCTCCACAAATTTTATAGTTACAATGTGACAATAAAAACATATGTGCTTGCACGCTCTTTCTCTCTCTTGTGTTTTTGATTATGGAGATAGGCACTTGCTACATTGCCCAGGCTGGTCTTAAACTCCAGAGCTCAAGCCATCCTCCTCCCTTAGCCTCCTGAGTAGCTAGAATAGGCACATGCCACCATGCCCAGCTTAAGATGTTCAATATTATTTTATTTAGAGACAATGTGACAATAAAATAAATAAAATAGAGAAATGGAAAATTAAATTCACAATGTTATACCACTATGCACATATTAGAATAGCCAAAATTATGAAGCTAGGCACAGTGGTACATACATGTAATCCCAGTAGCTCCGGAGGCTGAAGCAGGAAGATCGAGAGTTCAAAGCCAGCCTCAGCAACTTAGCCAGGTCTTAAAGCAACTCAATGAGACTTTGTTTCTAAATAAAATAGGGAAGGTACTGGGCAACAAAACTGACCAACTTGTGTCAAAAGGGCTAGGGATGTGGTTCATGGGTTTAGCATCACTGGGTTCAATCCCTGGCACCAAATAAAATAAATAATACAAATAAATAAAATAAATAATACATTCATTACAAACATGACTGTTGAGCCAGGCACGGTGGTGCACATCTGTAATCAAGTAGCTTGGGAGGCTGAGAGGAGAATCATGAGTTCTAAATCAGCCTCAGCAACGGAGAGGTGCTTAGCAGCTCATTGAGACCCTGTCTCTAAATAAAATACAAAATAGCGATAAGGCTCAGTGGCTGAGTGTCCCTGAATCCAATCCTTGGCCTTCCCTACCTCCAAAAAAAAAAAAAAAAAAAAAAAAACTGACTGTGGGCACCAGATGCTATGGCACATGCCTGTAATCCCAGCGGTTTGGGAGGCTGAGATAGGAGGATTGAAAGTTCAAAGATAGCCTCAGCAAAATGTGAGGCACTAAGCAACTCAGTGAAACCTTGTATCTAAATAAAATACAAAATAGGGATGGGGAAGTGGCTCAGTGGTTGAGTGCCCCTGAGTTCAATTCATGGTACCACCACCTCCACCCCCAAAAAAATCCTGACTGGACATTTATTCATAAACACAGAAATTGGAAACATGTACTTCAATTGGCAAATGGATAACAAAACATGGTATACCCAAATAGTAAAATACTACTTGGTAATTAAAAAAAAAAAAAAA
Source organism: Urocitellus parryii (assembly GCF_045843805.1). Classification (NCBI taxonomy): domain Eukaryota; kingdom Metazoa; phylum Chordata; class Mammalia; order Rodentia; family Sciuridae; genus Urocitellus; species Urocitellus parryii. The sequence goes on from NC_135534.1 coordinate 128,752,152, forward strand.
AGTATTAATGCACACAAAAACACAAACCCAAATAGCAAAATACTATTTTGTAATAAAAAAAGTATTAATGCACACAAAATCACAAATGCAGTAAATGAAGCCAAAGAATATAAAATTTCATTTATATGAAATTCTGGAATATGTAACACTACAAAAACAAAAAACAATTTAATGGTTGCCAAAGGCTTGGAGTGTGGAAAGGGGCACAAAGAAATTTTGGGGTCAATGGAACTGTTATTGTGGTAGTTACACTGACTACAGGTACATGTGTTATCAAAACTTACAGAACTTACACCAGAGTATAAATTTTATTGAATGTAAATTATGGCCCAATAGAAAAACTAAGGGTAAACATCAAAAGAAGAGAAATACAATTAACTACCTTTCACACTAGCTAAGGAAAACAGAAGAAAACAATTCGAGAAAAGGCACAAAGAGTGGATAAGTGCTATAAATAGAAACAGTCCAAATCTGTCAACAACAATAATGAACATAAGTAGGTTAAACTCACCTATTAAAAAATAGTCTCAAATTGTATAAACCAAAACCAGATGAATGCTTCACCAAAACGTGAGACCTAAAAAAAAAACAACACCAAAATATGAAATTAATTACAATAAAGTTATGCTAATATGCAGAAGCTAGAAGTGGAAAAGGAAAAGAAAGATGGGGAAGATATCATAAAAATCAAAGGGACATCAGTAGAGGAAAGGGACCAAGGGGTGGGAGGTGGGGAGGGATCAGGGAAACGCTGAGAAGTGATACTGGCCAAATTATGTTGTTATACTGTGTATTGAGTACATGTACAAAAGTGTAACAACAAATGCCATCAGTATGTACAACTATAATGCACCAATAAAAAATGTGGGGAAAAAAAGATTTTAATAAGGGCATGTTAAAACTGCTCAACATGATTCCATGAGCTCATAGCTTTGAAATACCTTTTCCTCAATACTGAGATCTGTACTCATGTGACCTAAGATTTCAAAGTGCAATTTAATTGCACCTGTTATAATTTTTTTAATTGTAGTTGGACACAATACCTTTATTTTATTTATTTATTTTTATGTGGTGCTGGGGATCAAACCCAGGGCTTTGCATGTGCTAGGCTAGCGCTTTACCACTGAGCCACAACCCCAGCCCTGTTGTAATTTTTTTAATCTCAAAAATTAAGCTAGATCTATAACCCTTAGCTGCCCTGATTCAATATGGTACTTATTTCCTCCACTAAAATTTAAACACCACAGTACTGGCAAATGAACCTATTCTAATTTTCAAAGATGTTGTGGTAATGTGATTATGGTCATCAAGTAAACTGAAAGGAGAACAAAGTACAAATTCAGTAGAATTATAAATTGTTTCAGTGAATTATAAATGCACAATTACAGCTAAAATGTTTGGATAATGTTTTATCCTATACATCATTCTGAATAGAGTATAAGCCCCCTAAGTTATTATTTGCAGCCATGTAACACAAATGCTATTTTCGACTTGACCCTATTAAATACCAGGAGATGATAGTATTTAGATGTTTAGAAGGAGGCAGGAACTAGCAAGAAAGGAAGAAAGACTAATTGTGAATAGAAAAGGTCAAGGTTAGATAAAAAATGAAATGAAAAGGATAACTTCAGAGATATCAGTCCTATATTCCAACAGGTACAGGTGTATAAACAGAGAAATAAAGATAAGGATTTGCTGAAAACAAATTCAAAGCTCTCAGTTTTAAGATTTTAATTTTTTTCAAAATACTTATATCTCGGCAGCATTGTCTAACTCTCAAAATAATAATTATCTGCAATAGACAAGATATTACCATCTGCCTGACAGATGATGAAACTGAGGTACAAAGATTAAGGCATAAAGATCAGTAGACCTAGAGCTAGAACTTAAATCCTGTTCATTTCTATTCCTATACCTTTTTCCAGACTGTATTTACTTAAGCACAAAGGGAAAGTATACCCAATCCCTTAGATAAAAATCCAAATAAATGGTCATTTTATAAGAGTATCACACTATTATTAAAACAGACTTTTGTCAGACTTCATGTAAATAACAACCTTACCTAGCGTATTCTAAATTCTTTCATTTACAAAGTCAAATAAAAAACTTAAAAACTTCTACTTACTTTTACCTTTGTAATAGTGTCAAAACAACAGTGTTATAGCTAAATAGTATTTTTCCTTTCGTGATAGTGTCAAAACAACAGTGTTATAGCTAAATAGTATTTTTCCTTTCTCTGTAAGACTAAAATGCCACATAGAATAATTTTTATATTTTTCAAAATATTATAAACTGACATTTTAATGCTTATATGTCATTTTTTGCTTTAATTTTTGTTTTAATTTGAAACATGCACTTTCAGGTATGTGCTACTGAAGACACAAAGTAACAAAACTCCTTTCAGCAGACAAGTAGATCAAATTCTAAAAAACACTGTTTATTAAACCATATGAACTAAATTGTTCTGTTAATGTGTGCCAGTCCTAAATAATAATTCCAAGTACTGCCCTCCAGATTTGAATCTCAATACTTCTGTAATCTCAACTGACATACTATAACTTGATAGTAATGTTATCATAAACAAACAGAAAAAACAGGACATTAGTAAAACACAAGCAAATGTTATGAGTGATAAAGCACTCAAAATATAGCTATTCTGGGGCTGGGGATGTGGCTCAAGCGGTAGCGCGCTTGCCTGGCATGCGTGCGGCCCAGGATCGATCCTCAGCACCACATACCAACAAAGATGTTGTGTCCACAGAGAACTAAAAAATAAATATTAAAAATTCTCTCTCTCTCTCTCTCTCTCTCTCTCTCTCCCCCTCTCCCCTCTCACTCTCTCTTTAAAAAAAAAATATATAGCTATTCTCAAATATTTTACCAAAAAGTCAAGAACTTGGGGGTGGGGGTGGGGAATAGACTGCTAAATGTATGTCTGTTACACAGAATTTTTCAACTTAGCAAAGTAGAAGGTATGATTAATCCAGAACACATATATAGTCCATATAACATCAGAATTTTAATAAAAAGATGATTAAAAATAGGACTCTTTCCTTTGGATTACAAAGAAATGTTTGTTAAAATGTTTAATTGAGGCAGTGGAGCATGCCTATAATCCCAGCTACTTAGGACACTGAGGCAGGAAGATCACTAAATATGAGGCCAACCTCAGCAATAGTGAGATCCTGATTCAAAATAAAACTTAAAAAGGCTTATGGTATAACACAGCAGTAGAGCACTTACCTGGCATGTGCCAGGCCTCGAGTTCAACCCCTAGTACTAGGGTAATGAAAAAACAACAACAACAAAAAACTTTTAGCACACAGGATCTATATTATGTCACCCCACCCCACCCGGCTCTGCTCCCATCTCCAGCATTGAACCCAGGGCACTCTACCACTGTCTACCACTGTGCTACAATCACCATTTTGAGACAGGGTCTTGCCAAATTGCTCAGGGTCTCATTAAATGCTGAGGATGGCCTCAAACTTGCAACCCTTCTGCCTCAGCCTTCCCAGTTGCTGGGATTATAGGCATGCACCACCATGAGGGCTACAATACACGGTTTAGACTGGGATTCAATAAATGAGAACCTTAATCATTTGGTAAATTGTGTTACTAGCATCTAGTCCTTCAGAGAATTCTTAAGGTTTTCATCCCTTCCCTTCTTGAGAAACTGAGTACCCACAGTCACAGCAGCTAGAAGCAGCTCAAAAGAGAGGTTAGCTAGGGCAGCACAATTTCCCATCTGCTGATACACAAAGAATAGCTTCTGATCCTCATCCACTGCACAAGAAAAAAATAAATTTGGAAAAGATGTCTTTTAAATTGTGCACCAGAAAAAAAAAAAAAGTCAATCTATAAGGTTGACTTACAGATTAATTCAATCAGCCTCACTCACCCAATTTTTAAAAACAGAAAAAGCTACCATCCTTTTGGATATAGTATGTGGCATTCAATCAATAACTAAAATTTAAAAACACTTAACTTCTTTTTGTTTATTTTTGTTTTTTTAATTCAGTTTTGTTTTTGTTTTCTGCTACTGGGAGTAGAAGCCAAGGGCACTCTACTATTGAGCTATATCCCCAATCATTTTTTATTTTTAATTTTGAGTCAGGGTCATGCTAGATTGCAAAGGCTGACCTCAAACTTGCAATTCTCTTGCCTCAGCCTCTTACTGGAATAAAGGTGTGTACCACCAGGCCCAGCAACAATAAAAATATTTAAATCCATTCTATGTGTCCATTACCTTCATCTAAAAAAACAAATGTAAATCTGTGTCTTAATTTTGGGGGGATGATTTCATGATAATTTTGGAATTCTGAGAAGGTACTCTAAAAATTAGAGAGGAAAAAAATCTATAATTACTAAAATCAGAAAAGCAATCAGAGGAGCTTTTTGTAGATGCTCCAAAACTTAATGTAGGAAAAGACAGAATAAAAGTCTGAAACTCAATTCTACTGTAACCCTTCTTAGTCTTTTTTTTTAAAAGAGAGAGAGAGAGAGAGAGAGAGAGAGAGAGAGAGAGAGAATTTTTTAATATTTATTTTTTAGTTATCAGCGGACACAACATCTTTGTATGTGGTGCTGAGGATCAAACCAGGGCCGCGCACATGCCAGGCCAGCTCGCTACCACTTGAGCCACATCCCCAGCCCCCCTTCTTAGTCTTAATTCTCTCCTCCATAAAACAAACAAACAAAACAAACCCCAAAGATAACCACAACTTATTCAAAAGACTGTAATTAAGCATTACTGCACCATGTCTAGCACATAATGGGGAATTCAGGAAATGGTAGTTATAAAAAATATTTAAATGACAATCCAGTTGGCTAGTGTATAATGTCAATTACATTAGCCTAACTAAAATAAAGGCCACAGTTAATACTATCTCTAAAATCACTGAAGGCCCAAAATCATCACTACACCATTATACCATTTATTCCATACAATTACACCAGACAGAGACCACTGAATGAATTAAATGGAATCACAAGTCTTTGAATGAGCACAGATTTTTTTGTTTATGGTGCTGGGGATAGAGCCTAAGCCACTCTGTCACTAAGAAAATATTGCCAGCCCTGGGCACAGGTTTCATACTGTTAAAACTCTCAATTTTAAATAAAGAATGAAAGGATGGAGAAAAGACAGACTTCCCTGTTATCTAAGGAGGAAACATAAAGAGCAAATAGAAGAGATAAGAAAGACAAATGGAGGCAAGACCAAATAACAATCTCACAATAGCATCTAAAGAAAGTTAACATATTATGGTCTAGTCAAGACAGTGGTATTGGGAGGAAGCTGGCCCTCTCCAGAGCTGCTTGCTGCTTCCTTTGGATTCCCACTTTTCACCCAACTTTTCACCGCTTATCAAGGCAGAATAACATAGATGCAACAAAACTTTTTTAAAAGCATCATTATTACAATACTCTTATATGTGCTTATTAGTGTTAGTGAAACATCCCATATTTTTAGTGAGACTCAACTAAATGTTGCAAATCCTGACTAGCAGATTAAATCTCCATAATTCAAGTACTACCAGCCCCTACATACACTCATCAATTCTTGGGTGAAGGTTTAACAAATATCCTAACTTTGTATACTTTTTAACTAAAATGTGAGCTCAGTTTTACTTCTTTAACAAATACATTTTTCATGGTGGGAGCATTTGAAAATTGCACTAACATTTAAGGACTTATAGAAGCTCCACAACCCCAAACGCTATGTTCTTATAGTTTTTGTCGAGGCATCTTCCGAGAATGTAAATGTTGGTACTTCAAAAGTCCTCGGTTCCCCTAACAAGAGTTTTCTTCCTAATCATGCAAGTAAATAATGGACGAAAGTAATTACTACAAAGCTATTTAAAAGAATGCTGCTAAAAGTATGTTGCAAATTACTCAAGAAATTGTTATAGCAGTAACGAATCAGCACAAATTCATTACCACACAATTTTCTCTCTCTCTCTGTACATACACACACATGTATTTCTATAGCAGATATAGCCTTATGGGTAGATTACAAAATCTTTACGCTTCAGCTTGCGTTTGGAATGATGGGTGGAAGATGGAAGGCTGAGCAACCATGCGAAAAGCCAGGTACTAGCAGAGCTAACGATTTCCCATGACCTTAAGCGTTTTAACAAAATAAGTCATCAAAACTTGGCGCAGGGGTCTTACAAAACAAGCGTAAACGGAACAGGCCAGAGGAGGAGCTATTTGAGGGGAAGGACTTGTGTTTTCATCACTGCCCAATCCCAGGACTCAAGGTAAGCGCTCTGGAGTTGAATGAACGGAATGCGGATATCTGCAGCATATTTTGCGATTAGCATTTTAGCAAATGAACAATACTTAAGTTTTTCTCAAACTACAACGACTAAACTACAAATACCTGCATCACAGGGCCCATTAAGATAAAAAAGAAGAAAGAAACGAGAAGTCTCATTAGAACGGAGAGCACTGACTCCGGGGCGAAACCTGAGCAGCCCTCCCAAAGTCCAGGCTGTCCGCGAGTTTTCCCGGATCCCGCCCCAGAGATAAGCAGGCCGCGAACCGCGGGCCTGACTGGCACGTTGGACCGCTACAAACAGCGGGTCTCTGAGGCGTAGGCGGGTTGCACTTACCGCCGCGCAGCTCGTCCCGCAGCCCGGCAGCCCGGGGAGGGGAGGAGAAAGCCGGGGAGGGAGGGAGGGAGGGAGACGCAAGTGTGAACTGTAGAAATGGGGGCATAAATCTGGGCCGAGCACCGACCTGGGCGTTCTGCCTTCCTCGTGCAACAGCGGATCCTGGGCCGCGCCCTGAGAACCGAAATCGCCACAGCGCGCCACCTAATTTTTTTTTTTTTTTTGCCTTTTCCCGCCAGATTTGCCCCGCGCTCGCGCCCCTCCTCCAACCCCAAAAGACTCCCTCCGGGCTGGAAAACGCCCCTTGGCCGCCCCCTCCCTATGCGCGTGAACCAAGCAGACTTTAGATCTCGCGAGACGCTTTCCCCCTCCCCTCCCCTCGTCTAGTCAGTGCGCGAACGAGAAAGGAGGAGGGCGCTCCAGGCGACAGCACTGCAGTCGCCATTATTCTCTGTTTCTCTGCTGCACCGACCTCGACGATTTGCCTGCGTTTCACTTGTTTGGGGCCCATAGGTAATTGGAATTACTGGGACTTGGGTTTTATGGGTTCGGGCGGAGGGATGGTATCCCTGAAAGGCTGCGTTGACGTTTTCCAAGCCTGGGCTTTCTCGGGCCCGTGGCCTTACAGCCTGAAGGGAGGCGCCGGCGGGAGGCGCAGTTTTCGCCTCTTCTGTCGCCTTGATTGATGCATCTCTGGGCCAATCGCTTCGTCCTCGCGCCACCGTTGAAGTCCGAGTAGCCAATTGGGCGCGACGGCGGGGTGGGAGGGCGTGAGAAGGCGGGGGAGGGGGCCTGTGCTTGTTCTCTGTCTAGCTGTGACCGTCTGAGGCGGCGCGGCCGTGAGGGGACGGCAGATTCGCGCGGTGAGGAGTGGGGCTGAGCGGGCAGCGCGTGCGGTGAGGGTCGTAGCGCAGTTTTTCCTCTTGAGGGAGGCGTTCTAGGGCTGCTTGGTGGTTGGCCGCTTCTCTTAGGGGAAACGTTGACCGGCTTCCCCTCCCCCACCTCCGCCATTTCTCTAAGTGTATATCTGCTGTTGCGTTGTGGTACTCGAGTCTTTGAGGGGCTCGTGAGGCAAGTGTCTATGGGATAAGGTGTACTTTTGGAATATTGGGAACTGGGCGCGTTTTATAGGGGGAAGAAAAGCCGGTGGGCGGGTGTCCGAGGCGGTGGGGACGCCTCGGCGCCGCTTTCTTTGTGTGGGGCGCGCCTCTCTTGTGACTTCGGGACTCGAGGTCGGAGCTGGAGCGGGACGTGGAATGGTCGGGGCTGCTTCCGTTGCTTTGTCTTCCCGGTCGGTGGGGGGGGAGGGTGCGGGGGACGAGATCTCGGGACCGCGTGGTGGGTGGGGGAGGGGGTCCGCTCTCGGCTCCGCCTAGTAGCACGTAGTCGCCATTACGCGGGCCGCCATTTCCTGTCGGATCCGGGTGAGGAGAGGTGCGGTGCTTCTACTTGAACTGGCTTTTTCAAGTTTTAACTTGGCTGCTGCCCGTCCGGGTGTTGGGAGGTGGGATTAGGAGGGCAGGGCATGTTTGCCCTCGGCTGGTCGAGCAAACACGGAACGAATTTCTGAGACTTGAGAAATGGTTACAGGACCTGAAGGATGAATCGCGCGCGGCAGCGTTGTCTTTACCGAAAGACGCTGTTGGGGGTCCCCCCCCCCCATTAAGTCTGCTTTCTAAATCGTCTACTCGCCCTGGGAATTGAACTGACTCACGGGCTGAAGGGATGTCGTTTCAGTTGGTCGTTAGGAGAGTGATACTATCAACAAACGTTTTGGTAGAATGGGAGGCATAAGTATTGTGACTTTCAGCCCCGTGTTTCTAGCCACTGGTTGGGGGGAGGCACATGTCTTATCTACCGGTCTTTTCGACATTGTGGCAGTATAATTTTTAGCTTTTTACTGATGATACAGTTTTTAGTTTTTAGCCTAATTTAATATTCTGGTAGTCACGGTATTAGTTCAAGAACTCCATTAGCTTTGTTGAATAATAGTGGTAGTTTGAGTCTGATCTTTAAGCAACGTTTTAGAATTTATCCGTTCACTAGATTGATCTCGTTGGATATGGTTTACATTTGCATGTGTAAACTTTCTAGATTTCAGGGAATAGTTTCAAGTCGACGAAGAAACCTAAAAGCAGTTTGAAATTTTAATGTCTTGTGATTATTAAGATGCATTGTTTCTTATGAAATGTTTGGTGGGCAAAATTGAGGCCACAGAGTTAGGCTTTTTTAGGCTTTAATGAAAGTACAGAATGAAACGAGTTGCTATGGTGAGGGACAATTCCCTGGTTAAAAATTATTGCTTTTTCTTTTGCAAAAATTGACGTTCCTTGGATTTTTAGATCCAAAAATGAAGAGTGCGACTAGAAACAGGTAGTTTGTCATGTTCAAGTCAGTGTTGTGATCAGAAATCACTATTCGGGAATATAAAAGAAGAAAAACTGATTTGTGTTGGTTTTTATAGGCTACTGCAGCAGTAGTGTGTCAGTTATTGGTCCTGCCCAGAACACTACAGTTTTGCTCTGCAAGGAAATATAATAACTGGTATGTTGTAGAAGCAAAGCTCTGTTTTTTAAAGAGTATAATCTGGCAAGATGAACAGCTTATTTTCCAGTCAGCCACATATGTACTAGGTTTCTTTATTTTTCCAACAGATTGGTGTGTCCATTTAAAACAAGAAAATGGAAACTGAACAGCCAGAGGAAACCTTCCCCAACACTGAAACCAATGGTGAATTTGGTGAGAAGACATTTTGTTTACTTACTTTCCTATTCTGTTAATTTTAATGTGTTCTTGGTTTGTATCTGAAATGTCAGTTATGACTTTGCTTTTATTGATGAGCAAGAAGTTTCCATGCGTTTTGTAACTTCTAAAATCTCCCCAAGAATCTTAGCGTGTGTTTGATAACTTCTAAAGGAAGCATAGACTATGTAGTAGTGCCTTATAGTGCTTTTTCTAGAAGAATGCCTTCTTTGAAATCTGAATTTTAATTTCTAGGTAAGCGCCCTGCAGAAGATATGGAAGAGGAGCAAGCGTTTAAAAGATCTAGAAACACTGATGAGATGGTTGAATTACGAATTCTGCTTCAGAGCAAGGTATGAACTTTTATTCTTGAAAATTTGAATGTGGATCAAGGTAAATTCTGGTGAAGCTTCACAGCTTTATAGATGAAGAATAAAGTGTTCAATTTTTGTGATTACAATTAATTGCAGCGAAAGCATTTGCTGCAGTGAACAATTACAAGTCCAACTACAAGAGTGGGAAGGGGAGGGTATGATTCCTTAAAACCTTAATGTTTGTTGCACATACAGAATCTTGGTTCCCATGTTGTCATCCACCCCTGTGATTGATTTTGATATCTGATACGTTTCCAGTCCTATCTCAAATATATTGGATATGCTTTAGTTAAACTCAAAAGACACAGGTAGAGATTATTTTTAAAGGTGGGCCAAATAATTTTTTTTTCTTTTACATCTTTTCCAGAATGCTGGGGCAGTGATTGGGAAAGGAGGCAAGAATATTAAGGCTCTCCGGACAGACGTAAGTATAGATTTAAATTACTGAACAAACAGATTCAGTTTATGTGTTTCTAGAATTTTTAAAGGTTTACATCTTAGAAGTCACAATGTAGCTACAAGCCATTTGTAAAAATTAATTACATAGATGATTTCAAGGTTTGCTGTTCCTGTTTTATACAAGCCTAGATTGAGCAGGGTGAAAGGTTTACATAAACCTTTTCACTTTCTAATAAGATTCCACCAAATTACTCACTCACAGCAAGATAACATAGCGACAAAGTGTAAAAGCCCTTGATTGCACCATTTCCCATGTGCATGACAATATTACCCAAAATCATCGAAGGTGGCTGATTGAACCCAGAACTTTTTCTTTTCTTTTTTTTTTTTAAAGCACCCATCTGTTCTTTAACAGCTTGCACATGGAACACCAAGATTTTAATGTTGAGGTTGCATGATCTAAATATGGATAAAGAACACTTATAATCAGGAAAACTTTGTCAATGCCTATGAATCGAGTCTTCATATTTTATAGTGGGTTGACTCTTGTGATTAGACACATTTAAGTATTGGCAGCATCAGAAGTTAGTGTATTTATAGGACTTGACTACACCGAAATTTCTGGATTTTTTTTTCATAGTGTACACATTTCTGAATGTTTTTCTTGCTAAAATTGAGGCAAATAACTTTGTGTTGAGTACTTATTTGACAGTATTTCATTTCTCTTCTTGGTCGCAGATCTTTGTATGTTCCTCTTGATACTGTAAACTGAACTTGAAATTTTGTTTAGAATATTACATACCTGCCTTTTAAGATCTAGGAATGCGTTTTAAAACCTCAGGAAAAGAGTCTTTTATTAGTTGGGATTTTTGGTGTGGGAATTTTTGTTTTGTCTTTTATAAACCTCTCTCCTCTTAATCCAGATGTTCTGGTATTATCTGGGTTATTAAATTCCCCATTTTCCTCAGGAATTTCAGTAAACTTTGAGTCATGACAGGTTTTGTGTCTACCCTCATGAGCCAGCCTGCTACTGAAGCATCGTTTGTTTAAAAAAAAAAAGCCTAGAACCATCATTTAAGATCCTTAAATGTTAAGCCACGGTCAGATATAGAGAAGTCCATTATTGTGTTAGTCTTCAGAACAACTTAAGCTTGTTTCATTAATTGAGAGTATGAGTATAGTTTGTATTAAATTAAAATTTATTGCTTTTCCCCCTTTTCCCTCTCCTTGTTTTTTTGGCCATATATCTCCGTTGCCCATGTACTGGATCGACTTACCCCTGCGTTGCCCACCATGACGTTGGCCCATCCGCCCCTGAACGCCCATGTGAAAACCCTGGTTGGCTATGCCCAAAAATGTGCTCGTTGCCAAACGGGTACCATACTTGACAACTTCTGATTGAATGCCCATGCCCAATGCCAACATCCACGAACGCCAATGACCAATGCAGTACAATGCCAGTGTTTCAGTCCCAGACAGCAGTGGCCCCGAGCGGTATGTCCCAACAGTTTATGCCTCACTGCCTGATTAGAAAGAGAGAAATGTATTTTATTACCTGCCTTTTATATAATTAAATAGTATCCCCTTTAGACGGTGTATTGTTTTTCAAGTTTCTGTCTTATTTTCCCCATTAAGTCTTTTTGTCACTGAACTTTTACCGTGAGTTGCCCACCCAAACGATCCACTAATTTTATTTCGATGGAAGGAGCACAGCTTCAAGTGTTGCATATTTGCTGCATTGTAAATCAAATTGTTACCAAAATAGTCTCTCGCTCTGTCTTTGTGGCCCACCTTGCTTCCCAACATTGCCTGTTCATAATTTTTTCTGATGAAATGCTAACTCTGGTTCACTTTCCTTCACTTCTCATTTGTGTTGTCTTTGTTTTGTCTTGCATTTGTATTTGTTTTCTTGCAGAGCCCATTAGTGATCTAATTTCTAACTGGTATCCATACATAACCTTATTCCAGATACAATGTTCACCACTTGCATATTCCCCCACTTTGCCTAAGAGAAGGTGTGCCAGTTTTACCAATGTAACAGCGAGGGTATCCTTAACTTGGTGGCGGGGAACATAAATATTCAACTCTGCTTCAGTTCTGGTCAATATATTGCCCACTTAATCTGAGCCCTTCCAAAAGCCCATTCTCTCTGTCTCTCTGCAAGTCTCCTAATATTGTTATCATGTCTGTATTGGGCATAAATAAAATGCATGTGAAAAATCTAAATAGGTTACTTTAAATGGGGAATATTAAATAATTGTTACTTCTTTAAAAGTTTGTATGACTACTGGTGACAAGCACAGAACTCATTTTTCTTTTCCACCTTTTTTGTACTATCTGGTATTTGTGATGTTTGACAGCATATTGAGTATCAGTGCTGATATTGAAACAATTGGAGAAATTCTGAAGAAAATCATCCCTACCTTGGAAGAGGTAGGCTCATTTTTTTTTTTTTAAGAATGTATTTGGCAATTACTAGGGGGATTATTTAAAGAATGTTTTATGGGACATAATGGAGAAGGGAAAGAAAGTGGATATAATGAGTTTTTGTAGCAGCAGTATCTTGGAACCTGCTGTATCATGCACAGCATTATTATATATGAAATACTTAAAAGATTCAAGCTGGCCACTCTTGTAAAGATGAACAACTTGGGGTTGTGCATTGCTATGGGTTTAGCATATTTTAAAGGATTTAGTCTTAAAGGAAGTGTTTTATAATTATAAAGACATTGGGGACATCATGAAAAGGAATTATTTGGGTTTAACTAGAATGTTAAAATTTTGTAATTTATTTAATAAGTATGTAGAGAAGTATAGTCTTACTGTTAGGCAGTTTTTCATTATTTAATATAGAGCAAGATGTTATAGTAGCTTTACCAATATATGCGACAATAGCCTGATCACGCTAGACACTTAACCTATTACTCTTATTTTTCTACTTTCAGGGCCTGCAGTTGCCATCACCCACTGCAACCAGCCAGCTCCCGCTCGAATCTGATGCTGTGGAATGCTTAAATGTATGTCATAGTGCCATTGAACCCCACTGAAGTATGGAGCCTGGCCCATAGGATCAATTTTATTTTAACATAGTGTGCTTTTCCCATCTCTACAGAAAAAGGCTTAAAAACATGATACGTGAATGGTCTTACAACTCACTGTTGACCCTGCTCCATGCTGCAGTGGGAATTAACTACATTTGCAAAGTGCTTTGCAGTCATTTTTATTATGGTGTTATTTGAATGTTATTATAATTTTGTGGTAACAGCGACATGCTAAATGGCTGCAGTGTGGGTATGGTGTTGCAGGACCTGAAAATAAAATAGTTTTTTAAGGTGGTGCAGAATGTCCTTTTTGGGCCTGGCTATTGAGGATAATAAGCACATAACTGGTAAAGTTATTGAAATATAAATTCAGGTTGCTCACTGCAACAGTAAATTATGCTTATAGCTGATAAGTGTGTTTAGGGGAATTATGGAGATGAGTCTGAAATTTTGTAATTCTCCCTCCACAGTACCAGCACTATAAAGGAAGCGACTTTGACTGTGAGTTGAGACTGTTGATTCATCAGAGTCTGGCAGGAGGAATTATTGGGGTCAAAGGTGCTAAAATCAAAGAACTTCGAGAGGTAAAGGCATTACTTTGTTTTTATCTATTGCTATTTAAAATAACAAAGCTTTGGCAGTTCAACATGCACCTCCTGTCCATTTTTACGCTATTACCAAAATTCTACAATAATTGGTCACATTTTAATACTGGGAGGTATTACTGAATTCAAATGCAAATCAATGAATCTAGGAAGCTTTTTCAGTGTTTTATTTCTTAACTGTTTTTTCTCTTTGTAAATTTGCTGTAGAACACTCAGACAACAATCAAGCTTTTCCAGGAATGCTGCCCTCATTCCACTGACAGAGTCGTTCTTATTGGAGGAAAGCCTGATAGGGTTGTAGAGTGCATAAAGATCATCCTTGATCTTATATCTGAGGTATCTTCAGAACAATTTTTGTTTACATTCAATTCATGAAATGATTTCTTTTAGAAATACAGTTTCAGAATGTTTGGATTGATAGTCTTTATTTGCCCTTTCCCTAGCAGTTTTTTCCACTGATGGATTTGGTCTTGAAGTAGCGCCCTATAGTGCTACTTATAGTTGTACTACATTGCATGCTTTCTGTTCCATGTCCCTCACCTTAGAATGGATTATACTCATGCCCAAGATAGTGGGTCTCACAATCCCCCCGAGTTAGTCATTTCATGGAGTCTGTTGTGGTATGTGCATTTGTAGTTTTATTATAGATAAAATGGAAGAGGGAGTCTGCTGTGTCCCTCATCCCCCCGCAGGTAGTAAAATTCACTTTTGCTTAGGATTTGCCAAAAGTTTTTTAAATCTCTTCCTTCCTACAGTTGTCTTTGCCTAAGTGTTCCTATTCTTTTAAAAAGTACTGCCTCCTAGTAAAAATAGTTTGTTGAAGAAGGGTTGGTATGAACCACAGCTGTTTTCTTCATCTGTAAGGTTGTTATATTTTTGTTTTTAGTCTCCCATCAAAGGACGTGCACAGCCTTATGATCCTAATTTTTATGATGAAACATACGATTATGGTGGTTTTACGATGATGTTTGATGACCGCCGTGGCCGTCCAGTGGGATTTCCCATGCGGGGAAGAGGTGGTTTCGACAGAATGCCACCTGGTAGGGGTGGGCGTCCCATGCCTCCTTCTAGAAGAGACTATGATGATATGAGCCCTCGTCGAGGACCCCCACCTCCTCCTCCTGGTCGAGGTGGCAGGGGTGGAAGCAGAGCTCGGAATCTTCCTCTTCCTCCACCACCACCACCTAGAGGAGGGTAAGTTTTGTTTTGTCCATTTGCAGATTAACATACAATAGCTTTAATTGGGTTAGATGGGGTGGGTTTTGATTTGTGTGGTATTTATAAACAGATTATAAATATGATTGTTTGCAGAGATTTAATGGCCTATGACAGAAGAGGAAGACCTGGAGATCGCTACGATGGCATGGTAAGAGCTTTTCTATTAATGTGTATGTGAAGGTTGTCAGGGTCTTAATCAAAATTGTAATCTTTTTTGAAAATAATAGTAATTTTAAAATGTTCTAACAGGTTGGTTTCAGTGCTGATGAAACTTGGGACTCTGCAATAGATACATGGAGCCCATCAGAGTGGCAGATGGCTTATGAACCACAGGTTGAGTATCGGAATTAGTGTGTTAGTAGTAATCTAAGATATGTTACCTACTCACCAGCAAATTTTTATTTTCACTCATAAAATTTTTTGTTGTTGTTTCTTGGAATATCGTGTACCTAAATCTTTTTTTATTACTTTTCTGAGGGTTGTCTTCTGAAAGTTTACTTATTGGAAGTAAATTAGGGAGAACATGGGAGGGCTTTGATTTCCTAAACCAAGGGATTTTTGAGTATTAATGAGTTGTTTTGATGACAAAGTAATGTGTCTATTTTTTCTTTTCTATTTTTAGGGTGGCTCTGGATATGGTAAGTTTTCTTTTTTATGAAATCAAACATTATTTCATACTTTTAAGGTGAACTTAATACTCATTATTTAAATCAGATTATTCCTATGCAGGGGGTCGTGGCTCATATGGTGATCTTGGTGGACCTATTATTACAACACAAGTAACTATTCCCAAAGATGTAAGTATCTCTGCTTAAGGAAAATTTTAATGAATAATTTTTTGTGATTGTTACTTATTTCGTTTCATAAGTTTACCTTAAAAGTTATAAGGGCTTCAGTGAGATGTCACTTAGCAGTTTTGAGTGTGGTCAAGTAGATACTCAGTGCCCATTAATTTTAAAAGGGTTTTGAACCTGTAATTAACTTATTTAAGAGAATATTAGCATGTGATATGAATACCTCTTAATCCACACTTTGATTAGCTTAAGGGAAGGTATGTTTGAACAAATTAATAGGTACAAAATATAAGTAAGTGTTCCTTCAAGATGTCATAAATACTGCATTTTAAAATCTTTTCAGTTGGCTGGATCTATTATTGGCAAAGGTGGTCAGCGGATTAAGCAAATCCGTCATGAGTCCGGAGCCTCGATCAAAATTGATGAGCCTTTAGAAGGATCCGAAGATCGGATCATTACCATTACAGGAACACAGGACCAGATACAGAATGCACAGTATTTGCTGCAGAACAGGTCAGTTTGAGTTTAGCTTTTTGTTGACTTATGCATACTAAAAACTTTAAAAGCTTTTCTTCTCAATTGTTTTTCTTTTAGAAACCATGGTGTTTCAGTCAGTTGGGGACCTACTAAACATTCTAATAGCTTTGCCTTAATTTTCTTCTGCTTTCTTACTAAAAACGAAGACATTCAGTACTAATCTTGTTGGAAGAAGCCTTAACCAAGCAAACTTCTCATTTCTCTGGTGAAAACTGCTGCCCAAACCACTTGTTATAAATTATACAGAGCCTGTAGAAAATGTAG
This sequence comes from Urocitellus parryii, assembly GCF_045843805.1. NCBI lineage: Eukaryota > Metazoa > Chordata > Mammalia > Rodentia > Sciuridae > Urocitellus > Urocitellus parryii. The sequence continues at coordinate 128,768,743 of NC_135534.1, forward strand.
AAGCTTCATTGGATGTTGGCCTAGTTCTGTGTGGAAGACTAGTGATTTTGTTGTTTTTAGATAACTAAATTGACAACAAATCACAGTCTGCCATATGGCACAGGCCACCTCTACAGGACAAATGATTGGTGCTGTAAAATGCAGCATTTCCCACCTTACTGGCATTTCTTTTGTCTTTTCTACCAAATATTAACGACTTTCAATTTCATTTTCTTAATTCTGCTCTACTAACTAATGTCTGATTTACTATTAATCGTTTTTCTTGAATTTTTACATTGCTTTAATTTGTGATAGCTAATGTTTTTTTTTAAGTCTTCTAGTTGTAATGGACATGTTTTTTTAATTTAGCATTGAATTGTCTTAATGTTGATTAAGATGTTACAAACAAAAATTCTAATTCGTACTTTTTTTTCTTTTCTTTTATAGTGTGAAGCAGTATGCAGATGTTGAAGGATTCTAATGCAAGATATTTTTTCTTTTTTATAGTGTGAAGCAGTATTCTGGAAAGTTTTTCTAAGACTAGTGAAGAACTGAAGGAGTCCTGCATCTTTTTTTTTTTATCTGCTTCTGTTTAAAAAGCCAACATTCCTCTGCTTCATAGGTGTTCTGCATTTGAGGTGTAGTGAAATCTTTGCTGTTCACCAGATGTAATGTTTTAGTTCCTTACAAACAGGGTTGGGGGGGGGAAGGGCGTGCAAAAACTAACATTGAAATTTTGAAACAGCAGCAGAGTGAGTGAATTTTATTTTTTGTTCATTGTTGGTGGTTTAAAAAAAATCCCCCCATGTAATTATTGTGAGCACCTTGCTTTGTGGTCACTGTAAACATTTTGGGGGGTGGGACAGGGAGGAAAGTAACAATAGTCCACATGTCCCTGGCATCTGTTCAGAGCAGTGTGCAGAATGTAATGCTCTTTTGTAAGAAACGTTTTATGATTTTTAAAATAAATTTAGTGAACCTATTTTTGGTGGTCTTTTTTTTTTTTTAATTTTTTAAGACATTTTTCAATGGTGGCTGAATTTCCCAATCCACCCCTGAACTAAACACTAAGTTTGATTTTCAGCTCCTCTGTTGGATATAAATGCATCTCTTGGATATAGACAGAATATATTGGCAAATTTGGTTCTGGTGATTTCTTGGTGGTTTGAAAGTCCATTGCTTGGGAAGAGATTCCATCATACACATACTCATGCTTATAATAAGCTGGGGATTATTTTTGGGTTTTTTTGCAAATGCTTGCCCCTACTTTTCAACAGTTTTCTATGTTAGTTGTGAAGAACCAAGGTGGTTCAATACTACAAATTGATATAAGTATATATCAGATGCCTGGTTGGCAGCAAGTTTTATTAATCGATAACACTTGGTTATGGAAGTGGCTAATGCAGAATAAATTCTGATTATTTTTATTAGATAATTCCTCAACTATAGACTTTAAATTGTCAACCTGCTAGTGTCTATTAGTTAAACTTTGTAAAAAGTATATATATATACACACTTGTTTTTCCATTGTATGCAAATTGAAAGAAAAGATGTACCATTTCTCTGTTATATGTTGGATTATGTAGGAAATGTTTGTGAACAATTCAAAAAATGAAAAAAAAAAAAGTTCCTGTGGATGTTTTGTGTAGTGTCTTGGCATTTGTATTGATAGTCCAAAATTCATTTCCAAATAAAACTCCCATGATGCTAGATTTGATGTGTATCCGATTTGAGAAGGTTGATTGACACCGTAAAATCTGTTGAAGCATTCCTCTTGTAGGGAAATAACAGTAATCTAAATAACAGTAATTTCTTATATATGTGTGTGTGTGGCATATATATATATATATATAAATATAAAATATGTTTTGTGTATGTGAAGTACTTTTCGGGAGTTTATAAGTTAAACTTGGTAGGGGTGATTCACATATCACTAAAATACCTATAAGCCTTCAACTGTCCAGAAAGCTTGAAAAAGGCTCATCTATTTTGGCCAAGGTATGATAGTGCAAATTGGGCAGTTTTTCTAGGTAATGTATGCAAATAGTATTTAAGGGAACTAGAAATTCAGGACACTTTACTTTCTGTTTGTAGAAGGGCAAGTTTTCTTGGTTAGTAGAATGTGAGGTAAATGTCAAATTAGTGAATGCTATCTGTGGTGTGGTTTCTGCAAAGGCAAAATCAGGCTGCATTGCTATGTGGATGCCCTCTTGGTATCCCTCTTTGGTATTTTAAGAATGGGTAAATTGGGGTTACTTAGGATGAAGTGATTTCTCTACAGAAAAATTACCAGTATTGACAAGTCAGATTTTTTTTCCTCCTGCTGGCAGAAAGCACTCCTAAAATGGATACTGATTCTCAAAAGCTTTTATTGAAAAAATGAGAGTAAATACACATGAATTGTTCTCGGTCTATTTCATGTTTTGCCTTTTCAAACAAGGCCTACATGGACCTACTGAAGATGAACTAGGTTGAAGAGCTAGATGCTGTGGTATGCACACAAAATTTCTGGAGATGGGAGGGTCACTAATTCCAGAACAACCTGATCAACTTTTGACTCCCATTTCAAGATTCAAAAATATCTGGTGCTGATAATTTGAGAACCCAGCTTTTGAAAAGGAGAGGCCTTTTTCTTCATTGTCACTACAACTGATTAGCAAATAATATTAAGTAGGGGGCTGGAGCTGTTCCTTAGTGGCAGAGTGCTTGCCTCAAATGTGTGAGGCATTGGGTTCCATCCTCAGCAGTACTGCATAAATATAAAAGTATTAAAAAGGGAGTTGGGTTGAGAAAAGTCTCAAGGGTCAACAGAAGCTCTTTAAAGGAAATATGACCAAATTTTATAAAAAGCAGTACATTGGATGGTTTATAGAAGCTTAAAAAATATCTTTAGATGTAGTTGGACAAGATACCTCGAGCTAGAGGAGCCCTCTACTGCTGAGCCGCAACTCCAACCCTTACTGAAAGTAAATGGCAAGATTGTTTTCAGAAACTCCAGTTTTGCCCTACTGTCAAATTGGTTTGCCGTATATGTGTTAAATTCTATTGTCTTCAGATTATGACAAATGCTGGTACTCTAATCGGATCACAGATGAGGGGAGTACATAGCAAAGAACCAAAATCAACCAGTTTTCCTTTAAAAACCACTTCTATAGTTTGTATTGGTGCCCTGTTTAGTATTAAAAATTGAATTATTGTTCCACAGATAAATGACAGGTTATGATTTAAGACTGTAAGTAAAGCAGCTTGTATTTAAGTTTTCTTTTAGAATGTTAAGACAAAGGGCTCAGTTGGTAGAGTGCTTGTCTTGCGTGCACAAGGCCCTGGGTTCGATCCCCAATACCAAAAAAACAAAAATAGAATGTTAGACAAATGAAAACTTTAATGTCCATTGCTTATTGCCATCAAATCAACCTAGTTTTCCCGTTTCTGCAAGTTTGAAGTGAAACTGACCTGGCTTTTTTTTTTTTTTTTTTTTTTTAGAATTTTAATATTTATTTTTTAGTTTTTTCGGTGGACATAACATCTTTGTGTGTGGTGCTGAGGATCGAACCCGGGCCACACGCATGCCAGGCGAACACGCTACCGCTTGAGCCACATCCCCAGCCCCTGACCCAGCTTCTTAATGACACAAATTTTGTATGGCAGTATTTTGCAGTTCCTCACATTCAAAGTCAAGTGTACTAGTTAAAAATATAAATTGCTGCCCCATGCCTGTAATCCCCTTTACCTTCTACTCACTACTAAAGCAGAAGGATCACAGATTCAGGCCAGTCTGGACAACTTGGACCCTGATCTTGACATTTTTAGAGAATATAGCTCCATGGCAGACAGACCCTGGGTTCAATCCCCATTTCCATGCCAAAAAAAACTCTGCACCATAGCTCAACTCAATAATCTGCATGTTTAACATTTCCTAGGTTTCCTGCTCCCCACCCACATAGTAGGAGTTGAACTAGGAGCACTTAACCATTGAGCTACATCTCTAGCCCCCCTTTTTTTTTTTTATTTTTGAGAGTCTCACTAAATTGTTAATTGCCTCAGATTTGTGATCCTCCTGCCTCAGCCTCTTGAGTCACTGAAATTACAGGCAAGTGCCACCAAGCCAGCTTTTTACATTATTAAAGTTTGAGGGCCATTGTAATAACAGCAATATGTAAGAACCACAAATAATTGCATACCTTTTCATTAACATCAAAAATGCAATTTGTTGAGTTAAGATTGTGGCTCAGCGGTAGAGCGCTCGAGCCTAGCATGTTCGAGGCCCAGGGCTCAACCCTCAACACCACATAAGTAAAAGATATCGTGTCCAACTACAACTAAAAAATATTTTTTAAAAAATGTAATTTGTTCCTGAGGATGCAGTAGTTAGCCAAAACAGTTTTGGTGAGCAATCTAATAATTGTAACAGTACAATTAAGTGTGGTGCAGCTTTCCTGTAATCTCAGCAACTAGGGAGGCTAGGCTGTGGCAGAGGGGGATCACAAATTCCAAGGCCAGCCTAGCAATTAAGCAAGACTGTCTCAATAAAGTGATGTAGGGGTGGGGTATGTAGCTCAGTGGTAGAGCACTTGCTTGGCATGTGCAAGACCTTGGGTTCCATCGCCAGCACTGCAAAAAAAATTTTTTTAAAGGCTGGGGTGGGAGGATGTGGTGACTGGTAGAACAACACCAAAAATAATAATCATGTAGTACTGTGAGATAAAGCAAAAAAAGGAAAGTAACATGCTATTGATGTGTGCACATATGTATACACATTCACATTGAAAGTCGTTTCTAGAGTTTAAAAAAATCCCAGTGTTTCAAATCCAACATCTAAGGCTCCAGATGGATGCAGTGGCACAGGCCTGCAATGCTAACACCTCAGGAGGCTGAAGCAGGAGGACAGCAAGTTCCAGGCCAGCCTCAACAACTTATTGATACCCTGTCTCAAAACAGGACTGGAGATGTAGCTCAGTGGTATAAGCACCTTTGGGTTCAATCTCCAGAAAAAGAAAAAAAAAAGTGAACCCCAAATTGTTTTTGTTTTGTTTTGTATTGGGGAGTGAGTTGTCTGGAGGTGCTTTATCACAGAGCTACATCCCCAATCCTTTTTTTTTTTTTTTCCTCATATTAAGACAGGGTCAGGGCTAGGGTTGTGGCTCAGGGGTAGAGCGCTCACCTAGCACAGGCAAAGCCCTGGGCTTGATCCTCAGCACCCCATAAAAATATTGTATCCAACTACAACTAAAAAATATCTTAAAAAAAAAAAGGGGGGGTCTTACTAAATTGCAGAGGATCTTAGTTGCTGAGACTGACTTTGAACATACCATCCTCCTGCCTCAGCCTCCCAAGGAGCTGGGATTATAAGTCATGTGCCACTGTCCCTGTCTGGGATCCCAAATTCTGCTGCTGACTGCTCCTTTCAGCAGCTGAACAAATGTAGACCTTATCAGAGCCTGTGTACACAAATGGACATAATTTATCCAACCAGGCCTCGACATTTGCAGTCAGAGAAGAAATTTGACGTAAGGAAAAGGAGATGTCTGGAGAAAGCTTAGACAGTATAAATTTGTCTATATTTACAATAGAGAGTTAATCTGAGTTGATTATGTGTACAAATACACATTGGGAAATAAGATGTCACTGGGCACATGTCTGTAGTTCCATTAACTGGGGAGGCTGAGGCTGAGGCAGGAATATCATAAATTTGAGATCAGTCTTAGCAATTTAGCAAGACTGTGTCTCAAAAAGGATGGAGATGTAGCTCAGTGGTAAAGCAACCCTGGGTTCGATACCTGGTACCAAAATAAATTTAAAATGCCAATGTTTCATGGAGATGGGTTCCCCTCTTTGCAAACCAAGTAACAGACACCATCAACAGGATTATATATTAGTATGCCACTATCTTATGACTTCAAACTTCTCTAACCCCTATCTCACTTTTTGTCTAGAATCCATGAGAATTTCCCATCTTCTCACCCAATGGTTTATCCTGGTTTATCCTTCATTTTTCCCCTGGTCCTTCAAATTTATATTCAACTCCAAATTCCCAAATTTATTAAGTGTGAGGGAAATAAAAGTTATAGTCACCAAAACCTTTCAAAATTCTTTCAGAATTGGACTTGGTGGCCCATGACCATAATCCAAGAAACTCAAGAGGGTCAGGCAGGAGGACTGGAGGATGTCAAGTTCAAGGAAATTTAGCAAGACCCTATCTCAGAAGAAAAAATAAAAAGGGCTTGGGGCTGTGGGGCTGGGTTTGTGGATCAGAGACAGAGCATTTGCCTCACACATGTGAGGCACTGGGTTCAATCCTCAGCATCATATTAACATAAATAAAGAAACTAAAGATATTGTGTCCTTCTATAACTAAAAAAAAATTTTTTTAAAGGGGGGAGCTTTGGGCTGTAGCATAGTGGAAGGGTGTACCTGGCTGGGTTCAATCCCCAGTATGTATGTATGTATGTATGAATGAATGAATGAATGAATAAATAAATGGAATAATTGTGTATATTAGGCAGGACTTTTTTTTTAAATACATGACAACAGTGGAATGCATTACAATCCTTATTATACATATAGAGCATAATTTTTCGTATCTAAGTATGAACTTTTACGTCAATTTATGCCATTATATATGTACTTTTTTTCATTACAATTCTTAATACATATATATACCACAGTTTTTCATATCTCTGTTTGTATATAAGGTATGTTGACACCAATTCAAGTCTTCATACATGTAGTTTGTATAATGATGACCATCATATTCCACCATCCTTGCTAATCCCTTTCCCCTTCCCTTTCCCTGCCACCCCTAGGCAGGACGTTTTTTGAAAGTATATGTATGGGAGCAAAAACTGTTTGAATGCCAAAGGGATGAATTATAATTTTATTAAAAATATAGCATCGGGGGCTGGGGATGTGGCTCAAGCGGTAGTGTGCTCACCTGGCATGCGTGCAGCCCAGGTTCGATTCTCAGCACCACATACAAACAAAGATATTGTGTCCACCGAAAACTAAAAAATAAATATTAAAAAAATAAAAATATAGCATCGGTTTCTCACACATTTTTCTGTGGAATTTTTCTTTTCCCGTTGTATGAGAGAGAGAGCAATCCTAGTCCTTGAAGGGCCTCTACTACCCAAAAGGTAAAGACATAGGTTTGGCCAATCAGTCTCTTTCTCCAATCTTGGCAGAATGATGCAAGCAAGTTGTAATAATTATAGTATTTTTCAGCAGCACTACTGTAAGAGAACTTCAAGCAGTTACTGTTTTCAGTAGTCTAAAACTGCTTGGTTTCTGTTTTTGAGTCTGGTTGTCCTGCTCTTTCTTCCATCCTGTGAACTTTTCATAACTGTTCAAATGATTTTTTTGTTTAGTATATTTCTTTCTCATTCTCCCTGCCTGCACACTTTCTCTCCCTTTTTCCCCTCTTTCCTTCCTGGCTGCCATGAATGGAGTAGCAATCCTCTGTCACATCCTCCACCATGCTGTTCTCCCTCACCTTGGGCCCAGAAGAATGAACTCAGGCCCACTATAGTCAGAAATTCATGGTCAGAACTTGTGAAACCAGGGCTGGAGTTGTGGCTCAGTGGGAGGGCACTCGCCTAGCATGCACCAAGCACTGGGTTTGATCCTCAGCACCACATAAATGTAAAATAAAGATATTGTGTCCACCCAAAAGTTAAAAATAAATATTAAAAAAAAAAAAAAGAACTTGTGAAACCATGAGCCAAAATACACTTTTTCTCCTTTAAGTTGTTCTTATAGGGAGGGTATTTTGGTCACAGTGATAAAAAGATAACACAAGGGAAGCAAATTAGTTGAAATTAGTTGTGTCCTATAATGTTACTTTTCTGCATAACTCCATCTACATATAAGAGAAACTACACTTTCTCCTCTAGCAGTGTCTATTGTCCATTGTCCATCCATAGCTCTAACAAACTTTTTTTTTTTTTTTTTTGTACTGGGGATTGAACCAAGAGGCACTTAACTACTGAGCCACATCCCCAGCCCTTTTTTGTATTTTATCTAGAGACAGGGTCTTACTGAATTGCTTAGAGCCTCACTAAACTGCTGAATCTGGCTTTGAACTTGAGATCCTCCTGCTTCAGCCTCCCTAACTGCTGGGATTTGGGGTGTGTGCCACTGTGCCTTGCCTCTAATCAACCTTTACAACTTTTCCTCAACAATACCTCCTAAACCCTCTATTTCTTTAGTTACCTGCCATAGCCTATTCATTACAGAAAACTGAAGATATAGCAACAATTGTTGCCAAGAGTTTGACATTTAATTTAGCTCCTGAGAATGATGGTTCTCTTTTTTTTTAAATTGTTTTTTAGTTATTGATGGACCTTTATTTTATTTTTATGTGGTGCTGAGGATTGAACCCAGTGCCTCACACATGCTAGGCAAGCACTCTACCACTGTGCTACAATCTCAGCCCAATGATGGTTCTCTTGATGACTGTAATAATCTAATTTGGATACAATTTAGGAGAGGGGAAATGTGATAGAAACACAGGATCATACTTCTTTGTTAACCTTTAAAATGCAAGTTTAGAGATTACTTAGAGGATTACTTCAATCTAGTGCTGTGGCACACACCAATAATCTCAGCTAATGTGGTAGGTCGAGAAGGAAGGAGAATCATAAAAATCGAGGCCAGCCTGGATAATTTTATGAGATCCTATCTCAAAACCAAAAAGGGCTGAGCCGGGTTAATCACCAGGTTAATTTGGATCATGATTAAATTGACTCCTATATCTGTTAATGAAGAGGTTGTTTTTGTTTTGCTGCTGTTGATGTTTTTCTTTTCTTTTTTTTTCCCTTACATGGGGATTTAATCCAGGGGCCTTGTACCAGAGCTACATCCCCAGCCCTTTTTTTTATTTTGAGACAGGGTCTTGCTAAATTGCTGAGGCTGGGCTTGAGTTTGCAATCCTCTTAGCTTCCCGAGAAGCTGAGATTACAGGTGTGCAACAAGGGGTCCAGCTAATAAAGTTCAAAGGTAATACTTTTTTCATTTATTAATGTCTCCTCAGTAAACTTTTTTTTGGGGGGTGCTGGGGATGAACCCAGGGCCTTGTGCATGCAAGGCAAGCACTCTATCAACTGAGCTATATCCCCAGCCCTATGTCTCCTCAGTAGGGCCATCGATAGTTATTACTAGAATGGTATTGGTAATGGACTCATATAATGCCCTTCACTTGGGAAGACTGATTAACCAAGCGTTGAGTTTCAGCCATAATCATTGCTGGGATGGTGGCTGATTACCGAAACCATCCAGCTTCATTTGTAAAACGGGGATCACTACAGCCGCTCTGTCATTACCCCCAAGAGATTGAGATTTAGTAATTAAGCACAGGCATAAAACGTTAACATTTAATACATTTGTGTCCTCATCTATTTTCCCAAGCTTTCCAACTAATCCTAAATGTTTATTAGGCCTCCAAATAGGCCAGGAATTCAGTAAAAGAAGGGAGCCCTCTGCTCAGGGACTGGGAGAGAGGGACCGCAGCTCGGTATCGAACGAACTGGGGATGACTGGGTCCAGGTGAGTCAGATCACTGCCACGATGCTTGTCGCAGCCCAGGGACCGAGATGCGGGGTGGCGCCGAGGGCACCTCACCCAGATTTTGACCCGCGGGGGAAAAAAATGGGGCGGCAGCCGGGTGAGAGCAACGCGGTACACCAGTTGGAGTAAACGCTACCCGACAGGGCGGCGAACCCCAGCGTTCGTGTCCCACCGGGATAAAGCGGGTGTGGAAGGAGGCACAAAATGGCGGAGCCTCACGTCCGAGGGTGGGCGACTCCCTGGCAGCGCGCGCTGCCAGACGGTTTCCGGACCTTCAGAACCGGAAGCGAGGCCTGGGCGCGCGCCCGAGAGAAAGTAAGTGGGGCCACTTTCCCGGAAGTGCCTGCGGCCTCTACCCTGCGCCTGGCCCCACGGTTTCCATGGTTCCTGGTCTTGAGAGTGCTAGGGGAGGGAACCTGCAACTTGTCTGCTCGCAGTTCTCCTTGCCACCCTTGGGGAGGGCGGGACCCAGGACTTTGTCCTCTATAGAGGGGGAAGAATTTGGCGGACCCAAAGTCCAAAGCGTCATTCTCAGTAGTAAAGGAGAGGGACGAAATGGACGGCCTCCTAACTCCTAGGGAGTCCGCTAGATTTATTGCAGAAAATAGTCAGGATGTGTTCATTGATAGCGAAGGTGTGCGGAGGGTGGCCGAACTGCTGCTTGCCAAGGCCTCAGGGCCGGAGTTACGCGTGGAAGGGTGGAAAACTCTTCATGAGTTGAACCCCAGGGCCGCCGATGAGGCCGCGGTCAACTGGGTGTTTGTGGTAGACACGCTCAACTTCTCCTTTTGGTCGGAGCGGGATGAGCACAAGTGTCTGGTAACGTACAAGGGGAAGACCTACAGTGGGTACTGGTCCCTGTGCGCCGCAGTTAACAGAGCCCTGGACGAAGGTTGGTGTCCTGCTCGCGGTTGGACCCGGCAGCCTTTGAGGTTTTAGTTCTCTGGGACGCGGGTGGGGTGGGGGGGTCAGGGGCGGGTGTCAAGGACCGGGTTGGGTATTAGAATTATATGTTAGGGCGATCTTGAAGTTCTTCCTTGCTAGTCTCTCTGCTTAATATAAAAGCAAGAGAAGAAGCATATTCAATGGAAAATAACTTGCTTTTAGTATCTCACCATAGGAAAAAGAATGCCACTCTAGTGACACCTGAAGAACAAAGGGACAGATATTATGAAACGTAGTCAAAATGCATGTGATGGATGTTACTATTGCAATAGTTAGAAATGGGGAATAAGTAGTAGAAAATGAAGGTTTTGCTTTTGATTGCTATTTTATGCACTTCTAATGCATTTCTGCCCCACTTGATTTTACATAATTGCATGTTATAAAACCAAGAGTCTGCTGAATTCTCAAAGCATGACATTGTTCCTCTGATTTTTTTAATATTTTCTCTCTAAAGGAATACCAATAACTAGTGCCTCCTACTATGCCACAGTGACCCTGGATCAGGTTCAGCATATATTTCGTTCTGACACAGATGTATCCATGCCTTTGATAGAAGAGAGGCATCGGATTCTCAATGAAACCGGGAAAATTCTACTGGAGAAGTTTGGAGGATCTTTTGTTAATTGTGTCAGAAAAAGTGAAAAAAGTGCACAGAGGTTAATGCACCTGGTTGTTGAAAATTTTCCTTCATATAGAGATGTGACTCAGTTTGAGGTGTGTTTTTTGTTTGTTTGTTTAGCATTTAAGAAGTCTTAATAGTTCTCTCAGTGTTAATTCTTTTTCTTCCAGAATTCATTTTAAGAATAAAAGCTTACACCAGGTGTGGTGGTACATGCCTGTAATCACAGCAACTAGAGAGGCTGAGGCAGGAGGATGGTAATGAAACCTGTCTCAAATAAAAAAAATTTAAAAAGGACTGGTGATGTAGTTCAGTGGTAAAGTGTCCCTGGGTTCAATCCCCAGTAAAACAAACAAACAATTTCTTGCAAAGTTCAGTGTATATATACTATGTATTTTCTTTTTCATACACAGTATGCTTTCACAATATTATTTGTTTTTAGTACAAAAAGTTATTTTTTTTTTTAAATGCTGGGGATTGAACACCAGGGATGCTTAACCACTGAGCCAGAGCCCTTTTTATTTTTTATTTTGAGAGAGGGTCTTGCTAAATCTTTTAGGGCCTCATTAAATTGCTGAAGCTGGCCTTGAACTTGTGATCCTTCTGCCAAGCCACTGGGATTACAGGTGTACACCACCATGTCCAGCCAAGATTTTTTAAATTGCAGGTCACACACACACATACAAAACTAGAAAAAACTTAAGCAAGAATCTTTAGATGGGTGTTTGGGATAGGAACATACCAGATTAGGGATTCAAATGCCAGCAGCATTCAGCCTCTCATCTTTGCCTTTGTTAGCTCCATGTATCTATAGACTAACTTTCTCCCTGCAGTGAAAAAACTAAAGGTTAATGTCCTTGCATTATTTGCATTTTATTTCTTTGGCCACTGGACAGAAAGAAGGAGGGAGATACTTTTTCTCCAAGCCAATTCTAAAACTCCTGGACAAAAACTGATTGAACTGGCACAGATTATGACCAGCTCAGTACTGCTGCTGGGAATGGATGGAGCAGAGAGGCAGTTCCTAGAACAGAGTCTGTAGGCCACTGCTGAATTCCATTCTGTTTTATTTTGATAATGCAAAGGTTACTTTGAAATTCATCTTTGTCTTCAAAGTATGTCATTTCAGAAATTATGAATCAAGTTCCTTGGTCCATCATTGAGGCTAATTATGATGAACAGTATGTAAAAGAAATCCATCTGCCAGTCATGTGGCTGGTAATCCATGTATTCCAAAATCAACATTTTCCCAAATGTAACAACAAAACACACTGAAGAATTCTTGCTGGGCATGGTGGTACACGCCTGTAATCCCAGTGATCAGGAGGCTGAGGCAGGAAAATCACAAGTTCCAAGCCAGCAAGTAAATAAAAAAGAAAAAGGATCAGGGTTTTGGGCTCTGAGGTAAAACATCTCTGGGTTCAATCCCAAGTACCCCTCCCCCATAAGAAAAAGTTAACATGAATTATGTTGCAATCAGATACACACACACACACACACACATTTTATATATATATATATATATATATATATATATATATATATATATATATATATAATATTTAAACTAAAGTTTTAAACTTTTCAAAAAACTACTATCTAGATGTTAAAAATAATAACTAGTTGGGGTCAGGTGATGTGGCTCATGCCTGTAACCTGAATTACTCAGGAGGCTCAGTCAGAAGGATCACAAGTTAAGGCCAGCTTGGGCAATTTAGTGAGAACTCATCTTAAAAAAAATAAGAAGGGGGCTGGGGATGTGGCTCAAGCGGTAGCGCCCTCGCCTCGCATGCGTGCGGCCCGGGTTCGATCCTCAGCACCGCATACAAACAAAGATGTTGTTGTGTCCGCCGAAAACTAAAAAATAAATATTAAAAAAAAAAAATTCTCTCTCTCTCTCTCCCTCTCCCTCTCTCTTTACATTCAAGCCCTTCTTATTTTTTTTTTTAATGTGGTAAAGTAACACTGGGGTCAATTTCCAGTACTAAAAAAAAAAACTAGTTGAATTATAGTGACACTAAAATATGCATATGAAGTAATGTTATTGAAAAAGAATACTAAATAGTACCGGGATTACATAATTTATATTTTATGTTCTTTGAAATAGGAAGCAAATCTTGAGAATTAGAGATAACTATGTTAGATTCTTTTGTTTTCTATAAATTCTTTTATTTATTTATTTAATTTTTATGTGGTGCTGAGGTTTGAACCCAGTTCCTCATGCAGGCTAGGCAAACACTGTACCACTGAGCCACAATCCCTGTCCTGTTTTCTATAAATTCTAAAAACAAGACTATTCTGCTCTTTTTTTAAAAAAATATTTTATTTTTTTTAGAGAGAGAGAGAGAATTTTTTTTTTTAAAGAGAGAGTGAGAGAAGGGAGAGAGACAGAGAGAGAATTTTTTTAATATTTATTTTTTAGTTCTCGGCGGACACAACATCTTTGTTGGTATGTGGTGCTGAGGATCGAACCCGGGCCGCACGCATGCCAGGCGAGCGCGCTACCGCTTGAGCCACATCCCCAGCCCAGAGAGAGAATTTTTTAATATTTATTTTTTAGTTTTCAGTGGACACAACATCTTTGTATGTGGTGCTGAGGATCGAACCTGGGCCACACGCATGCCAGGCGAGTGCGCTACCACTTGAGCCACATCACCAGCCCCAAGACTATTCTGCTCTTGAAGAAACAACTTTTTTCTTTTTGGGGGCCGGGTACTGAGGATTGAACTTAGGGCCACTCGACCACTGAGCCACATCCCCAGCCCTATTTTGTAATTTTATTTAGAGACTGCATCTCTAAGTATCACTAAGCACTGAATTGCTCAGTGCCTTACTAAATCATTGAGGCTGGCTTTGAACTCTAAGTCCTCCTGCTTCAGCCTCCCAAAGCACTGGGATTATAGGTGTGCGCCACTGCACCCTGCTGCTGCTGCTGCTTCTTGTTTTTTTTGTTTTTTTTTTGATATTGGGGATTGAATTTAGGAGCACTTTATCATTCAGCTACATCCCTAGCCTTTTTTAATTTTTTAAATTATTTATTTTTTTGAGACAGGGTGTCACTCGGTTGCTTAGGGCCTCACTAAATTTCTGAGATTGACCTCAAACTTGTGGTCCTCTTGCTTTAGCCTCCCAAGTTGCTGGGATTACAGGTGTGTACCATGGCACCTGGCACATGTGTCTTTTTAAAAATAGCATTTATAGGAGCTGGGATTTTTGGCTCAGAGGTAGAGCACTCACCTAGCACGCATGAGGCACTGGGTTCGATCCTCAGCACCACATAAAAATAAAATAAAGATATGTGTCCACCTATAACTAAAAAATAAATATTTTAAAAAATAGCATTTATAAAGCTTTCAGATGCCCTGGTAACATTTATATCTTCTCCATTCATCAGGGGAAAAGAATTTCTTTTTATAAACGAGCCCAAATCCTTGTGGCAGACACATGGAGTGTGTTAGAAGGAAAAGGAGATGGCTGCTTTAAGGATATCTCCAGTATCACTATGTTTGCTGACTATAGATTACCTCAGATTCTTGTTCACCTTGGAGCCCTGAAATTCTCTAATGAACTACTGAAGAAGCTTCTTAAAGGTTTGCCACTTTAGCTCATTATTTGTTATTCTATACATTGTTGTTAAATCTGTTTAGTTTCTTTCACAAAAAACTCTACTTAAAAAAAAAAAAGGCACTATTGTTAAAAGTATATGTGAAGAAAAATGTAAGGGCAATTGAAATATAGGAAAAATGGCTCTTCTTGTTTATACTATGAAGTGTGGATATTGTTGAAAATTGTGCTATTGGAACATTATAAGAGCCTAATAAAATAAAACCTAAATTTATGGTACAAGGAGATATACAGTATAGGTGTAATATCTGAGGCGCATTAATTTAGCTGAAGAGGACACTGCATATTAATA
Source organism: Urocitellus parryii (assembly GCF_045843805.1). Classification (NCBI taxonomy): domain Eukaryota; kingdom Metazoa; phylum Chordata; class Mammalia; order Rodentia; family Sciuridae; genus Urocitellus; species Urocitellus parryii. The sequence goes on from NC_135534.1 coordinate 128,783,763, forward strand.
TAAAGGGTGGAATGAGAGATAGGTAATATTTACAGAACTTTGAGTCAGAAGGCTGTAACATCATCCCCACTGATTTATTTTTATCTTGCACAAATGACTCCCTTCTCTACCCTTGTTTATTCAACATTACTGGATTTTTTTTCCCCCTTTGGAGATATGGTTTCACTAAGTTGCCAAGACTGGCCTCAAACTTGCAATCCTCAGTCTCCCAAGTAGTTGTTTTGTTTTGTTTTTGTGGTGCTGGGGATTGAACCCAGGGCCTTGGACATTCGAGGCAAGTGCTCTATCAACTGAGCTATATCCCCATCTCCAGATATAATTTTTGATATCAAGACTGGGGGCATAGCCAGACATGGTGAGTCATGTCTGAAATTTTAGCTACTTGGGAAGCTGAGACAAAAAGGTGGCAACTTAGCCTGGCCAACTTAGTCAGATCTTGTCTCTGAATTTAAATTTAAAAAAAAGGGGGGACTGGGAATGTGGCTCAGTGATTGAGTGTCCCTGAATTCAATCCCCAGTACCAAAAAAAAAAAAAAAAAAAGACTGGGGCTATTATTGTATATAAAATAGGTAAATTGTGTTGAGAAGTTTGTGTAAAAATTATTTTAAAACAAACAATACATTTCTTTGAGCCGTGCTTGGTAGTGCACATTTGTAATCCTGCTGCTTTGGGAGACTAAATAACAGAATAACAGAAATGTTCTGGAGGCCAGCAGTCTAAAATTAAGATGTTGGCATGACCTTCCTCCTCCTAAAGATTCTTAGGAATCTTCCTTGCCTCTCCCCAGCTTTTGGTGAATGACAGGGCTTCATGTATATTGTAAAACTCTGTGCAAGGTTGCAGATTGGTGGCCAGAAGCCAAATATAGCCTGTAGGTGTATTTTGTTTGGCCTGAACAGTACTTTAGGCAGTTTACAATGTCTGATCCCCGTAGGCATTTGAGTTGATGAACTGTACTGTATTCTCAGTGGCAGCCAATGCCCCCCCTTCAGAATTAGATATATTCTGGAGATAGGTACTGAATAGACTGGGGGTCTTACGTAAGATTGTAGCTCCATATTCAGGCAGAGCTGACTCAAGGATCCAGAATCCAAACAACAGTGATGATTTTCTGTGCTCAGGTTAACAACTTTCATTTTTCCTGATGTACCTATGATGTCCCCAAGACAGTATTCAGCCAGCTAAGGGAGAAAGATCCTGTTTATTGGACCACAGAGTCTTTCAAAATTTGAAATAGTATTTTTTCCCTGGTAACCCACTTTTAAATCCTTTAAAAATAATAATAACAATAAATTAATATTAACCACCAATAATTATTAATTTAATAATTTATAATTATTTATATAATTAATAATTGTTAAATGATTTAATAATTATCAAATTATTAAATAATTAACAATTTAATTTATTATTTGTGGTTGCTAATAAATTAATAATTATGTTTAATTAATTAATAATTATAATTAAATAATCATTTTTTATTTTTTTATTTGTTGTTGAATTATTATTATTTGTAGTGCTGGGGATGGAACTCTGGGCTTCATGCATGCTAGGCAAGCTTTCTACCAACTGAGCTATATTCCCAACCCCTAAAAAAATCAGACTTGTTTTCATCTTTTCTCTTTCCTTTTATTGTTTCTTTTTTCTTTTCTGTTCTCTTGTTTTTTTTTTGCTGTCACATTTTATTTTATTGATTGATTGATTGATAGATAGATAGATAGATACCAGGAATTGAACTCAGTAGCATTCAACCACTGAGCCATATCCCCAGCCCTCTTTTGTATATCATTTAGAGACAGGGTCTGACCAAGTTGTTTAGCACCCCACTTTTGCTGCGGCTGGCTTTGAACTCATGATCCTCCTGCCTCAACCTCCCAAGCTGCTGGGATTACAGGCGTGTGCCACTGAGCCCGGCTTGCTGTCATATTTTTAAATTTAGAATTATTTCATCTTCATTAACAAATGTTTATTTAGGGAGCAAGTATGTGCAAGGTGCTTGCTATTCTAGGTCCTGGGAATATTGAGAGAAACAAGCCATCTAGTCCTTGTGAAATGTAAATTTGTAATTTTGCACTAATGTCTGAGTTTAGAAAATATTTTTTTCACTCCATTTTTTTTAACCCTTGCAGGAGAAATGCTTTCATATGGGGATAAGCAGGAGGTAGAAATCAGAGGGTGCTCCCTGTGGTGTGTTGAATTGATCCGGGATTGTCTTCTGGAACTTATTGAAAAAAAGGGTGAAAAGCCTAATGGAGAGATCAATTCCATTCTTCTGGATTTTTACTTATGGGACTACGCCCGTGACCATAGGGAAGATATGAAAGGAATTCCATTTCATCGTACACGGTGCATATATTATTGACCCTAAGCAAACTGATCCAAAGAAAACTGCATTTTTATATTATATAATTATTTGTACAATTTTGCTTTGATGTTAAGAGAATGTTGTAAAGGTTATGGAGACAAGAAAATTGACTGTCCCATCTCACTTAAAATTTTTTTCCTTATCTGGGCATGATGGTACACACTTGTGATTCTAGCAATGTGAGAAGCTAAGGCAGGCAGACCCAAGTTTAAGGCCAGCCTCAGCCACTTAGCAAGACCCTGTCTCAAAATAAAATTTAAAAAAATTTAAAGGGCTGGGGTGAAGCTCAGTGGTAGAGTGCCTCTAGGTTCAGTTCCTTTAGTACCAAAATACATAAATAAATGATAAATAAAAAATTTTACTTTTTTTTTTGTACCAGGGATTGAACCAATGAACACTTACCCACTGAGCTACATCCTCAGCCCTTTTTTATATTTTATTCAGAGACGAGCCCTTGCTAAGTGGCTGAGGCTGGCTTTGAATTTGAGATCCTCCTGCCTTAGCCTCCCCAGCTACTGAGGTTAGAGGTGTGCATCACTGCGCCTGGCTTTGTGCCTGCTTAGTTTTGACAATATTTTCTCTTTCTGTGCACATATGGTTGACAGAAATAATAGAGGAACTTAAATATTTTCTTTAAATTCAGAATTTTAAAAATGTAATCATGCCTTATAGTGTGATTAATCTTTAGTAATAATATTCTCTTCATTCAATTGATGATAGCTTTTTTCAACTTGTAGAATTTTTCTCTCCTTTTTTTTTTTTTTGTACTAGCGATTAAACTCAGGGGTACTTTACCACTGACTATATCCCCAGGCCTTTTTATTTTTTATTTTGAGACAGGGTCTCACTAATTTGCTGAGGCTGGACTCACACCTGTGATCTTCCTGCCTCAGCCTCCCGAATTGTTGGGATTACAGGTATATGCCATCACACCTAACACACATAATTATAAAAGGTTTACAATAAGTTATCACTTCCCTGTTGCAGAACTCAAAGTACCTACTAAGCACTTATTTCCCATTTCTGCTACCACCTTCCTTCTAAGAGATCTTAATTTTGTGAAATATCTACAGTAATTCCATTTTCCTTCATATCCAAGATAGATTGGTTCCAGGGCACTCTCTGCCACCATATTAAAATCCAAGACCCTAATTTAAGGTCTCACAAAATGGATAATATTTACATATAAGCTATGCACATTTTCCCATAAACTTTAAATCATCTCTAAATTAGTTATGATAACTAATACAGTATAAATGTTATATAAGTAGTTGTTATCATTATTCCCTAAACAACACAGTATAAGAAAAAGTGTTTAGGTCAGAATATTTTTGATTTGTGGTTGATTGAATCTATGGATGCAGAAACCACAGATAAGGGAGACTGACCATTTTTTGTTGGATTGCTTTCACTTTGTGTAAATCTGAAATATGTGCCCTTTCCCCAAGCACTTTACTGCCATCTGCTGGAAATCTGTCATAATCACTTTACAGATGACAATCACTGTAAATGTGAATGAGGCCTCCTAGTATTGTGTAATAAACATAAGTAGTTTGGTGTCTGTCTCTTCCTTTTGTGACTCAAGAGAAGGTGATCTCATGCCCAGTTCCAGAGTAGATCTGGCATAGTGTGAATGATTTCTTGTTCATGGTAATCCTGTTTCTTTGCCTGTGATTGCTTTGGTAATGGGTAAATAATCTAGTTTTGGTTAGTGATGCTGGACTAGAGGGTTTCTAGAAAACAGTTCATCACATTCAAGAAAGATTGCCTAAGATTGCCTGGCATATGCAAAGCCACATACACACACACACACACACAAAAAAAAAAAGCAGGAAGAAAGAGTCATAGGAACTCAATGCAGTGATACATGCCTATAATCCCAGCTACTTTGGAGGCTCAGGATTGTAAATTTGAAGCCGGCCTCACCAATTTAGCAAGACCCTCTATCAAAAAAAATAAAAGGCGCTGGGGATGAAGTTCATCAGCTAGTACAAGACCCTAGATTCAATCCTCGGTATCTTTAAAAAAAAAAAAGACATAGGAGATGGTCCCTCTTCTTTTGAAATGATGTTGTCTATAAACATAACTGAAACTATAGTAGCCGTTGTGTGAAGCCAGAGTCTACTGTGTACCTACTATGCCTGAGCTTGTTCTATGAACTGAGATAAACACATTACCTTTTCAATTAGTTTTCTGTAACTTGTACCAGAATACATCATGATAATTTCCCACATAATCTCTCTGCTCCTGCCATCTTTCCTGTACCTTTTCCTCTTTCCTTTCCCTCTTTTCACCCCTTCTTTGTCTTTCCCTTCCTCCCTCTCTTCTGTCCTTCCTCTTCGTCCTCCTCTCCCCCGCTTTTTCTATTCCTTGCATTCTTTTTCCCTCCTTTCCCAGTTTCCTCTTTACCTCCTCTCCCCTTACCCCTTATCCTCCCAGCTTTCCTCCCTTCTCTGTCTTTCCTTCTTCCTGCTTTTCTAATATGTAAAAGACAGAAAAGGAAATTCAGGGCTTTGTGGTGCTTCAGGTGTCACAGACCCAACTGTCTTTTCTCTTGTGCCATTGATCATAGCCTCGACTCATGATTCAAGATATCTGCACTCTAATCCTGCAGAACAACTGAAGAAGCAATGAAGTTGAAGACAAAGAAAGGGTTGACAAGGAAGGCTCCTGTAGCTACCACATTATATTTGTTTCCATTTCACTAACTAGAACTTGGTCAACTAACTGCCAGGGAGGCTAGGAAGTTACACTGTATTCTGGACATTGGTTACCAGCTAAACTATGTAAGGAGTATGGATGGAGATTGGGGCAGCAAGTTTTGGTGACCAGAGTATGGATTTTATAATTTTCATACCCTATCTAGACCAAGATAATTTATGTAATGGTTTTAACAGATAATGATCATCATTTTTCAGATCTGTTAGTTCATTACAAAATGATAATGTAACTCTAATATACTTGGTTTTGTGGATCTTGTATTGGGGATAACTTCTCTTGGTGGATTTCAGGGTAGGCTGAGAACACAGAACCAGCTCCTGAAATTCCAGAAGAAAGTGGTGTTTTAGTCAGTTTTTTCACTGCTGTGACTAAATGACCCGACCAGCACAACTGTCCTAAATTTAATTGCAAGGGCCAGAGAATGGAGGGAGGAAGAGATAAAGAAAGTGGGATGTGGAAATATGTTCCAGAAAAAATTTTCAGCTATGTTGATTCATGCCACACACTCTTAAAGGTGATGAAACTATACGCAGCCCCCTACCAACTCCCTCCATTCAGTTTTTTAATTTTTTTCCTCATAATGCTGGGATAGAACCCAGGGCCTCACACTTGGTAGGCAGTGTTCTACCACTGAACTACATCCCAGGCCTTCCATTCAGTGTTTTTAAACACAGATTTCATTGGTTCTTTTTCAGTAGTCACCAACGAATTTATCTTCCTCTATAAATCCAAGTAATTTATTAAAAGTATTTTGTTAACGCCTACCAATGAAAGTAAGCAGACTGGATTTATTACCTATTGCATTGAAGGGTGTCTTAATAAGAGGATGACTTGGGAGAGGATGTAAGAAAGCAGAGTTCTCTCCAGATGGGCTGCTGTCAAAAAGATGGGGCAGGGGCTGGGGACGTGGCTCAAGCGGTAGCGCGCTCACCTGGCATGCGTGCGGCCCAGGTTCAATCCTCAGCACCACATACAAACAAAGATGTTGTGTCTGCCGAAAACTAAAAATAAATATTAAAACTAAAAATAAATATTAAAAATTCTCTCTCTCTCTCTTTTTCTTAAAAAAATAATAAAGATTGCTGGTGTAATTCTTAAAAAAAAAAGATGGGGCAATTGTACCATTGGCTATCTTAAATCTTATCTATAGGGAGAGAAGACTACATCGAAGAGAAAGCTGTTATAGTAAAGAAATTGGCAGTCACATAATAGAGATAGAAGAATGTTTGGTACTTTGTGTATGACATAGTGGTCTTATTTTTGTCTGCTTGCACAAAATTATAAAATGGTTTTATTTAGTCTCAGTTTATCATGGACTCTAGTGTCCTTTTTTTTTTTTTTTTGGTACTGGGGATTGAACCCAGGGGCACTTAACCACTGGTGGGGGGGTTTAAAAAAATAACATAATATCAAAGACTTGTGGGAAAGGATCTTGCTGAGTTGCTTAGGGCCTCACTAAATTGCTGAAGCTGGCTTTGAATTTGCCAATCCTCCTGCCTCAGTATCCCCAGTCGCTGGGATTATAGGCATGTGCCACTGCACTGAACAAACTCTAGTATTTTTTTTGTGTGTGTGTGTGTGGTGCTGGGGATTGAACCCAGGGCCTTATGCATGCGAGGGAAGCACTCTACAGACTGAGTTATTTCCCCAACCCTCTAGTGTTTCTTATGTTGGTATTGGTAGAAGAAAAAATCTGAGATGTCCTAAATTTAATTACAAGGGCCAGAGAATGGAGGGAGGAAGAGACAAAGGAAGTTCATCTGTTAACAGCTGCAGATGAAAATAAGAAAAAAGACTCTTTCATATTCTTGATGAAACCTTGACTTTAATCCCATTATAGCCTACCGTCAGAGCTACCATGCTCTGTTACATTAAAATTTCTGGACTGTTAACCAATTCAGAAACAAACAGTTACTTCTCAGGGACCATCCTCATATCTCAAAGCTCTCCCTGCTTCTCATTATTCTACCTATCTTATCTATAGCTAATGGAGGTTCAGTGTAAATCACTTGTTCTGTCTTTACCCAAACTTCTGTTATAAAAATACTCTTAGTTCTAGGTCTTCTTTTCCAGCTGCAAGTTAGCTGTGCTGCTGGTGATTGCAGAAACTCTTCCTATGACCAGGTCCTTTGCCTGGCTAGCATCTGTAACAGTTTAATCAATCTTTATTTCAGAGATGTCTTGGTCTCAAGAGTTTTGGTTTAACAGTATTCTGTGAGATTGTGTTCAAAAGGAGTAAGATGGCATAACTGTGGGAGTGCCAGCCCACTTTTGCCAGGGACTACTTTTGTCATTTTTCAACCTTTAACTTCTTTCTAATTAGTGCCAAAGCAAATTAATACATTTAATTAATTAAATTCAATTCAGATTTTTTTTTTTTTTGTATTCTATCACAGTTCTCCTCCTCTGAAGCTAGTTGGGCAATGGCTTGATATTTAGTAAGCCACAGTATGTGACTTAGGGACTTGGCCGTCCTTTTCCTTATAACTTCCTTTCATTGTGCTTAGATTCTTTTTATTGAGTGTGGCAGGGGTTGGGGGGGTCAATTTTTAATTTTTAGATGCTATTATCAAAGACCATGAACAAGTAAGGGATTTAATCTTATTCAGGTTATTTTAATAGGAAACTGCCAATCCCTCCCTACCCCTGTCAGATCCAAAGTTAGAGTCTCTTGGCAGGGTGATTTTTGTCTTAGACTTTTGTAGGAAGAGTAGGCAAGTTACGGCAGGGGTATGGGGGTGGGGAGGATTACAGGTGGGATTGGTTGCAGTCAGAAGTCTCAGCTAAACAAGAAATGTTTATCTTTGTGTCTGGCTAGTTTCAGGTGGACAAAATGGTCTAATCATTTATGAGATAAAAAATAGGGAATTGGGGTTCAATCCCCAATTAAAGAAGGGAAAATATTGATTAATAACTTTTAAATAGATGAATTAGACTGAAAAAGTCCTGAATTTACTAACAATCTGAACATCACTAAAAGAGGTTATTATGCAAACATTACCTACCTTCTGGTCTGTTGCAATAGGAAGTACAAAGCCCTATGTATGAATTATTCTTGCCAGAATTTTGAACATGAATCTAATCAAGAATCTAGATCTAACTACTAGTTTGCAAGAACTATAGGAAATAGAGGAACAAGTTAAGTGAAAACAAGGATATGTTTAGCCAAATCTAGTGGGAGAAATTCTATAAGACAAATGACATAGTTTCTTTAACAAATAAATGATTTTTTTCAAAAGGCAAGGATTCACAAGGATGTGGAGAAATCAGATTCTTGGTATACTATAGGTAGGTATGTAAAATGTATAGAAAACAATATGGTGGCCTCCTTCCCCAAATTAAAAATAGAATTACCAGGGCCTGGGGGTGTAACTCAATGGTAGAGCATACCCTTAGCATGTGCAAGGCCCTGGGTTCAATTCCCAGCATTAAAAAAAAAAAAAAGAGAAAGAGAAAACTGCCATAGGTGTTAAAGTTAATCTACCACTATGACAAAATGTCTGAGATAATTAATTTATAGAGAAAAGGTTTATGTTGGCTCACAGTTTGGGAGTTTTCAGTTCATGCTTTGGGTCTGTGACAATGCCATGGTCATGCAGGTAGTTCATGGTAGAGAAAAATGTTTATCTCATGATAGTTTGGGACACTTAAGACCCAAACTATAGCAACTGCTGCTTATTTATTTGTTCATTTTTGGTACAGGGGATTGAACTCAGGGACACTTAACTGCTGAGCTCCATCCCCTGTCCTTTTTATTTCTTATTTTGAGACAGGATCTCACTAAGTCGCTAAGGATGGCTTTGAACTTGTTATCATCCTGTCTTAGCATCTGTAATTGATGGGATTACACGTGTGTACCATCTTGCCTAGCTTCAAATGCTGCTTAGTAGATGAAAATGTCATCTCTAATCTAGCTAGATTGTCACTTAAGACCAGAATATTTCAAACTGCAATCCATCAGTAGTCTATGAAATCATTTTTTTTTCTTGGTGCTGGCAGATTGAATACAGGGCCTTGTGCATGCTAAGCACATGCTCTACCTTTTAGCTTTACCCCTAACCCCAGCTGAATCAGTTTAGAGGGTGGTAATCAACATTAAGAAAAAACAGAAGATAAGTATTATTTCATGAAACTTTTCACATATATGTGTGTAAGTGTATTGAATCATGGAGTCAAATGGATTTCTGATGGTGGCTCAAGTTTAACAAAAGTTCTTTAAAGTTTTTACTTGTAGAAGGACACAATATCTTTATTTATTTATTTTTATGTGGTGCTGAGGATTGAACCAAGTGCCTCACACATGCTAGACAAGCACTCTAGCTATAACCCCAGCCCATCAATAAAATTCGAAAGCCACTTTCCCAGGCCTGTTTTCTCAGAGTGGAATGCTGACTCTTTTCTTGTCTTCCAAGATTCCCCTCATGATGAGTGAAGATTGTAGTTGTATAGTTCATAAGGCCTAACAAATTCACTTGGGATGGGTTGACAGGATCCATGCTCCCTGTTTCATTAGGAAAGCTAAACTTCTGTACACTAAACTAAGGAGCCAAAGAAAAATGATGGCACAGAAACTTTTGTAAGTATAGAGTCTTCTCTCTGCTAAAGAAATGGAGGGAAAAATCAATAAACACTATATCAACATTAAAGGATACTTAAAGTGGAAGAGGTGGTGTGAACTATTGATTCCTTAATATGTACTGCCTTTTCTGGAGCTAGCATTTCTTTTTTTTTTTTTTTTTTTTTTTTTTAGAGAGTGAGAGAGAGAGAGAGAATTTTAATATTTATTTTTTAGTTCTCGGCGGACACAACATCTTTGTTGGTATGTGGTGCTGGGGATCGAACCCGGGCCGCACGCATGCCAGGCGAGCACGCTACCGCTTGAGCCACATCCCCAGCCCTGGAGCTAGCATTTCTGAGAATGTGGGGAGGAAAGAAGTTTTAGGGGGAAAGAACAAATTTTTAAAAATTTGGGTCACCTATAATCTTCTGTTGGTTGTTGCTTCTTTGCTCAGATGGACTGATCACAGATGTTTTCTGTAAGGCAGGAATCCCAAAGGTCCTCCCTCATAGTATGTAGATAAAATTCTTCCAAGAACTTGTAAGATTGACCATCTCTGGAAAGAGAGCTTAGCACAGGCTTGATTTCTTCCTTTAGCACTAACTAAGCCCAGTGCCTCCCAATATCTCTTGCAGCTGGGGAAGCCAGTCTTGCTCCCCAGAAGCCAGTCCTCAGGATCTTTACCCAGTTAAGCAGTGGGAACACATACTGCTCCATTCCAGGGCCCTCTCCCTGTACTGCCATTCAGTTGCTTGGCTCCCATCTCAAGAGGAATAGCAGCAGATCGCTGCTCTCTTCCCTTATAGTCATGCTTGCCAGAAGGCCAGTTACCCCTTCTTGAGGCTCTTGCGGGCTCTGCAGGTCACTCCCCCCACACACCCCCACCCCCGCCTCGGAAAGAAGGGTGGTATCAGGGATTGAACTTAGGGGCACTTAACTACTGGGTCACATCCCCAGCCATTTTTATTTTGAGACAGGGTCTTGCTAAGTTGTTTAGGGCCCCCGCTAAGTTGCTGAGGTTCATGTTGAACTTGAGATCCTCCTACTTCAACCCCTTGAGCCACTGGAATTACAGCTGTGCACCACTGCACGTGGCTCTGCTGATCATTCTTACACCGCTTTGACATAGAAAGGTTGCCTCTCACTCTCCAACCCACAAAACCCAAGACCCTTTTTCTGCTGTAAATCGTTAAAGAGACTGGCATTCACTTTACAATGTGGAGTACTTAAGTTGTAAGGATCCGGCGAATCGTTGGAAAAAGAGACCACAAGAGACCAGCTTCATGCAATAGGCAGGAGGGAGTTTATTGAAGAGGATCCTAATTCAGCGCGCTGAGGCTCAAGGCTCACTCAGGAAGGGAGAGCGGCCCAGAGCCCCAAGCAGAGGTTCAAGCAGAGCTTAAGTACACTTTTTGGGGAGGGCGGGAGGCTTTGCATACATCAGAACAAATCATCATGAGGCGCGGGAAAATTGAACAACAACTCTGAGACGTGATTGGCACATTCATTGGCGAGAACCGGCCGGGCGGGGGTGATTGGTCATTCCTAAGCGGGTTACACATTCAAACTGATTGGTTCGGGCCCTGTGAGGAACTGCACAGGGCCCTAGGCTAAATGGCCAGTAGGGTGTTGTTTTAACTATCTCAGGAATCTGGGTGTAACAGAGGAACTTAATAATACCTAATCTTTTACATTCAAGCTTTCCAGCTTAGAAACTTTACCCTTTCAAAGTAATCCCTTCTCTTTATCTTTGGATTCAAAATACCAACTTTGGGGATAGGGAAATGTTTCATTCAAATGCTGTTAGATATTTGTTGACCACCTCTTCAACTTGTGACTTCTTGAGAATTTCCACTGAGCCTTCAAACCTAAATTGTTACTTTTATTTATTGAGGCTTTGTCAGCAAGCCAGTTGTCTGTCCTATGAATTCATAGTCAGCATGTATGACACACTTGTTGCTCACTCATTTTTCTTCTTTCTTAAATGAGTTCTAAAAATGCAACATAATGAATTCACTTATTTTTTAAAGATATTTTTAGTTGTAGATGGACACAATACTTTTATTTATTTTTATGTGGTATTGAGGATCAAACCCAGTTCCTCACACATGCTAGTCAAGTGCTCTACCACTGAGCTACAACTCCAGCCCCTACTTCTTTTAATTTTTAAAATTCAAAATAATTAGTTAATGAATCATCTTTTTTCCTCACTTTCACACCTAAGTTTCATAATGGAAGTGTTACCAAAAGCTTGGTCCTTGTCCCCAATCCCAATCCAGTAACGAGGACACAGTTTTGAAAAAAAAGTTTTATTGCTTTGCTAGCAAAGGAGAAACACAGGGGACCCCTGTCCTAAAGCCTGTGATTCTGTCCATCAGCATGAACAAGGGGCTTTTAAAGAGGTGATTCAAAGGTAATTCCACGTGTTCCTTTTGGAGTTCTAATTCACTTGTTAATTTCTGAGATCTTCTGGTACCATTCTCAAAGTCTAAATTACTTCATTCCTATAGTGGGTGTGTACTCAAGGATAGATAAATCTGCCTTAAATGGGGAGGAAAGGTAATCTCGTTTCCCCTGAAATTAGAGAAGGGAGAGAAATTAGGGAGGAGCATTGACAGAGGAAGAGAAAGAAATATGTCCATTTAAAAAATAAGTTGAAATGGCAGAGCAGCAAGGGCTATATTCAAAGCATAAAGTGGACCATTGTTACATTTCCCCACTGTCAATTTCTACATTCCATTCTATTGAAAAATGGACAACGACATCTCCAAGCTGCTTCCTGCTGAAAGAAAGTGAAGTTGGGGAAGTAACCCAAAGTCCTTGTTTTATATTGGGTGAGTCATGGACAGTTGAGGGTATTCAGCATCAGGGCTGTCAGGAGGTCCACACTGGCAGATGGCAGGTGACTGGACCAAGCATTCAAAGGGCAGAGATTATGCTAAGACAACAATAAACAAGAAAGCAAAGCATTACTTTTTTTGGTAAACAGTTAACACAAAAGAAATTAGTATTTAAGCCAGTCTCTGAAAACCATGAAGACAGTAACTCATAACCATGTCAGTGAAAAACAGATCAAGTATATCATTGTAGGAGGTTAGAAAGATTTGTAAGGTTATGAGATCAGGCTCAAATTAACTCAGGATAAACTGTGACTCTAGAGTCCTTTGTGATCATTATTATTAGACACCTCCTACATAAGAACCCTTCCTTTATAGCCTCTAGCTTTACTCACTTTTGGTAGGGCTCACACAAGTTTATATTTTAAGTTACATTAAAAAACAAAATCCCACATTCTTTTTCCTTTTAAATGTCTATGTAAGACTGTGTTTAGGCTATACTCTCCTGCCAGTTGTTTAAAGACCAAGTTGGTCAAAACTGACTTTGTTCCTATCTACTCTTTTTAAAAAAATTATTTTTTAGTTTTAGGTGGACACAATATCTTTATTTTATTTTCAGTTGGTGCTGAGGATCAAACCAGTGCCTCATATGTGCTAATCGAGAATTCTACCACTTGAGCCACAATCCCAGTCCACTATCTACTCAGCTGAGATTCATCAGAGATTACTCTTGGAGACATGTGCGAAGCCTTTTGGCTCCTTTAGCTTTCCTCTACCAGTGGAGTCAATGCCAGGATAGGTCAGAGTCTTGGCTGACCATGTGGCTTCTCTTGGAAGCATCAGTGATATTTCCATCTCTAATAACCCTCCTATTTGCAGAATGTGCACTGTTTGGCTTCTGGTGCTCTAGAGTCCTCTCCATCTCCCTGGATCAGTACATCAGGTTACTCACCAGAGTTGCAGGGCCCAGAAAGGGGTCCCATCATTCTCTGGGTCCTGGCTGACCTTAGAGGGCAAGGGCCAAAATGTTGACTGCTCTTTCCTTGACCCTTTTACTTCCTTGACTTTGTTCTCCAAGATTTTCGTTCTAAACATCCAGTAGTTTTACCAGTCTTAAAGTGGGAGTAATAGGTTACAACTTAAATATTTATAATTTTACAGTTACCCCTTTCACTTAATCGGGGTCAATACTATAAGTCATCATTATATCATATCTGTCCTACAGCTGATGGCTTATTATCTCAAATTAACTCAGGCTGTTTTATTAGAAGCAGTATCTCTGCCAAACCCTAACAGGCAAAAATTATAAAGCTTACAAGGAAAATACAAAATGAAATTAATAGAGCAAAAACATATTAGTTTGTGTAACAGCTATGAACCAAGTAAAATGATTTTTATAATCTAAAACCTTTACTTATTATATCACCTATTTGAGATCACAGGAATCTTTACAACAAAATTCAATCTTTTGAATACAACTCTAAATGAGCTCAAGTCTAGCTTATTTTTGAGCCATTCTAACATGGAATAAGGTGGAAGGCAGAGCCTTATTTCAGATAAGACGGGGTTCTTGACAAATAACACAATACAACATTACATTTGAAACATGAATCAAAGGCTAAGAGAGCTTTTAACTTTCTTTTTTGGAAAAAGTGGCAAAGGCTTCTATGTTTTACAATGTCATCTCTAAACAGATCAGGCTTTCCTTACTTCCTTCCAAAAACACATTTAAATTCCTATTCCAGTGTGAAGAATAACACAAAATTGTATATATAACAACAAAATTGTATATATTGACAACACGTTGCTTTTATACAGCTATAAAACATCAAATTATATGAATAAACACCAAACAAATTTGTTATTTCTATACAAATATGAGACTATTGCTACAGATAATTTTATTTTGGAAAATACCAAATTGGTAAAGTGCTGTTCCCTAAGCTTTACATTTAACTAAGTTTAACTTTTAAAGTACAATTTAAAATCCATAGTGTACGGGTAACAATAATCACAGGTCTGTAGGGGTTAGCAGTACTAGCAAAAATCAAAGGACAGCCTTAAATCTCTTAAGCATTTAGGAAATAGTGTTAATGATCAGAAATAGACTTAGTCAAAGCAAACAGATCTAGGACAGGTCTTCAAATGAGAGTGTAACCCTTCCATGTGATATACAATATATAAAAGAGCATTTATTGGTTAACGTGCCAGTGAATTTGGATAAACTTTCATTTTATAAACTTACAAAACACTCAGACAAGACTCAGAAAAATATAGTTCTCGTATACATATATCTAGTTATATATATTTAGGGTATCAACTACATTGATATAAAGTAAAATAATAATTATTTGGGCTGGGGATGTGGCTCAAGTGGTAGTGCGCTTGCCTGGTATGCGTGCGGCCCGGGTTCGATCCTCAGCAGCACATACAAAGTGTCTGCCAAAAACTAAAAAATAAATATTAAGATTCTCTCTCTCTCTCTCTCTCTCTAATAAAAAAAAAGAAAATTAAAGAAAATAATAATTGTTTGATTAACCAGTTACAAAGTAATCATTTGAGAGTTTTTAAAGAGGTACAAACTCAGTACATTAAAGTTCAAATAACTTTGTGCTAATTATAGTCAGTTTAATCAGAATTTTTTTGGGGATTTACCTTCTGCAACTTACTTAGACATTCACAGCTTGTTTACATCCTTAGTTCTGACCTCTCTTTCATCTCGGACTTTAGCACAAGAATATTACTTTCCCAGACAAAATGCTTTCTCATCCAGAAACATTTCTTTTACCTTCCAATTTTACATACTAAAATATTTCCATACCTATAACTTTATTTTTTCTAGTTTGGACCCTTTCTTAAATTCATATTCTGAAACAATCCTTATGAATGTTATCTGTGCATTTAAATTTGCACAACATGTTTCATACAAGGAGAAGGCTGGACAATCCAGCATATACAAAAACTGCTCTAATCTTTCTTTCTCCCAGGTGGCATTCAAGGGGTTGGAGCACAGGATATTTTTAAGCCTGACATATTTCCCTTATCATTATCACAATGCCATCAACTTTAAGTGAATTCCCCACTGTCAATTGTACCCAGAAGTTCCTTTGAGGCCTTTTTCTTGTACTTGGCATATTGATTTTCAATGGAGGAGTCCCTTTCCATCCTTTTCTTTTTTTTTTTTTCCCCTTTATTATTTGTCTTTATTCACTTAACGTAATGTTTTCAAAATTCATTGATGCTATAGCATGCATCCCTGTTATTATTTTTTTATTAGCTACACATGACATTACAATGATCTTGGCAATTCATACATTTGAATCAATTGGGGTATAATTTCTCATTTTTCTGATTGTACAGATTGCAGAATCACACTGGTCAGAGTCACCTATGTACATACAGCAATCATAATGTCTATTCTATTCTGCTGCCCTTCCTATCCCCGCTTCCCCTTCCCTCCCCTCCCATCATTTTTCTCTATCCAATCTAATCTGACACACTTTTTTTTTTCTTTTTCTCCTCACAACATCATACATGTATTCTGTATAACGATGAGGGTCTCCTTCCATCTTCCGTGCAACTCCCCTTCTCCCTCCTTTTCCCTCCCACCTCTCTTCCCTATTGAGTGGTAATCTTCTCTCCATCCTTTTCTTTAAGCTTCCTTGAAGATCCCTTTACAGAGGCTGCCTACAAAACACCTGTCAGTCTTAGTTTCTGTCTTTTTTGGGGCTGGGGGAGGGGATTCTGCCAGTCTTCCAAGGCATTTAGTTTGATGGGATACTATTATAGTAAGAATTGCTTTGCCTCAGTGATGAATATCCCCTGGCCAAATGAGATGTCAGATCTTAAAAAGGGAGACTATTCCTGTTCCCACGTCATGAACTGACAGTGCTGGAACCTACAGCCACATCTTTATGGCCAGTAGCCTCCCCCCCACACACATCCACTATCTACAAAAGGGGCTGAACGTCAGGGCAGAGGACAGGTTCTCTTTAAGCATTTTTCTACAGTCCAGGCAGCTTTTCAGGGATTTTTTTTTTTTTTTTTTAACCCAGCTTAGGGCTAGTGTCTCACCCACAGTGAGATTGTTCTGTGGCTGCCTGGAGCCAGGCTGAGAAACAGGACTGAGAGTGCCAGCACTGGGTTTAGAAGATTTAAATCTTTTTTTTTTTTTTAACACTTTCTTCTGGTGTGCTGCTATCCTTGCTATCCTTTTGGCACCTTCAACTTAGTTCCTGACTGTTAAAACCCGTTATTATACAACTGCATAAATGTCTGGTACATACAGAATCTCTTTCATATACTAAACCTTGATAGACCAACCTCAACTTCGAGATTGTATAATAATCTGGAAAAAAAATTAAAAGACCAAATTGTGTTACAGTAAACTATCTTTCTCTTCAGCTTATACCTATAGGTGGACCATTCAGACAAGATCTCTCTGCTCAAGAGACTACTAGTAAGATCAACACAGCATGGCCTATATCTTAAAGGGCTAGTCACAGATACAAAAAATACAGACAAGAGAGGATCACCAAAACCAGGGCTAACAGATAGGAACCTTAAAACAGACAGACCTGCACATTACAGATTTCTTCCATTTACTTTATCTTTGGCAGACCAACTCCAACTGCAAGAGTGCATAATAATCCAGAAAGCTATTCAAAGGCCAGATCATTAACAGTAAAACATTATCTTAGACAGGCTTATACTTATAGGGGGCCCTGCAACTTCCTTTACCTTTGACAGACCAACTTCAATCATAAGATTGTACAAAAAATAAACACAGACAACCAGAGAGGAGCATCCAAACTATGGCTGGCAGATGGGAACCTTTAAACTGACCAGCCAAAATCTTTCCCAAGAGACTACCTATTATTAGATCAATGCAGTATTGACCACATCTTAAAATGGGCAGAAACAGATACAAACAAAACAAAAACACAGACAACAGAGGGGATTCCCCAAAACAAGGCCAACAAACAGATTTGAGAACTTAAACCAGAAAGGAGTAAATATCCCTAGGTTCTCAAGTCTTGCTTAACCATGACTCCTACAGCAGTGGCACCACAGAAGTCCCCATAAAGAGGAACCAGATTGTAGACTCAAGGGTCTCCGCATGCACACCAGATGGCCAAGGGTGTCCTGACTTCACTGAGTTCAGTTTCCTTTTTCTAAAAGTGGACTAGGGTGGAGCAACCTGTAGCATTTAGGAGTTCCCAGAACCAAAAGGAGCTTCAGCAATTAATGAAAAGGTAGTAAACTCCCTTTACTCACAGCAATAGCTTCTCCAGACCGAGGCAAACTCACCCTATCTCCTAACTCTCTTGCAGTTGGTGCTCAACAAGTTCGCCAACCCATTACGTTTCTGAATCACGTTGGGCTAGGGGGTAATCACACTACTATGATTTCCCCCACGATATGTGATTTCTTCCCCTCTGCGTGTTAATAGTTGTATGCGGTTTTTCTTCTGCCAGTTCATTCCATCGAACCTTCAGAAGGCGAAGGAGAGTATTCCTTTCGCCCTAAACAGTAATCACCAAGGAACTATAAACTTTAAAATGGTTTATGTTTTGAAAATTTTACCTTAAAAAAATTAGTACGCGCATTCATTTTACAGGTCCCTGCGGAGCAATTCACACTCACCACTTAAACAAGCACGTCCATCGCCTTAGCGGGATTCAGCTGAGGTTTGCAGCGACCCCCTAGAGGCGGGCCCCTTGGGGGATGTAGGGGTCCGGCGTTACGCCACGGGGGGCGGGGCTTGGGGCGGGGTCCGGGGCGGGGCGCAGTGGCCTCGAGGAGGCGATCCGGCGGCGGTCCGCGCCTGTTGCCGTGAGAACCCGTGACAACAAAGGCGCAGGCGGCGGCGACCCGGCGAGCTGAGCCGAGGAGTCCTGCGCTCGCCGCCGGAGACCCGGGTTTTCCCGAGCCGGTCAGTGTACTGTGGGCCGGGCCGGGCCGGGCGGGGCGAGAAAGCGGGGCGCCACCCCGCTCTCGGCGTCTCTGCGTCCCCTCCTCCTGCCCGCGGGGCGGGGCCCACCGTTGGGAAGAGGGGCTACTGGCCGGGAGTCTGGGCCGCCGCTGGCAGGGGGCGGTTGGTGTGCCGGAAACGACCGGAGTCCTTACTGGAGCCCGGTGAGCAGCCGGAGATAGAGCGGCGCTTCCGGAGGGTAGTTGGGTGCCCCAGAGGTGGAAGGGCCGGCGGAATGGAGCCAGAGTACGTCTTGGATTTATATGTCTCACTGCGGGATGTGAGGAGGGTCGGGAAGACCCTTCGTCCTTTTGTCGCAGGCCTCCTTTTCCCATCGTAGAGATTGAAACTTTGTTTTGTCGCAGAACTCTTTTTTTTTTTTTTTTTCCCGTCTTAAGAGATTGAAACTGGGGCATTCAAGCACTGTGGAAACCCAAAAGCATCCCTCAGTAGCAGGTGATAATGGAAAAAAGAGGGTACCCAGATTCTTTCTTTGAAACACTTCTTAAATAACACCGCCTTCTCTAATTTTAAAAAAATCTTGCCCCTTTTTACTTCTTTGTGCATTTGAGGCCTTTTATGAGATCCTTATACGATTCACTATCCATCTGCTGGGAGGTTTCTTACGAAAATATTAAAATTAACAAACCACAATTTTTAGACAGCCATTACTTTCTGAGAAACCAAGAGCATTAAGATGGCACTGGTAGTTGGAGACACCCTCATCAGTGACATGGGGGGTCAAATAAATACTGCTCTTGCTTTTGTTCACACATAAAATACCTGTTGACCCTAAATATTACTAGCTTGTCAGATTGCTTTCTTTTTTTACATCTATAACCAATAATAGATATGTATCTGATGACTGTAATCAGAATCTGAAGACATACTACTGGTTTAAATCTTGATTTCTTGACAGTTTACAAGCCTTATATTTATGAACTATTATTATTTTTTAATGATTAGGTGAATTTCAATTGCCTAGGTGGCCAAATTTTTTTTATAGATATTCCCATCATAATAGCAAAAAAGTGAAAATATCCTAGTTACATTTGATTTTTTTATTATTAATTTCATTGAAAGCAGTTAGGTTTGGCTTACCAAAGACCATAATTTTTGTTTTAATGTGATGGCATAAAAATTAAAATGATATGTATGATACAGACTTCAGTTGTAGGTGTTCACAGACATTTGAAAGAATCAACTCAGCATCCCTAAAGTCTGGAAAAATTTCCAATACCAAATGATTTTTGGAGTCCTTTAGGATCCAAGAAGGAATTTACCATACACAGGAGTATTATTTTCTGCTGCAGAATTTCTTTAGAATGATTAAAACTGGCAAGATTGCCATCTCTTTATTTTGGCTGTAAAGGATAACTTGTTGGCTCTGTTTTGGGATTTACAGCCCAAGGGACCTAGTATTGTCATACTCTCAATGGGATCCTAGTAGCATGATGTAAATGGTTTTTGTTGTGATCCTTTTCAAATTGTCTACTTAGAATTATAAATGCATGGTACTGCTGCAGAATTTTTAAATAGGCTAGTGAATATTAAATATGTTGTCATTAACATCTTCATAGCAGCAGTGTGTAAAATGTTATTTTGTGTCCAGAAGCCTGCTAGTATAATGATAGTGTTCAAAATACAGCTTTTGCAAAGAATCTAGCCTGATACCCAAATGATTACTTTTCATTATCTGTACTCAAACACTGTCATAGATACTTGTTACATTTTTTAGAGTTTGTATATAGTATATACTTTATTCTATCAAGATTGTGAAAATGGATGTACAAGTTTTTATGCAAATGTGGCAATAGAATTGCCGAGCCTGTGTTTAACTTTTTGAGGAACTGCTAGTCTGTTAGTCTGTTTTCCAAAACAGCTGTACCATGTTACATTCCCACCAGGAGTGAATTATGTTCCAATTTCTCTACACCCTCACCAATGCTTATTTATTTTTTTTTTAAAGAGAGAGTGAGAGAGGAGAGAGAGAGAGAGAGAGAGAGAATTTTTAATATTTATTTTTTAGTTCTTGGCGGACACAACATCTTTGTTGGTATGTGGTGCTGAGGATCGAACCCGGGCTGCACGCATGCCAGGCGAGGGCGCTACCGCTTGAGCCACATCCCCAGCCCCACCAATGCTTATTATAAACTATCTCTTTGTTAATAGTCTTGCTAGTGGGTGTGGAGTTGTATCTCATGATTTTAACTGCATTTCTCTGATAGCTAATGATATTGAGCATCTTCTTATGTGCTTTTGGACATTTGTATGTCTTTGATGAACTGCCTTTTCAGATCCTTTGCCCATTTTAAAATGGCTTTTTAAAGTCTTTGAGTTGTAATAGTTCTTATTCACTTATTTATTTACTTATTTTTATTTTATTTGTTCTTTTTAGTTATATATGAGACAGTACAGTATATTTTGACATTTGTATACAAACATAGAGTATATCTTTTTGTAATTAGGATCTCAGTCTTGTGGTTGTACATATTGTGGAGCTTCACTGTGTAATAATTCTTTTTAGGGGGGAGGGGTACTGGGGATTGAACTCTGGGGCACTGGACCATTGAGCCACATCCCAGGCCCTATTTTGTATTTTATTTATAAACAGGGTCTCATTGAGTTGTGAAGCACCTCACTTTTGCTTTGAACTCGTGATCCTCCTGCCTCAGCCTCCTGAGCTGCTGGAATTACAGGCATGTGCCACTGCGACCAGCTGTAATAATTCTTTATATAGTCTAGATGGAAGGTCTCATATTAGATTATGACTTGCAAATGTTTTCTTCCTTTCACTGAGCCGCCAGCTGCCTCCTTTCCTTCTTTTTTTTTCCTTCCTTCTTCCTCCTATTACTAGGGATGGAACCCAGGAATGCTCTACCACTGAGCTATACCTCCAGCCCTTTTTAGATTGAGACACAGTCTCAATAAGTTGCTGAGGGGTGACCTTGAATTTGTGATCCTCCTACCTCAGTCTCCTGAGTAGCTGGAATTACAGGTCTGTGCCTCTATGCCCAGTGTCTTTTCTCTTTCTTGATGGAGTCCTTTGAGGCACATAGTTTTTAAGTATTTTTTCATTTAAAGTTTGTATATGTTTTTTTTAAATTGCTTTTGCTTTTTGGTGCTATATCTGAGAAATCATTGCCAAATCCCAGGTCTCGAAGAGTTACTCCGTGTTTACTTTAAAAAATTTTAGGTCTGGGGATATAGCTCATTCAGTAGAGTGCTTGCCTCACATGCACAAAGGCCTGGGTTTAATCTGCAGCAAAAAAAGAAAAAAAAAATTATAGTTGCAGCTCTTAAATAAAAACCTAAAAGTCTGTGATTCATTTTTGGTATTTCATATATATATATAAATAAATTCAATATGTATATATGAATGAATTCCAACTTCATTCTTATACAGAGGATATTCATTATTTGTTGAAAAAAACTGTTCTTTCCCCCATTGAATTATCTTAGCACCCCATTGAAAATCAGTTTTTGTAAACAAGCCGGTTTATTTATTTATTTATTTGTTTTAAAAAATATCTTTATTTTGTTTATTTATTTTTATGTGGTGCTGAGGATCAAACCCGGTGTCTCACAAGTACAAGGCAGGAGCTCTGCCACTGAGCCCCAGTCACAGCCCCAGTGGGTTTATTTTTGGATTCTTAGTTCAGTTGTGTTGATCTATATGTCCTATGCCAGTAACACATTGTTTTGTTTTTTTATACCTTTATTTTATTTATTTATTTTTATGTGATGCTGAGGATTGAACCCAGTGCCTTCACACCCAGTGCTGGCAAGTGCTCTACCACAGAGCCACAACCCCAGCCCACCACATTGTTTTGATTATTGTTGCTTGGTTTTGAAATTAAGGAAGTATGAGTTCTACTTTATTGTACTTTTTCAAGATTGTTTTAGCTACTCTGTGTCCGATGAGTTTCTATAAATTTCAGGATTAGTTTGTCAATTTCTTCAAAGAAGTCAGCTGGCATTTTGATTAAATTGATATGGGGAATGTTGACATCTTAACACTATTAAGCCTTCCAGTCCATAAAGGTAGGACTTTTGTCATTTGTTTAGATCTTCTTTTATATTCTTTTAGCAATACTTTGTAGTTTTCAGGTATATATTTTACATATCTCTTATTAAGTTTATTCCTAAGTATTTTGTTCTTTTTGATGCTAATTATGAATAAAATTGTTTTCTTAATTTTCAGGATGTTTATTGTCAAGTTTAGTTGCCAGTTTATTATTTATTTATTTATTTATTTTTTAGCAGGGATTGAGCCCAGGAAACCTTAACCACTAAGCCCTATCTCTAGTCCTTTTTATTTTTTATTTTGAGATAGAGTCTCATTAAGTTGCTCAGGACCTTGCTAAGTTTCTGAGGCTGGTTTTGAACTTGTGATCCCCCTCAGCCTTCTAAGTTTCTGAGATTATAGGCATGTGCCACTGTTCCTGGCATCAGTTCAATTTTGTTTTGTTTTGTTTTTTTTTTGATAATGGGGATTGAACCCAGGGATGCTATATTCCTTAGCTATATCCACAGCCCTTTCTAATTTTTATTTTGAGACACAGGGTCTCACTAAGTTGCCCTGGCTGGCCCTGAACTTGAGATCCTTCAGCCTCAGCCTCCTGAGTAGCTTGAAATAAAAACACTAGTTTAAAATTTTTAATTTTTAAATAAGAATTTTTTAAAAATTGTTTTACTTGTTGATGGATCTTTATATATGGTACTGAGATTTGAACCCAGTGCCTCATACATGCTAGGTAAGCAGTTTGCCACTGAGCTACAGCCCCAGCCCTTAAAAAGGAATTCTTGAAACTGTTTTCATGGATTTATTTCTGATATTTCTGGAAAAGAGGAGATACTATTTTTATAGCTAGCTACAAAATCTAATACAAATGTTTGCTTTTCTCATGTGTATTTTTACATATTATTTTTCTTTTCTAACTCTGACTATTCAATACTTAGATTAATGAACAGGGAAACATTACCATTATAGAAATAAAGGCACAGTGGAATTCCATTTACCTAATGGTTAGTTTCATAATTTACCAACTCATGGCCTCTGCCTGCTTGAATATTTTGAAGCAAATTCAGGCATCATATAATTTTATCAGTAAATTAATGATGTACTTTCCAAGACACATTTACTATCTGTAACTATTTTCAACTAAAAAAGAATCTGCTTTAATTGACTTTACTTTAAATTGTGGGTAGTTTTATTACGGTAAGCAGAGTCAATAACTTGTCTTTTGTTTTGATACACAGGAGTCCAGATCATACGTAAAATGGATGTTTCTCACACTAGATATTGAACTTTAATAACCTATTTAGTAAAATCTAAGCGGCCATGGAAGAAATACCAGTAAAAGTTGCTGTAAGAATTAGACCTCTACTTTGCAAAGAAGTTCTTCATAATCATCAAGTTTGTGTGAGAGTTATTCCAAATACCCAGCAAATTATCATTGGGAGAGATAGAGTCTTTACTTTTGATTTTGTTTTTGGCAAAAATTCCACTCAAGATGAAGTTTATAATACTTGTATAAAGCCCCTAGTATTATCACTTATTGAGGGGTATAATGCAACGGTTTTTGCCTATGGACAAACTGGATCTGGGAAGACATACACCATTGGAGGAGGCCATGTTGGTAAGATATTCATATTCTTTGGCTTTTATTTGAGAAAATAGAAAAAAGTGAAAATATGACAAAATCTGACACACAGTAGATGTTTAGCATGTTGATTGAATAATGAAAGAATAAATAGTATAATCAAATGTGATCATAAGATCATTATATTTGACAGATTAAATTTTAAATATTGAAAGTCCATTAAATAATCTAACTTATGATGGTATTTTCTTGAGGAAAGATGTTCAAGACAATGTTTAGTGCTAAGCCCTTGTTATTTTGAACAAAGTTTAAAATAGAGATAAATAAGTTGATATGATCAGATTTTGTATTCTTTAATAAACCGTTTAGAAATATTAAGAGTCCTACAACTAGGAGTTAGGGGCAGGAAGAAAAAAAAATTTTAAAAACTTTTTTTAAATTAATTTTTTTAGTTGTAGATGGACATAATACCTTTATTTGTTTATGTGGGTAGTACTGGGGATGGAACCCAGAGTCTCACACATGCTAGGTAAGCACTTGACCACTGAGCCACAACCCTAGCCCAGAAAAATTTATTTTGTAGTTTCAAGTGTATTTTAGAATATAATTTCTTCTAATTGTAATAATAGTGTAGAAGAGGTAGAATCATGGGATTTCTTATAGACTTGGTGGGACCCTGGAAATCATTTCTCTTCACTGAAACATGAGGAGCTCTAGCCAAGAAAATGAATTCTTTAGTTACGTGATTGGTAATGGAATGGGGATTGAAAGCCAACTCCTCTGTTGAGATTGTTTATAAGCTTTTTTCCTTTTATGGCAAGAAAGTCTTCATTTGGCTGGGCATGGTAGTGTATACCTCTAATCCTAGTGATTTGGGGTCTGAGGCAGGAGAATTCAGAGTTTAAGACTAGCCTCAGCAATTTAGCAAAGTCCTAAGCAATTTCATGAGATCATAAGCAATTTAGTGAGACCCTGTCTCAAAATTAAAAATAAAAAGGGCTGGGAATGGAGCTCAGTGGTAAAGCCCCCCTGGGTTTAATCCTCAGTACTAAAAAGAAAACAAAAAAAAAGTCTTTATTCAGGATTGGTGTGATGAATGTAGAGACCACTGCAATGGGATTTTTGCAGTGAGGAAAAAAGATTGTCTTGATTCCAAATACAGTATTGACTGTAAGTGGGAATTTATAACCAAGGAACAAGGTGGGGCTGATAGAAAATAGAAAATTACTATGAGGTAACATCAAGAGTAAGAGAAATTCTGGCTAAAATCAACTAATAGGATTCTTGCCCAAGACAGGCCAGTGTGATTAGATATCTCCTGGGAGATGGTAGAGGATTAGGAACCATATCAGATATTGAGAGTGGAGGATTCTTCTATTTTAGTCCAGCTTTTTTTTTTTTTTTTTTTTTGCCACTGTGATCAAAAGACCTGACAAGAATAATGTAGAGGAGAAAAGTTTATTGGTGACTCATGGCTTCAGAGGTCTCAGTCCATGGATGGCCAACTCTGTTGTCCTGGGCCTGAGGTGAGGCAGAACAATAAGGTGGAAAGTAGCAACTTGGGACATTGCACAGGAAATCGAGACCTCTGCTCATTGGGGACAAAATATGTACTCCAAAGGCAAGCCCCCAGTGACCTACCTCCTCCAGCCACACCCTACCTTCCTAGGGTTACCATCCAGTTAATCCATTCAAGTGGATTAATACACTGATGAGATTAACCTCTCATAACCTAATTTTTCCCCTCTAAACTTTCTTGCATTTGTCTCACACATGAGTTTTGGTGGACACTTTGTATCTAAACCATAATACTTGCTAAACTGACTTAATACAGTTCTTTTTTTTTAATATTTATTTTTTGGTTTTAGGTGGACACAATATCTTTATTTTGTTTTTATGTGGTGCTGAGAATCTAACCCAGTGCCTCACACATACTAGGCGAGTGCACTACCACTTGAGCCACATCCCCATCCCTAATACAGTTCTTAATAATAACTGATTTTTACAAAAAAGTGCACAGATTGCCTAGGAGAATGTTCAGAAACTTGAAGAAAGGTTGGCCAAGTAAAAAAATCTTTGTCACGGTTGTCAAAAAGCTTTAATCAGAAGCTTTTTGTGAACATTACTTATGAAAGCTGAATGAGCTTGACATTTTAAGAATCTGAGCTTTTTTCACAACAAAGTCTTCAAAGCATTTCTAAAAGTTATTTTGTGAAGAAACAAAACCATCTTTTAGGAAATCACATGCCAGAATGACTTCTGTACATTCCTGCCTCTTATTCCTTTATTTCTTAGGCTCTGGCCCCTAATAAATATCTCATACTCAAACTCCACCTTCACATCTGCTTCCAAGGAACCATACCTCTGACACTAAAAAAGCACTTCGAAAACCTGGTTCATTGTGATATAAAGCAAACTTTTGAATATTGTACATATGCATTATTGCCTAAAATTTTAGTGTTCTCTCTATATAGTGGCTCAGTAAATTTTCTTATTTTCATACTTCTCAAATGTAGAATATGTGACTTTCAGAAATTTGTCTCATGGGCTGGGGATGTGGCTCAGCGGTAGAGTGCTCAACTAGCATATATATGAGGCCCTGAGTTCTATCCTTAGCACTGCATAAAAATAAATAAATAAAGGTATTGTGTCCAACTACAACTAAAAAATAAATACTTAAAAAAAAAACTTGTGGCTCTGAAGAAGTCCTTGTTTCAAAGATTATAGCGAGGGGCCTAAAGAGCCCAGTATCCTTCATTTTTTTTTTTTTTTTAGAGAGAGAGAGAATTTTTTAATGTTTATTTTTTAGTTTTCAGTGGACACAACATCGTTGTTTGTATGTGGTGCTGAGGATCGAACCTAGGCCGCATGTATGCCAGGTGAGCGTGCTACTGCTTGAGCCACATCCCCAGCCCACCTTCAATTTTTTTAAATTTATTTTTTAGTTATAGGTAGACACAATATCTTTTTTTGGGCTCTTACAGCTGAGCCACAACCCCAGCCCTGAAAAAGAATTTTTGTTTTCTTCCTTTTGTAAAAACCTATAGCTTCCTTTACTTGCTACACAATGGCAGCTTTAAATCTTGAATTAGGAAAAAGGCAGCCATCATAGTTACCCAATAAGTTCCAAGGTTTTAATTCTGCAGATATTTCAACAAAATTGGCACAGGTGCATTAAAATAGTTTGGAAATAATAATACAGAGCTGGGCTGGGGATGTGGCTCAAGCAGTAGCGCACTCGCCTGGCATGCGTGCGGCCCGGGTTCGATCCTCAGCACCACATACCAACAAAGATGTTGTGTCCGCTGAGAACTAAAAAAATAAATAAATGTTGGAAATTCTCTCTCTCTCTCTCTCCTCTCACTGTCTCTTTAAAAAAAAAATATAGAGCTTACATATCCTTTATATATTTTTCAAATGTATATATTTTTAAATGATCTGTCATTCACCTATTAATTTTTCTCAAAAGAATAGAACTCTAAAAACATTTATTTCAAAATTTATGGTATTGGTATGTTTGTTCCTCAATTTGAGTTGTCATAGGCATCCCAAATCTGAAACAATGGGATTTAATGAGTTAATAAAGGTTTCAGGGTTTTTTTTTTTTATACTTATTTTTTAGTTGTATGTGGACACAATATCTTTATTTCATTCTTATATGGTCCTGAGGTTTGAACCCAGTGCCTCATGTGTGCTAGGCGAGAACTCTACCACTGAATCACAACCCCAGCTCCAAAGGTTCAGATTTTTGAGATGAGTGTTGCCCCGAATCTAGTTTGGTAATCTACTTGAAAGCAAGTTTATCTTTATTTTTATTATTATTTTATTTAGTTTTTGAGACAGGGTCTCATTAAGTTCCTTAGGGCCTCAATAAATTGCTGAGCTAGCCTCAAATTTGTTATTCTTCTACTGTAGCCTCCCAAGTTGCTGGAATTACAAGTCTGTACCACTGGGCTGGGATGTAGCTCAGTGCAAACCACTTGCCTCATATTCTCAAAGCCCTAGGTTCGATCTCCAGTTCCAAAAAAGAAAGACAAAATAAAGAACCACACACACACACACACACACACACACACACACACACACACACACATACACACACATACACACATAAAGATTAAAAAAAAAAAGTGTGTGCGCCACTATATCTAGCTCAGAAAACAAGTTATTTTTTAAGTTTCATTTGAGGGCAGACTTTTATTGCTTTGAATATATTTTCTCTGAAACAATGCTGAAAATGCTGAAGCTGGTTTACAAAATGTATTTAACCTTAAGTTTCAATTTATACTACCATTTATTTTATTTTTAATTTTTTTTTAAGAGAGAGAGAGAGAGAAATTTTTAATATTTTTTTTTTAGTTTTCAGCAGACACAACATCTTTGTTTGTATGTGGTGCTGAGCATCCAACCCAGGCTGCACGAATGCCAGGCAAGTGCGCTACCGTTTGAGCCACATCCCCAGCCCTCCATTTATTTTAAATTTTATCTTGTATACTTTTTTTTACTATTTTTAAAATCGAGGAAAATATACATAAATACAAACAACTAGTACTTTTAATTGTACTTTTAAGTGCATAAGTATTTGGTATCAAATATATATTCTCAGTGTTAATACCACTCTTTCCAAAAATTTTTATCTCTATATCCATTAAGCAATGAATACCTCAGCCTTTACCCTCTAATTCCAATTTACTTTCTATCTCTGTAAATATTTGACTATTCTAGATATTTCATAGAAGTAGAATCATATAATGCTTGTCTTTCTGCTTCTGACTTCTCTCAGCATATTGTAGTATGTATCAGAACCTCATTTCTTTTTGACTGAATAATATCTCATTGTATGTATATACTAAGTGTTATTTATTCATTTCTCTGTCAGTGAACAATTGGTTTATAATCTCCTTTTGGCTTTTGTGAATAATGCCACTGTAAACACTGGTATACAGATGTCTGTCATAGGTATATGTAAAGCTGCTTTAACTCCTTTTTAAAAATGGAACATAAATAAATGTTCACTCAAATGCTATGGTACTAATCTATGTTCCAGGTTGTGTAAGTTGTGGATTCAAATAATGATGTGAATATGTTCTCTTCCTTGTTCCTGGATTCTTTTTCTAGGCTTGGGCAGAACTGGCCTTTCTACATCTCTCCTGCATATATACCCTGTCACTCTCAGACTGCTTTGCTTCCCTGCAGTTTCTACACCTTTCTATTTTCAAGTCCCCTTCACCTTTCTACCCCACCCCAAAATCTCAGTAGATTCTCAAGTGAATAAATAAGTCTAAGATTCTAAGAGTGAAAAAATACGATTAATATGAGTGCTTTTTTAAAAAACAAATTATTCTTACTAATATAAACAATGCTAGTGATTGAGATTCTACCCAGTCTGTAATAAATGATCTAAATAGAAAGGGATTTTAGTATAAAGAGCTATGAAATAGGTTGGTCTCGTGTGGGGTCAGTTGCCAGTATTGTTTTGTCCTCCCTGCATCTTTTTCTGCTTTAGAAATTACATTGTCTAAAAGCTTCAGCATTTTTATCACCGTGGCTCCCACTAGTATTGGGGACACTGGTGAATACCCCAGGGATGGGGTAGATTTGGGTAAGGACAGCCCTTTTTATAAAAGGAGTTTTAATGAGCCAAGGTCCACTTCCTTGGATCTAGTTTTTAAGGAACAGTGAATTAGTGAATTAGGAAGATAACATGTTTATAAGATGCCATGGCTGGGGCTGGGGTTGTGGCTAAGAGGTAGAGCATTCGTCTGGCATGTGTGAGGCCCTGGGTTCAATCCTCAGCATCACATAAAATAAATAAAATAAAGGTATTGTATCCAACAACAACTAGAAAATAAATATTTAAAAAATGGCATGGCAGGCTGGGAATGTGGCTCAAGCCGTAGCGCGCTCGCCTAGGATTTGTGGGGCGCTGGGTTCGATCCTCAGCACCACATAAAAATAAAATAAAGATGTTGTGTCCACCGAAAACGAAAAAATAAATATTAAAAAATAGTATGGCATATTTATGGAATATATAACATACTTTTAATATATTTTTACATAATTTAATCTTTTATATCAAAATGGATATTTCTATTGTACCTACCTGCTTTGAGTTTCACTAATGCCACTTGTGGCCTAAAGCATTCATGGGACTTTCAATAATATATTTTATCACATCTTTTGTTTTTGTCTTAAACTTATATAAATATGTTTAATTTATTGGTTTGGCTTGTCATTTAGTTATTATAAGCTTCCTTGTTATATGCTTTTTCCAGTTCTCTACAATATATTTAGTTTATTTTATAACTATATTTAAAGCTTTATGTTGCTGGGTATGATGCATATCCTGATACATGCCTGTAATCCAAGCTACTAGGGAGTCTGAGGCAGGAGGATCACAGGTTTGAGGCCAGCTTCAGCAACTTGGTAAGACCCTATCACAAAATTTTAAAAAGTGGGGGGAGGGACTGGGTTGGGGATGTAGCTCAGTGGTAAAGCACCCCTGGGTTCAATCCCCAGTACTGGGGGAAAAAAAATCTAAACAACAAGAACCCTTTAAGTAACAGATTTATGTATTTAAATGATCTTAAATGGTAAAAATTCAAATATGACAACTATAAGATAAAAAAATTAAAATGTTCCTTTGTTTTCACTTTTTATTCTAACTCCCAAAGGTAAACAATTTTATTTTAAGTATTTTTGTATAGATATGTATATGTTCTTTTAGCCAGATAAGACAATTGCTTTTCTTTTATTCATAGATCTTAGACATCTATATTATAGTAGGTGCAGGGTATACCATTGTTAACTAGGCATGCTTTTAATAGATCATTAGGTTGTGTTGATTTTTTTTCATACAAGCGATACTTACTTATCCTTACATAACATCTTTGGGTGTAGAAATATGTATCCTTTTTATTTTTTTTACACTGAAGATTGAACCCAGGAGCATTATATGCCTGAGCTACATTCCCAGTTCTTTTTAGTTTTTTATTTTATCTTGAGACAGGGTCTTGCTGAGTTGCTTAAGGTTTCACTAAGTTGCTGAGGCTGGCCTTGAACTTGCAGTCCTCCTGCCTCAGCCTCCTGAGCTGATGGAATTACAGGCATGAACCATCACACCCAGCACATTTATTTTTTTATTGCTCTTTCTCCTTAATAGACTCACAAGAGGTCAGGAATTTGTTTCTCCTCTGTTTTGTCCAGAGTGCTAGAATAGTGCATGGTACATATTAGGTACTAAGTAAATATTTGTTGAATGAATGTATGAATAAATTCTGAGTAAAGGGATGCATATAAATATTTTGATCTATGAATTTTATCATTTTGTGTTTTAAAAAATTTCACAATAGAAATGTAGGAAAATTTATTAAGTATAAATTTTGGATAGTAGCTTTTCTTGTATTTCAAGTTCCGGATGTACTTTCTTTTCTAAATTTTCAGCTTCAGTTGTGGAGGGTCAAAAGGGTATCATTCCTCGTGCTATCGAAGAAATATTTCAAAGCATCTCTGAAAATCCTAGCATTAACTTTGTTATAAAAGTATCTTACATAGAAGTATACAAGGAAGACCTAAGAGATCTTCTGGAATTGGAGACATCCATGAAAGATCTTCACATCCGAGAAGATGAAAAAGGAAACACAGGTGAAGTAGCCTTACTTAATTGATTGCCTTCATTAGCAAATAGATATGCTTTATTCAGTTTCTGGATATTCCAAAGAAACAAATGATAGAAGCAGAATGAATTTGTGTGTTTGTTTGGTTTTGGCACTGGAGATTTAACTAAAATGTGCTTTACCATTAAGCTATATCGCCAACCGTTTTTAATTTTGAGATGAGGTCTCACTAAGTTGCTAAAGTTAGTCTCAAACTTGGGATCCTCCTGCTTTAGCCTACTAAGTAACTGGGATAACAGGTGTGTACTACTATGTCCAGCCTGAGTTTGTTTTTAACTTTTTATTAATTAACTAAAATTTGGGGTGCTGGGGATCAAACCAAACATCTTGCCCATAGTACACAGGTGTTATATCACTGAGTTATACTCATAGCCCCTTGTTTTTACTTTTAAGTTGAATAGCTTATTGATTATTAATCTTTTGATTATTAATTTTATGTAAATACTCAGGTGAAAAAGTAGTTCTTCTGATTAATTTCTAGTTCATGTTGTGATTTCCTATAATTGCCTTCCTCTGCATTGAACTCAAGTGTGACTGTGATATCAGCTACAATTATTTTTGTATATTTTCCTCAGAGATTGGGGATGACTTTTACTTTAGGTATTCATCCAGGCTGGTCCAAAACTCTCCTTTCTTTCTCTTAAATTTTCAAATTTTTGTTCCAGCATACCTATTTCTTTTTTTAAGTTTAGAGTTTATATTTTTTATGTTTTTACTTCTTTATATTGACTATTGACATTTACCATCTTTTGTTATGCTTTTCAATGTCTGCCTGTCTGTGCTAGTAACCTTTTTAACTTTAGTAATTAATAAAAAATTGTTTGGAAATCGAAGATTACAATGGTAGGGTCAAAATGCAAGGTTTTTTTTTTTTTTTTTTTTTAAACCGGGGATGGAACCCAAGGGCACTTAACCACTGAGCTACATCCCCAGCCCTTTTAAAAAATATTTAGAGACAGGGTCTCACTAAGTTGCTTAGGGTCTCACTAAGTTGCCGAGGCTGACTTTGAACTCTTGATTTTTCCTGCCTTAGCTCCCTGAGTTGCTGGGCATACAGTTGTGTACCACTATGCCCGGTTCAAAATACAAGTAGTTAAAAAAATAATGACTTTTGTTTTTCTGATTTAAAAGCTAGCATTTTCATTATAGTACATTTTCAAAACAGAAAACTATAGGGAAGAAAACTAAAGATTGTCTTTGATCCCAGAACCTAGAAATAGCAACTTTCTCTCTTCTCTCCTTCTCTCTCTCTTTTTTAATTTATTTTAGTGTGTATGTGTGTGTGTCTGTGTGTCTGTCTGTCTTTGGGGATCCAATCCTGGGCCTCACATGCTAAACAAGTACTCTACCACAAAGCTACACCTCCAGCTTATAGCTTCTCTTTTGGTATGTTTCCTTCTAGATTTATTTTTCTGGATACGTGTAATTTTCTGGATACGTGTAATTTATTTTTCTGGATACTTGCACCACCCACCTCTTATAGTTTTGCATTTTACTTTTATTTAATATTTATATGCATTTTCACATGTCATTAAATATTTTTGAAACTTATGATTCTGTGGTCCTGTGGTAATTTGTCTTATGAATGTGTTATCATATTTTATTTAAGTAGTGTTCCATTGTTGGCCATTTAGGCTGTTTCCAGGTTATAACTATTATTAATAACATTGCAACGAATGGGTTTTTTTGTTTTTTTTTTTCCTGTAAAGGTTTATTGAGAAAATGGGGCTAAGTCCTTCTTGGCAGCTGCTTTCCTCACGGAGGACATTGCTTAGCTCCTCTTGTTTCTTTTTAACGTGGTGGATGTGTCCCCATCCTTTTCTTGGCGAACTTGAGGGCCCAATTGCCCTTGGAGATCTTGAATAGCTCCATGGCATGATGCCCATAGTGGGCACAGCCACACACCTTTCAGATCCTGTCCTGCACGAACTGGTATGCTTGGTAAGGTGCCTCCAATGGTGGCTGTGCTTCGACCTATTCATGTTCTTGGTCACCATGGGCCTCTTGTTGAGGTACCCCAGAGCCATGGCTGTTGCTCTTCAATGGCTCTGGGTGGGGGTGGAGGGTGTAATAACTGTTCTTGGCTGTCCTCCTCTCCTAGACAGATAACACATTTAGCAGAACCTTCCTTGCAATCCCCAGAAAAGTGACTTCCTGGGGAGATTTTTCTAGTGCTTAGGAAAGGAAGATGGGCATTATCATTCAAATAGCAATCTGTAGGGGACTTTAGATCTTGCCTCTTTATAGACCCGTCCTGGCAGTCCTGGCGTTTTTAGATGTCTGAAGAATATGATTTTTGTCTTATTTTTCAGAAAAAAGTAAACATGGTAGTTTATGATCTTATTAGGTAAATCACTATAATTTCTCTCATCTGAATAGAATTCAGACTGATGTTTTGAACTTCTTTATCATATGGAACAGAATTATTGAATGTTGTCTTTTATCAAAAAAATCACAAAAATCATGTATGCTAATTGTGAAGCATTAAACAACATAGAAGTATATGCTATACTACTTGTAATAATTTAATGATTAAAATATTTCACAGCTGATATCAGTCCTGCAAAGGTTTGGAAGGATGTACAAACAATCTTAAAACAAATTCCTATATCTTGTTTAATGGCCCATTCACAACCAAAAATGCATTTGTTTGACAAATTTCTTTATAGTACTTTTCTGTTTGTTTATTTTTTTTCTTTAGTACTTTTTTTTTTTCTTTCTTTCTTTTTTTTTTTTTTGGTCCTGGGGATTGAACTCAGAGGTACTTTATAGTGATTGAACTTAGAGGTACTGTATACTGGACAATTAGGAACAGTTGGGAGGCTTTTTTTTTTTTTAATTCTTTTTAGTTGTAGGTAGACACAATACCTTTATTTTATTTTTATGTGGTGCTCAGGATCGAACCCAGTGCCTCATGCATGTTAGTCGAGCATTCTACCACTGAGCCACAACCCCAGCCCCAGGTGGGAAGCTTTTTAAAAAAATGTTGATTTCTAGGTTCTACTTCTCAGAGTTTCTTATTTAATTGATCTAGGATGGAGACTGGGAATTGCAGTTTGAGAACTGTAGTGCCAAAATATAGCCCAACATTGGAAAAATTTTATGAAAGTTCTGCTGATTTATAACTGCATTGCCATATTAATAATTGATCATTTTCATACTGCTTATTTATGTACATATACTTTAGAACTTAAAAATGAATGAGGATGTTAAAAATGTATCATGATAGAAATGATATAGATGAAATTATTTTTCCAAAAAAATGACATGACAAGATCGGATCAAAGAGGAAGCATTGGCACTATAATTTGAGCAAGGAATCAAGAGCTTGACTCCTCTTATACAAATCCCAAATGCACCTATTCCTTTTCAGAAAATTTTTAATATAAACAATGAATGCAGGTAGTAAGCTTAAGTTATTTTTTATTTCTTATTCTGTTGTTGAAATAGAAACTTCTTTGATTTTTTTGAATTGCCATCTCATCTGTTTACCTTGCACTCATATTGTGTAGGGCATGCCTGTTTTTAAAATGAATACCCAACTTTATTTTTACTGAAATTTTCATAGTTGATTATGATTCCACAATACAAAAAAACCTTAAAGCTAAGGGTGGCTTGTATATTAAAAAAACTAAAACTGATTTCTTTTAATAAATTTACTATTAATTTAGCTCTTTCAATTTATGTATTTAATCTATTTTCTTTTAATTTGAAAATCAAAATATTGAAATTAAGTGGATTTTAGTGGATTTCTTTGTTCTTGATGATGGAGATTGACCCCAGGGCCTTGTATGTGCTAAGCACTTGTTCTACCTCTGAGTTATAACCTCAGCCCAGGAGTTTGTCATTTAAGATAGTTAAGTGTGATATTTGGATCCAAAAAACTAGATTTTTTTAAAAAATATATCTTTTTTTAATATTTATTTTTTACTTTTAGGTGGACACAATGTCTTTATTTTACTTTATGTGGTGCTGAGGATCGAACCCAGTGCCTCATGCATGCTAGGCGAGCACTCTACCTCTGAGCCACAACCCCAGCCCCTAAAAAAAATATATCTTGTACAGTTTAAATATTAAACTGAGTGCTGTCTGCTAAAATGAGTCCTTTGGGAGATTTTCTGAAATTGTTTAATGATGTTATTGATGTTACTATTTGAAATTTTTTATTTTTAATGAAATATTTTAGCTGAGCTGTTTCACAAATGATAAGTGTTGTGTGGTTAGTTTAATTATACTGGATTTTGATGAAATCTTGCTGTTGCTATTTCAAGTGATTGTTGGGGCCAAGGAATGCCACGTGGAGAGTGTGGATGAAGTAATGAGTCTTCTAGAGATGGGGAATGCAGCCAGACATACAGGTACCACCCAGATGAATGAGCACTCCAGTAGATCACATGCAATTTTTACAATCAGCATTTGTCAAGTTGAGAAAACTATGGAGGCATCAGAAGATGGATCATGGTATTCCCATCGGCATATTATCTCAAAGTTCCATTTTGTAGATTTGGCTGGATCGGAAAGAGTAACCAAAACAGGGAATACTGGTGAACGGTTCAAAGAATCCATTCAGATCAACAGTGGGTTGCTGGCTTTAGGAAATGTAATAAGTGCCCTCGGGGACCCACGTAGGAAGAGTTCACATATTCCATACAGGGATGCTAAAATTACTCGGCTTTTGAAAGATTCCCTGGGAGGCAGTGCCAAGACTGTCATGATAACATGTGTCAGTCCATCTTCCTTGGATTTTGATGAGTCCTTAAATTCTCTGAAATATGCCAACAGAGCACGGAATATTAGAAACAAACCCACTTTAAACTTTAGCCCTGAATCAGACCGTATAGATGAAATGGAATTTGAGATTAAATTGCTTCGAGAAGCATTGCAAAGCCATCAGAGTAGTATCAGCCAAACTAGCCAGATCCCACGAGAGGGCAGTCCTGATAAAAACAGGATCCATTCTCTTGAGGAGCAAGTAACTCAGTTAAAAGGAGAATGCCTGGGTTACCAAAATTGTATAGAGGAAGCCTTTACCTTCCTGATGGACTTAAAAGATGCAGTCAGACTAAACCAAAAGCAGCAACACAAATTGCAGGACTGGTTTAACATGACTCAGGAGGTCAGGAAGGCTGTCCTCACTTCATTTCAAGCAAACCAAGGAATTGGAAACCTGGAAGGAGGACCACAGCATATCACAGTTCTCCAGCTGAAGAGAGAGCTTAAAAAATATCAGGTACTCTATTTTTGCAAATGTCTTTTAACATCTACCTTAATAGAAGATAGTTGGATTTTCATATGTGTCTTAGCATTTTTTTGCTGAAATTATTAGGAAAATCTACTCTCATATAGATTTGTAGTTGGAAGGGGGTTGTATTTTAATAACTTTTTTAGGTAATTTTGAAAGTTATTTGATACTGCATCAAAATTCAAAGCAAAATAGAAATTTCTGGTGTTAATTTGCAATGTGTGTTTAGCACTGTTTTGTCATATTAATATATATACACTAAAACCTACTTATTTTTTTCTAATCCTTTGAATGGATCTTTTATATGCACACGATTTTGAATCATCATTCACTGGTTATTTGGAAAATAAATCACGTCTTTAATATATCAGTGATCTCATTAACAAAGTTGTTAAGAATTAGAAGCTGTCAAGCTCTTAGTGGAAGAAGTGTTTTCCAAAATTCTGATTTTTTTTCCCTGAAATTCAGGCTTTATTTGTAACAAATATTGATGGATTTCTTAAAATGAGAGGTTCATATTTTTAAGAATATGACTGCCAACATATTCAAGTCTGGATAACCTTAGATTGTCATTCTTTTTTTGATACTAGGAATTGAACCCAGGGGTACTTAACCACTGAGCCACACACATCCTCAGCCCTTTTTATTATTTTGAGACAGGGTCTTGCTAAGTTTCTTAGGCCTACTAAGTTGCTGAGGCTAGCTTGGGACTTGGAATCCTCCTGCCTTGGCCTGGGGTTATAGTTAGTCATTCTTTTGTTTTTGTTTTGTTTAGTTGTAGTTGGACACAGTACTTTTATTTTATTTATTTATTTTTATGTGGTGCTGAGGATCGAACCCAGGGCCTCACATGTGCTAAGTGAGCTCTCTACTGATGAGCCACAACCCTAGCCCTAGTTTGTCATTGTTTATGGGAAAAATAGTACTGTATGAAGAAAGTTGTTAGTTCTGCTTAAAACTCAGCTGCACAGGTGCTTTTCCCATAGACAGCTGTTACCCTTCAATATGCAGCAGGAATATTTATGAATATGTTCCATTTTGTAAGGCTCAATAAATATCTCTTCTAATTTACTTTTCCTGTCTTTGTGCCTAGGGAGTTTAACAGTGGCAAGCTAAGGGATGAGATTTATAGACATATGTAGGGAAACATCCCAAAGGTTATTGTGAGGGCAGCTTGGTAAGATGGACTGCTTAAGGAGATTGCTAGCCAAGGTAACAAGGTGAGGCATGCTCTGCATGAGAAGAAGCAGGAATATTTTCTCTTCTCAGTCCTGCTTCTTGAGTCTATTAGGCAAGCAGGTAAGTGCTTAATTTTAAAAATTCTTGGCTAACATAAGATCGTAGACCATTTCACAGATGCAGTATTAGCCAGATTATTGTGAGGAAAGTAAGCATCATTTTGAGATCATCATCTCCTTTTTAGAAGCTGCCAGATAGTATTACAGTCTGATTTTTCACCATTAGTCAATTATTGGAATACTCTACCTCCTTATAAATACCTCTGTAAGGAATTTTTTTATTCCAAATTTTGGATATAAGAATAGTATGTATGGGCTAGGGTTGTGACTCAGTAGTTGAGCGCTCATCTAGCACGTGCAAAGCCCTGAGTTCGATCCTCAGCACCACATAAAAATAAATAAATAAAACAAAGGTATTATGTCCAACTACAGCTGAAAAATAAATATTTTTTTAAAAAAGAATAGTATGTGAAGGTACATATTTTGAAGAGATAAAAACTTTTTAAATAAATAGTAAACCAAATAAAACTAAGTTATAAATAATTTGTACTTAAATATACCAAACTAGAAGTTATATTTTAAATTTCTCAATTAGTTGCCTACAGAAAGAAGATATTAACTAATGAGAATTATATCTTAATTTACAGATGTAACTATAGGTTATGCAGCCATAAAGCATTATAAGGATAATCAGCATCACTTCCCCTCCTAATTTGGTGAAGAATCCAAACAGAAAAGAAGGGACTTGCCTAGAGTCCTGCTATGAAGCTGTGATAAAAATCAAGGCTGGCTTTAGACCAGGGTTCCCAGTACAGGATCCCATCCACTGCTGTGTCACCTCTGGATGAGTCATACACATACTGCAAACATCTTCATTTTGTTGATTAAATCTTTTTTGTAAAGAGAGCAGTATTTTTGTAAATGAACTACTCATTCTTGGCTATACCTGTCGCCTTGTAGAAAGAACATTCCTGTGAAGGAAAGTTAGAATACGAATGAGTGCATCTTTGTGTGTGTGTGTGTGTATGTGTGTCTCAAAAAAGAAATAGGAGCCATGTGTGGTGGTCCACGCCTGTAATCCCAGCACCTTGAGAGGCTGAGATAGGAGGATTACGAGTTGAAAGCCAGCCTCAGCAAAAGTGAGGTACTAAACAACTCAGTGAGACTCTGTCTCTAAATAAAATACACAATAGGGCTAGGGATGTGGCTCAGTGGTTTAGTGCTCCTGAGTCTAATCTCTGGTACCAAAACAAAGGGAGGTGGGATACCAGGCTCTGTGGTTCCTGCCTATAATCCCAGCAGCTCAGGAGGCTGACGCAGGAGGATCATGAGTTCAAAGTTAGTCTCAGCAATTTATCGAGGCCCTAAGCAACTCAGTAATACCCTGTCTCTAATAAAAAAAATATAAAAAAGGGCTGGGGATGTGGCTCAATGGTTAAGTGCCCCTGGGTTCAATCTCTTGTATGTCCCCCCCCAAAAAAAAGAAAGAAGAAATAGGTCCCTAGAATTTAATCTCAGGGGTTTGGATACACTGTATCATCTGGAAAGAGATTTAATCTCACTGAGCCTTAGTTTCTTAAATGTAAAGGAATCATGTTTACTCACTGAAATTTTTAAAATACTAAGCAGGGGAGCCAGCTGTGATGGTGCACTTCTGTAGTCCTAGCAATTTGGGAGGCTGAGATAAGAGGATAGGAAGTTTGAGGCCAGCCTCAGCAACTTAATGAGGCCCTAAGCAATTTAGCAAGGCCCTGTCTCAAAATAAAAATAAAAAGGGCTGGGATTGTAGCTTAGTGCTAAAGTGCACCTGGGTTCAATTTCCAGTACCCCCCCCAAATATATATATAATACATACATGCATATACACAGAGAGAGAGAGTCAGTATCTGGCATGAAGTGTAGGCCCTTGGCAAATAATTTTCTGTTTAACTTAAAGATTATTCAATAATTATTATTTGCATAATCCAAGTTTACTTTAAAACAGACTAGTTTCACCAGAAACAAAGTACTAAAACTGCTTAATCATCTTTTCAGGCTTCAAAATATATCTCTTAATAGTGAAAGAATACAAAATCTGCAAATATACTTTATTTAAATGTCCAAATATGTTCTTAAACTCTGTAGGTCAGTTTGGAAAATAAGAACTCTTTGATTTTTAAAAACCCACATTAAAATCTCACAGTGATTCTTGCAAACTTGTAAAATGTTCTCTAGAACCTAGGTAACTATTTAATTAAACTAGATAACTAGTTTTCATATGCAGGAAATAAAAATTTCTGTCTTCATAGTAGTTAATTCCTATGTTACAACTATGATAGGTCCCTCAACTGTTTCTGTCTTTCTTAGAAACCAGAAAAAAGTAAAAATGAAAAGGATAAGATGAATTTAAGAGACATTGTCAAGCTGTCATTAAATCATGATTTTTTTGTGGTATTATATAGGTTCTTCTGAGTATTTTCTGTGGTGAATATCACATGTGCCTTCTTTCCTTCCCAGTGTGCTCTTGCTGCTGATGAAGTAGTATTTAATCAGAAGGAACTGGAGGTGAAGGAACTAAAGGATCAAGTGCAAATGATGGTACAGGAAAACAAAGGACATGTTGTTTCTTTGAAAGAAGCTCAAAAAGTGAATAGGTTACAGGTAGGGTTTCTTATATTTAGCTCAGTAGATGTAATACATAACTAATAGATTTTAAGTGTAAGTGGGTTCATTTCCAAAAGGATATTTCAGTTGAAGAGTTCTATACTGAAAGAATTATAGGTTTCCCCCTTAATCTGCTTAAGGATTCTTTTTTTTTTTTGGTATGGAGGATTGAATTCAGGGCCACTCAACCACTGAGCTACATCTCCAGCCCTATTTTGTATTTTATTTAGAGACAAGGTCTCATTGAGTTGCCTAGCACCTTGCCATTGCTGAAGCTGGCTTTGAACTTGAGATCCTCCTGCTTCAGCCTCTCGAGCTGCTGGGATTACAGGCGTGTGCCTCTGCCCCTAGCAAGGGGAAAACATTTTTATTGTTAGTCAGACTTCTGTTTTACAAATATAAAGATAATATCAATATCCAAGGACTTAATTTACAAATTATATTATAATTATCTTTTCTCTATATTTCTCCTTCAGTTGTTTACAAAGGTACTAGGCAACATGATATTAAGAGTTGGAAAATAGGGCTGGGATGTTGCTCAGTGGTAGAGTGCTTGCCTGGTCTCTGAATTCAGTCCTCAACACCACCAAACCAAACCAAACCAAACACAAAAGATCTGAAAGATAAACGTATAATTTAAACTTTTTAATTTACTAGATTATCTTTTTACCTATGGATGATTTCTTCTTCTTTTTTTTTTTTTTTTTTTTTTTTTTTTTTAGTACTGGGTAATTGACCCAGGGGTACACTATTAAGATGCCATATCCCAGCTCTTTTTTTTTTTTTAATTTTTTAAATTTTGAGACAGGGTCTTCCTAAGTTGCCAAGGCTAGCCTCAAACTTTTGGTCCTCCTGCCTCAGCCAGGCATGAACCACAAAGACCAGCAGTGATTTGCTCTTTAACTTTGGTTAAATCTTCCATATTCTGTATCTTAGCATTCCTATCATTAACATAGATATGTGCGCAGTTTAATACTGAGTATGAACCTTGGCAGTCACTCCCTAACCATCCCCAAAAATAGTTAATATCATTTAAAGCCTTTAGTTTCCTATCAGTAAAATAATTAGTGCCCTAAGAAATTATCTGATCCAATACAAATTAGATTTTGATTTTAATATTATTTTATTTTTAACCCTTCTAATTGTGTAATTATGTTTGCATGTATTTGTGGTGTGTAATGTGATAATCCAGTACATACAGTGTGTAATGATTAAATTAGGGTAGTTAGCATTTCCATCTTATACATTTATTATTTCTAACATTTGGACCTTTTTAACCCTTTCCTCTAGTTTTATAAAACATATATGCTAGAGTGTTGTAGACTTTATAAAACATACTAGATTGTTGTATACATAAATTAGAATATTATAACTCTATATTATAACTATAAACTATAGTTACCCTACTGTACTATAAAACATTAGAATTACTTTTTTTTCTTGATATTGGTTGCACCCAGTGGTGCTCTGCCACTGAGTCACATCCCTGGCCCTTTTCATTTTTTATTTTGAGACTAGATATTGCTAAGTTGCCGAGGCTTGCTTCAAAATTACTATTCTCCTGCCTCAGCTTCCCGAGGATTACAGGCATGTTCCACTGTGCTGCACTTAAAATTTTTTACAAAATTGACACATAATAATTGCACATATTTTATCAAATGAGAAAAGTTAGTATATTTATCACCTCAGATGTATGTAATTTCTTTATGCCTGGAACATTCTAAATCCTCTATACTAGCTATTTTTTAAATGTAATTTAAAAAATAAGAATTGCATTACAATTCTTATTACATATATAGAGCACAATTTTTCATATCTGTGATTGTATATATAGTATATTCACACCAATTCATGTCTTCATACATGTATTTTGGATAGTAATAATCATCACATTCCACCATCATTAATTATCCCATGCCGCCTCCCTTCCCCTCCAACCCCTCTGCCCTATCTAGAGTTCATCTATTCCTCCATGATCCCACTATGAATCAGCCTCCTTATATCAAAGAAAACTTTTGGCATTTGTTTTTTGGGATTGGCTGACCTCACTTAGCATTATCTTATCTAACTCCATCCATTTACCTGCAAATGCCATGATTTTATTCTCTTTTTATTACTGAATAATATTCCTTTGTGTATATGTGCCACACTTTTTCTTATCTATTCATCTATTGAAGGGCATCTAGGTTGATTTCACAGTTTAGCTATTGTGAATTGTGCTGCTATAAACATTGATGTGGCCGTGTCCCTATAGAATGCTGTTTTTAAGTCCTTTAGGTATAGACCGAGAAGAGGTAAATGGTGGTTCCATTCCCAATTTTCCAAGAAATCTTCATACTGCTTTCCATATTGGCTGCACCAATTTGCAGTCCCACCAGCAGTGTATGAGTGTACCTTTTCCCCAACGTCCGCACCAACACTTATTGTTGTTTGTATTCATAATAGCTTCCATTCTGACTGGAGTGAGATGAAATCTTAGAGTGGTTTTAATTTGCATTTATCTAATTGGT
The DNA here is from genome assembly GCF_045843805.1 of Urocitellus parryii. NCBI lineage: Eukaryota > Metazoa > Chordata > Mammalia > Rodentia > Sciuridae > Urocitellus > Urocitellus parryii. Next base: position 128,827,134 of record NC_135534.1, read on the forward strand.
AGTGATGATGAACATTTTTTCATGTATTTGTTAATTGATTGTACATCATCTTCTAAGAAGTGTCTCTTCAGGTCCTTGACCCATTTATTGATTGAGTTATTTGGGTTTTTTGGGGTTTTTTTTGGTGTTTAGCTTTTTGAGTTCTTTATGTACCCTAGTTTTTAGTGCTCTATCTGATGTGTGAAGAGTAAAGATTTTCTCCCAAGATGTAGGCTCTCTATTTACTTCATAGATTGTTTCTTTTGCTGAGAAGAAACTTTTTAGTTTGAGTCCATCCCATTTATTGATTCTTGATTTTACTTCTTGTTCCACAGGAATCTTATTAAGGAAGTCGGGGCCTAATCCCACCTGATGGAGATTAGGGCCTACTTTTTCTTCTGTTAGATGCAGGGTCTCTCGTTTTATTCTTAAGTCCTTGATCCATTTTGAGTTGAGTTTTGTGCATGATGAGAGATAAGGGGTTTAATCTCATTTTGTTGCATATGGATTTCCAGTTTTCCCAGCACATTTGTTGAAGAGGCTATCTTTACTCCAATGTATGTTCTTGGCACCATTGTCTAATAAAAGATAATTGTAATTTTGTGGGTTAGTCTCTGTGTCCTCTATTCTGTACCATTGGTCTAGCAGTCTAATTTGGTGCCAATATCATGCTGTTTTTGTTACTATTGCTCTGTAGTATAGTTTAAGATCTGGTATAGTGATGCCACCTGCTTCACTCTTCCTGCTAAGGATTGCTTAAGCTATTCCGGCCTCTTATTTTTCCAGATGAATTTCATGACTGCCTTTTCTACTTCTATGAAAAATGTCATTGGGATTCTGATTGGAATTGCATTAAATCTGTATAATGTTTTTGGTAGTATGGTCATTTTGATAATATTAATTCTGCCTATCCAAGAGAAAGGTAGATATTTCCATCTTCTAAGGTCTTCTTTGATTTCTTTCTTTAGTGTTCTGTAGTTTTCATTGTATAGATCTTTCACCTCTTTTTTTAAGTTGATTCCCAAGTGTTTTTTTTTTTTTTTTTTGAGGCTATTGAGAATGGGGTAGTTTTCCTCATTTTCCTTTCTGAGGATTTGTCACTGATATAGAGAAATGCCTTTGATTTATGGGTGTTGATTTTATATCCTCTACTTTGCTGAATTCATTTGCTAGTTCTAGGAGTTTTCTGGTGGAACTTTTAGGGTCTTCCAGGTATAGAATCATATCATCAGCAAATAGTGATAATTTGAGTTCTTGTTTTCCTATGTGTATCCCTTTAATTTCTTTTGTCTATCTAATTGCTCTAGCCAGTGTTTCAAGAACTATGTTAAATAGAAGTGGTGAAAGAGGGCATCCCTGTCTTGTTCCAGTTTTTACAGGAAATGCTTTCAATTTTTCTCCATTTTGAATGATATTGGCCTGGGGCTTAGCATAGATAGCCTTTAGGATGTTGATATATGTTCCTGTTATCCCAAGTTTTTCTAGTGTTTTGAACATAAAGGGGTGCTGTATTTTGTCAAATGCTTTTTCTGTGTCTATTGAGATGATCATATGATTCTTATCTTTAAGTCTATTGATATGATGAATTATATTTATCGATATCTGTATGTTGAACCAATCTTGCATCCCTGGGAGGAATCCCAATTAATCATGATGCACAATCTTTTTGATATGTTTTTGTATTCGATTTGCCAGAATTTTATTGAGTATTTTTGCATCTATGTTCTTTAGAGATATTGGTCTGAAGTTTTCTTTTTTTGATGTGTCTTTGCCTAGTTTTGGAGTGATATTGGCCTCATAGAATGAGTTTGGAAATGCTGCCTCTTTTTCTATTTCCTGAAATAAATTGGAGAGTATTGGCATTAGTTCTTCTTTAAAGGTCTTATAGAACTTGGCTATATATCCATCTGGTCCTGGGCTTGTCTTGGTTGGTAGACTTTTGATGACATCTGCTATTTCGTCACTTGAAATTGATCTGTTTAAATTCTGCATATCACCCTGATTCTATACTGGCTATTTTGAAATACTCATTGAACCATAAGCCATATTTGTCATACTGTGCAATAGAACATTAGAAGTTATTTATCTGTTCAGTTGCACCCTTGTGCACATTTATCATCTATGCATTTTTCTTTCCCAAATCCTCCCTAGGCTCTGGTGGCAACTGTAGTATTTTAACTTCCACATGCAGTTATGTCTTTCTGTGCCCGAATTATTTCACTTAACATACAGCCCTCCAGTTCCATCCATGTTGCTGTAAATGATAAAATTTCATTCTTTTTTATAAGTAAATAATATTTCATTGTGTATGTATACCACATTTTCTTTATCCATTTATCTATTGTTGGATACCTATGATAATGGAATATCTTTGCTCTTGTGAATAGTGCTGCAGTAAACATGACACTGCAGATGGTTCTTTGACTTACTAATTTCAGTTCTTTTGCAAATATACCCCGTAGTGAGATTTTTGGATTATATGATAATTCTACTTCTAGTTTTTTTTTCAGAATCTCCATATTGTTTTCCATAGTAGCTGTACTAAATTTATGTTCCTACTGACAGTGTATGAAAGTTCTCTTTTCTCTGCATCTTCCCTAGCATTTGTTTTATTTTGTTGTGTTTTCCCTTTTTGGGGGCGGGGGGACAGGGTACTGGGGATTGAACTCAGGGGTACTCAACCACTGAGCCACATCCTCAACCCTGCTTTGTATTTTATTTAGAGACAGGGTCTCACTGAATTGTTTAGCACCTCACCATTGCTGAGGCTGGCTTTGAACTAGAAATCCTCCTGTCTCGGGCTCCTGAGCTGCTGGGATTACAGGCATGTGCCACCAAACCTGGCTATGTTCTTTTTGATAATAGCTATTCTAATTGAGCTAAGATGATATCTCATTATGGTTTTGTTTTGCATTTCCTTGATAAGTAGTCTCCTTGGGCATTTTTTCATATTTCTGTTGGCCATTTGTATATATTTTTCTGGGAAATGGCTATTCAGGTCATTTGTCCATTTTAAAATACTTTTAGTATTATGCTGTTGAGTCATTTAAGTTCTTTATAAATTTTGGAATCTATCCCTTATTGGATAAATAATTTGCAAATATTTTCTCCCATTATGTAGGTTGTCCTTTACTCTGTTGATTGATTCCTTTGTTGTGCAGAAACATTTTAGTTTGTTATAATCCCATTTGTAAGTTTTTGCTTTTCCCTGAAATTTTTCTAGCAGTGTCAGATGGTAAGTCTTTCATCCATTTTTTTTTAATAACCTTTTTTTTTTTTAGAGAGAGAGAGAGAATTTTAATATTTATTTTTCAGTTTTCGGTGGACACAACATCTTTGTTTGTATGTGGTGCTGAGGATCGAACCCGGGCTGCACGCATGCCAGGCTAGCGCACTACCACTTGAGCCACATCCCCAGCCTGTCATCCATTTTTTTAAATTATTAGTTGTTCAAAACATTACAAAGCTCTTGACATATCATATTTCATACATTTGATTCAAGTGGATTATGAACTCCCATTTTTACCCCATATTCATATTGCAGGTTCACATCGGTTACACATCCACTTTTTTAAATACTGCCATACTGGGCTGGGGATGTGGCTCAAGCGGTAGCGCACTCGCCTGCCATGCGTGCGGCCCAGGTTCGATCCTCAGCACCACATACCAACAAAGATGTTGTGTCCGCCGAGAACTAAAAAATAAATATTAAAAATTCTCTCTCTCTCTCCTCTCTCACTCTCTTTAAAAAAAAAATAAATAAAAAAATAAATACTGCCATACTAGTGTATGTTGTATTCTGCTGCCTTTCCTATCCTCCACTATCCCCCCTCCCTTCCCCTCCCCTCCCCCCCTCCCCTCCCCTCTTCTCTCTCTACCCCATCTACTGTAATTCATTTCTCTCTCGTTTTTTTTCCCTTTCCCCTCACTTCCTCTTATATGTAATTTTGTATAACAATGAGGGTCTCCTTCCTTTACCATGCAATTTCACTTCTCTCTCTCTCTCCCCCCCCCTCGTCCCTGTTTAATGGTGATCTTCTCACGCTCTTCCTCCCTATTCTGTTCTTAGTTGCTCTCCTTATATCAAAGATCTTTCATCCTTTTTTTTAGTTGATTTTTGATATGGTGAGAGAGAAGAGTCCAACCCCTCTTTATTTCTGGTTTCCATTTGCAGGGTATATATATTCATTTTTCTACCCCTTCACTTTCAGCCTATTTTTCTTTACCAGTGAAGTAAGTTTCTTATGAACAGCATATGGTTGGGTCTGTGTTTTTCTGTTGAGGTTTTGCTTTTTGCTTTTATCTACTCAGCTAGTCTTTATCTTTTTTTAATATTTATTTTATAGTTGTAGTTGGACACAATACCCTTATTTATTTATTTTTATGTGGTGCTGAGGTTTGAACCCAGGGCTTCGCACGTGCTAGGCAAGTGCTCTATTGCTGAGCCACAACCCCATCCCTAGTCTTTTTTTTTAATATTTATTTTTTAGTTGTAGTTGGACACAATACCCTTATTTATTTATTTTTATGTGGTGCTGAGGTTCGAACCCAGGGCTTCGCACGTGCTAGGCAAGCGCTCTATTGCTGAGCCACAACCCCAGCCCTAGTCTTTTTTTTTTTTAATATTTATTTTTTAGTTGTAGTTGGACACAATATCTTTATTTATTTATTTTTATGTGGTTTTGGGGATGGAACCCAGGGTCTTGCCCGTGCTAGGCGAGTGCTCTACCATTGAGCTACTACCACAACCCCCCATCTTTTAATTGAGGGATTTAATCTGCTTATTTTCAAGGTTACTACTGATAAATAAAAATACATCCTGTCATTCTGTTTATTTTTTTTCCTGTTTGCTTTGTTTGTCTTTTATTACTTTTTTCCCATCCTATTTATCTTTTTGGGTTGGTGGTTTTTATGTTGGTAGGGTTTGATTCTCTCTGTATTTTTGTATCTGTAGTACTGTTGAGTTTTGTACTTTGAAGTGTGGTTTTTTATTTTTGTGTTTTGGTACTGGGAACTGAACCTAGGGGTATTTAACCGCTGGGCCATATCCCCAGCCCTTTTTTAAAATATATTTTATTTAGAGACAGGGTCTCACTGACTTGATTAGGGCCTTGCGGATTTGCTGAGGCTAGCCTGGAACTCTACATCCTCCTGCCTTAACCTCCTGAGCTGCTGGGATTACAGGTGTGTGCCATCATACCTGGCTTTTATTGTGCTTTTAATTTGCATTTCTCTCATGATTAGTGAGATTAAACATTTTTTCATATATTGTTGGTTATTTGAATATCTTCTTTTGTGAAGTGCTAATTCAAGTCTTTTGTTTGTTTTTTTCTATTGAATTGTCAGTGTTTTAAATAAATTTATAGAATTTTGGTACATGTTCTGAATATGATTTTGCAAATATTATTTCTATTTCTGTGACTTAGGTTTTGGTCTCAGTGGTGTCTTTTTTTTTTTTTAAACCAGGGATTGCACCTAGGGGCTCTTAACCATTTAGCCACATCCCAGTCCTTTATATTTTTTGAGACACAGTCTCATTAAGTTATTTAGGGCCTCACTAAGTTGCTGAGGCTGGCCTTGAATTTGCAGTCCTCCTGCCTCAGCCTCCTAAGCTTCCATGGCTCTTCTCCCACCCCCAGGTGTACTGGGGATTGAACACAGGTCCCTGTGTGTGTTAACCAAGCAATCTACCAGTGACCTATATCTGTAGACCTTTTGATTTTATTTTGAGATAAGGTCTTGCTAAGTTTCCCTAGGGAGTCTCCAAATTGAGATTGTTCCTCCTGCCTCAGCTTCCCAAGTAGCTGGGATTACAGGTATAACTGCATCAGCTTTAGTGGTGATTTCTGATGAAAATATTTTGTATTATAATAAAATTCAATAGTCTTTTTCTATAAGATTAATGTTTGTTTTCTATTTATACACTTTTCCTTTGAGTATATTTTCTATATTATCTTCCAGGAGATTTATCATTTTGCCCTTTACATTGGCTCTATCTTCCTCCTAGAATTGATTTTTGTGGATAAGGTAAAGGTCAGCTTTCATTTATTTTTCTTTTCATATAGATACCAGTTGCCCTAGCATCATTTATTGAAGAGACTCTTCTTTCACCACTGTTCTCCCCACTTTTTTTTTTCTTTTTTGGTTACTAGGACTTGAACCCAGGGGTACTTTACCACTGGGCTACATCCCCAGCCCTTTAATTCTGATGTTTTATTTATAAATCCTTGTAGGTTTTTATTTATGATTGTATAATTTTATCATCTGTAAATGATGAGTTTTATTTCTTTCTTTACTATCTTTTAACCTTTTCTTTCTTTTTCTTGCCTTTCTGTATTTTGCTGGGATCTCCAATATATAGGTGAGTACAGGTAGTGATTCCTGCATTGTTTCTAATCATAGAGAAGCTTTCAACATACCACTGTTACGTACCATATTTACTACAAGTGTTATTTATTCACCCTTTATCAAACTACCACTGAGCAATATCCCCAGCCCTTTTTTATTTTGAGAGAAGGTCTCACTAAGTTGTTTAGGCCTTCACTAAATAGCTGAGGCTGGCCTCGAGCTTGCAATCCTCCTGCCTCAGCTTCCTCATTTGCTGGTATTACACATGTGCACCACCATGCCAAGCTCAAATGATTTTTTTAAAAATATATTTTTTGTTGTGGATGGACACAATACTTTTATTTTTATGTGGTGCTTCGGATCAAACCCAGGGCCTCAAATGTGGTAGGCAGGCACTCTGCTGCTGAGCCACAACCCAGCCTCTCAAATGATTTTTAATCATACAACATTTCTCACTTATTCTACTAATGTAGTGAATGACCTTGGTTGTTCTAATTTTAAACCAGTGCATTCCTGGAATAACCCCCTTCTTTTGTTGTGAAATAATGTTGAGTTGAGGCTCCCAAGACCCATCCTCAGGTTGGATAATGTACTAGGAGGACTCAGCATATAGCTGTCTTGTGACTAAGATTTATTACAGTGAAAGGATAGGTGTCTTGATGAAATCAAAAGCCATCAGCAAATGGAAAAAGCACATGGAACAAAGTTTAGGGGAAACCAAGTTCAGGCTTCAAAGAGTTATCTTCAGGTGGAGTCACACGGGATGTGCTTAATTCTCCAAACAGTGAGTTGTGACAACCTGTGAAAAGTTTGTCAGGGAAACTCAGTAGAGACTTTGGCTATGATTTTCTTGAGGGCTGGTCATAAAGGTGCCTTCTATCTAGAACAGACTACTAGAAGGAAAGCAGGTGTTCAGTATAAAACACATTGCTTGTACAGTTTGAGCATGATGAGCTATTGTTATCAGTTAGGAACTGTGGGAGGCCGCCATGTCATCTGACCAGCGTTTTCCTTTCCTGATCCGTTTGAGGCACTGTCGGTCATCCCCGATGATCTGGCTACTTTTAAGTGGCTGTAGATGGTAGCCCCGATCTTGAGAGTAGTAAAAATGCAGCCAAATGTGTCTTCATGTGTAGGCCTGCCTTCCTGCAGCCCCATGGGTCGAGCTATGCTCACCTGTTCCTTTGTGGTATTACCCTCTTGCCCTATTTGGGATAGAATGTTCCATGGAAATGCCCTTTGTGTGTGCCCTTCTTCTTTTTTTAAAAAAAATATTTATTTTTTAGGTGTTTTTGGACACAATGCCTTTATTTATTTATTTTTATGTGGTGCTGAGGATCCAACCCAGGGCCTCACAAGTGCTAGGCGAGCACTCTACTGCTGAGCTATAACCCCAGCCCCCTGCGCCCTTCTCTTACTCTGGGTGTGGCCTTCCTAGATGTCAGTCAACCTGCAGCCAGCTGATATCACGTGAAGCTAGACTCAGCCAGCGCCTTGAAACCTGACCCCCTTGCCTCATTTTGAATGGCTTCTCCTCAATAAAAGGGGTCAGCACAAGCTCGCTCTCTCTGCAGACCCTGAAGGTCAGAGGAGCTGTCACAGTACCCCCAAATAAAAGGTATTTCTGTCTCTTGTGTGGTTATTTCATTCAGTCCAGTTCCCCTGGAGTGACCCCTGAGTGTTTTAGTAGAGAGGAACGTGGCAAGGAACCCTCCCCAAATCTAAGTTCTCAGACACCTGACAACCTTGTAGCTGATTTTTGAAAGGATAACAGTCAAGTTTACTATGCCAGCTCTTTTCTGCACTATTGTGCTATATTAGGTTTGCTAATATATATATTTTTTAGGATTTTTGTGTCTAGGCTCACAAGTGAGATTGGCCTATATTTTCCTCTCATAATATTTTTATTAGATATAGCAACAAGTTATTTGGCCTTCTAATATAGGTTTGGTAGTGTTCCCTTTTTCTAAACTTGGAAGAAGGATATGTGAAACATTGGTCTTATTTCTTCCTTAAATGTTTGAATTGAAAAAAATGTTTTAATTGACACCTAAAGCTTTTTGGATGAGAATTTTTCATTGTGGAAATATTTTTTTGTTGTTGTTATTTTTTGGTACTGGGGTTTGAACCCAGGGACGTTTACCACTGAGCTATATCCCCAGATGTTTTTATTTTTTATTTTGAGATAGCATCTAAGTTGCTTTTTAAAAAATTTTATTAGAATCTTCAGGCTGGAGATGTAGTATAGTGATAGAGCGCTTGCATGAAGCTCTAGGTTTGATCCCTAGCACCACAGAAAATATTTATTCATATTTTCAATATTGTAGATTTGTTCATCATTTCATTATTTTCTGTCCATTATTTAATTTTTTCTACTTTGCAAGGAGGGAGGTTGCTGTATTTCTAACTTATTTAGATAGATGATTAGTTCATTGATCTTTAACTTTTTATAATATATGCATTTAAAGTTATCCCTTCCTTCCTTCCTTCTTTTCTTCCTTCCTTCCTTTCTTTTTCTTTTCCTCCCTCCCTTCCTTCCTTCCTTCTTTTCTTCCTTCCTTCCTTTCTTTTTCTTTTCCTTCCTTCCTTCCTTCCTTCCTTCCTTCCTTCCTTCCTTCCTTCCTTCCTCCCTCCCTCCCTCCCTCCCTCCCTCCCTCCCTCCCTCCCTCCCCCCACTTCTTTTTTTTTTTATCAATCAATCAAAACCACCCTAAGATACCATCTCACTCCAGTAAGATTGGCAGCCATTATGAAGTTAAACAACAAGTGCTGGCGAGGATGTGGGGAAAAGGGTACTCTTGTACATTGCTGGTGGGGCTGCAAATTGGTGCGGCCAATTTGGAAAGCAGTATGGAGATTCCTGGGAAAGCTGGGAATGGAACCACCATTTGACCCAGCTATTCCCCTTCTTGGACTCTTCCCTAAAGACCTTAAAAGAGCATACTATAGGGATACTGCTACAACGATGTTCATAGCAGCACAGTTCACATAGCTAGACTGTGGAACCAACCTAGATGCCCTTCAATCGATGAATGGATAAAAAAAATGTGGCATTTATACACAATGGAGTATTATTCTGCACTAAAAAATGACAAAATCATGGAATTTGCAGGGAAATGGATGGCACTAGAGCAGATTATGCTAAGTGAAGCTAGCCAATCCCTAAAAAACAAATGCCAAATGTCATCTTTGATGTAAGGAGAGCAACTAAGAACAGAATAGGGAGGAAGAGCATGAGAAGAAGATCACCATTAAACAGGGAAGAGAGGGGGGAGGGAAAGAGAGAGAGAAGGCAAATTGCATGGTAAAGGAAGGAGACCCTCATTGTTATACAAAATTACATATAAGAGGAAGTGAGGGGAAAGGGGGAAAAATCAAAAGAGAGAAATGAATTACAGTAGATGGGGTAGAGAGAGAAGATGGGAGGAGAGGGGAGGGGAGGGGAGGGGTGATAGTAGAGGATAGGAAGGGCAGCAGAATACAACATACACTAGTATGGCAGTATGTAAAAAAGTGGATGTGTAACCAATGTGAACCTGCAATATGTATATGGGGTAAAAATGGGAGTTCATAATCCACTTGAATCAAATGTATGAAATATGATATGTCAAGAGCTTTGTAATGTTTTGAACAACTAATAATAAAAAAAAATTAAACAAAAAAAGATTGAACCTAGGGGCACTTAACCACTGAGCCATGTTCCAACCCTTTTTCTTTTTTAAGACAGGATCTTGCTAAGTTGCTGAGTATTTTAGTTATTTTTTTCTGCTGTGACTAAATGACCTGACAATTTTAGAGGAGGAAAAGTTTATTTGAGGGCTCACAGTTTCAGAAGTTTCAGTCCACAGATAGCTAGATCCATTCTTCAAGGCTCGAGGTGAGTGAGAATATCAAGGTGGAAGAGTGGTGGAGGAAAGTGTCTCACATGATGATCAGAAAGCATAGAGACTCCACTTGCCAGATGCAAAATATATATCCCAAAGGTATCCCCCTAATGACTCACCACCTCCAACTACACCTTACCCGCCCGTTAGTCATCCTCAGTTAATCCTATCAGGGATTAATTCACCTCTCTCGAAACCCAATCATTTCTCCTCTTAACTTTCTTGCATTGTCTGATACATGAGCTTTTGGAGGACATCTCACATCCAAACCAAAACACTGAGGCTGACTTTGAACTTGTAATACTCCTGCATTAACCTCCTGAGCAGCTAGGATTACAGGTGTATATACTACCACACCCACCTTATATAAGTCTTCCTAATCTTATCTCTACTTGAATTCTACATTCAGCTCAAAATTTTTCTTAATTTTTATTTTGACTTTTCCTTTGATTTTTGAATTATAACAGTTATTTTATTTCTCTTTGGGGAATTTTAAATTTTATATTATTAACTTTTAGTTTAATTGCCAGTGGTCAGATAGCATACCATGCATGATTTCAACACTTTCAATATATTGAAACTTGCTTTCTGGATAAGTTTAAAACCAAATTTTGTTGTTGTTATAGTTGCATTTAGAAAGAATTTTGTTCTGCAATCATTGGTACAGTTAATCCTGTTATTCATATGTGTATTTTTATTCACTTTTTTCATCTTTTTGTTATGTCATTAGAGAGTGATGTTAAAGTTTCCCACTGTGGGTTGGGGATGTGGCTCAAGCGGTAGCGCGCTCGCCTGGCATGCGTGCGGCCCGGGTTCGATCCTCAGCACCACATACAAACAAAGATGTTGTGTCCACCAAAAACTAAAGAAAATAAATAAATATTTAAAAAAAAAAAGTTTCCCACTGTGATTTTTCATAAATCTTCATGTAATACTGATAATTTTTGCATTATATGTGTCAAAGTGCATATAAATTAGGGGAACTGTTATTTTACCCTTGTGAATTGACATTTTTATACTTTTGCTACCCTCTTTTTGATGCTTCTAATGGTTTTTGAATTAAAGTCTATTTTGATATTACTGTAGCTGCACCAGCTTTTTTTATTGATTAAAAAAACTTGGGGCTGGGGTTGTGGCTCAGTGATAGAGCACTCACCTAGCACACGTGAGACCCTGGGTTGGATCCTCAGCACCACATAAAAATAAATAAATAAAATAAAGGTATTGTGTCTAACTACTTCTTTTTTTTTTTTTTTAAAGAGAGAGTGAGAGAGGAGAGAGAGAGAGAGAGAGAGAGAATTTTTTTTAATATTTATTTTTTAGTTATTAGCGGACACAACATCTTTGTTGGTATGTGGTGCTGAGGATCGAACCTGGGCCGCACGCATGGCAGGCGAGTGCGCTACCGCTTGAGCCACATCCCCAGCCCCATGTCCAACTACTTCTAAAAAATAAATGTATAAAAAGTCTTATTTTTAATCTTATCTATTTTAATTTGTATTTATTATAAGCAGCATATGGTTAATTTTAAAAGTCCTCTCTGTCAGTCTTTACTACTATCTTATGTAGTTCATTCATGAATTTAGCATAATTGCTCTTATGTTTTGGTTAATAAATAATATTTATTCTTTCTGCTCTATCTGTGTTCCTTTTTTTTTATTCCTTTCTAACCTTTTGGATCAGTTGGTTATTTTAAAATTTTTTGTTGTTTTCTCCATTAACTTATAAGTTGTACTTTTATTCTATTTTTTAATCGTTAATCTAGAATATATTGTTCATTCTTGACTTAAATTCTAATATTAATTAGTACTTTTGCCCTTTTCCCAGGCAATGTAGGGATTCCACTTAACACTTCTAACTTACATACTTTTTTTTTTGGTGGTGGTGGTGGTACTGGGGATTGAACCCAGGACCCTGCATAAGCTAGATGAGTGCTCTACCACTGAGCTATATCCCCAGGAAAAACAAAGAGAGCTATCTGGATTAGAAACACTTCAAAAATTTTCTTTAGGGGCTGGGGATGTGGCTCAAGCGGTAGCGTACTCGCCTGGCATGTGTGTGGCCCGGGTTCAATCCTCAGCACCACATACAAAGATATTGTGTCCGCCGAAAACTGAAAAATAAATATTAAGAAAATTCTCTCTAAAAAAAAATTCTTTAAAGGATACATAAAACACTACCTTCCTTCCACACACACGACCTATAATTCATTCTGCCTTTGATTTCCAAGTTTTCTTCCTCCCTGGATCTTTTGTGGCTGGTTATCTTTTGTTTCTTTGTGCTTCTGATTTTCTTTTTCACTAATGAAAAGCTTTCACTTTACTGCACTTTCTCCTTTCCCGACATCTCTGCTATAATGTGATATTTTGTCTTTCAGCTTTCTTATTTCTTCTTGGATTTTTACTCCAAAAGTCCATTCTTCATGAGATAGCTAATTAAATTACTCCAATCACAGTGGCAAAATAACCAATCACAGTAGATGGGGTGTAGTCTTTGAGTATTGACTTTTTTGGCTGCTTACTTGTTTACTATTCAAAAGATTTTTGCCACTTAGAATGGTACTAATTTGGGGCTGGGATTGTGGCTCAGAGGTAGAGCGCTTGCCTACCATGCATGAGGCACCGGGTTCAATCCTCAGCACCACATAAAAATAAAATAAAGATTAAAAAAAAAGAGAATGGTGTGTGTGTGTGTGTGTGTGTGTGTGTGTATGTATTCATTCTAAAATAACCACTAAAAAAAAAAACACTAGAAAGCAGAAAGATAGCCTTTGGATAAATGAAGTTTGACTGTACTGTTAAGATATTTGTGATTTTGGTCAATATAAAATTGATTATTTATTTTTAAAATATTTTTAGTTGTAGATGGATACAATACCCTTTATTTTGGTATTTATTTTTTTTTATGTGGTGCTGGGGATTGAACCCAGTGCCTTATGTATACTAGCTAAGTGCTCACCACTGAGCCATGACTCCAGTCCTTATAAAATTGATTTTTAATTACATATGCTAAGGTTCTCTATTCAAATTCTCATCTCTGTTCTACAAAGAATGAAAAAATAATAGAACAGCAGCTTCTTGTGGATCAACTGAGTGAAGAACTAACAAAACTTAACCTGTCAATGACTAAAGAAAGTTGTGGAGATGGGCCTGATGCCAGGATCCCTGAAAAAAGACCATATACTGTACCATTTGACACTCGTTTGGGGCATTATATTTATATTCCATCAAGACAAGATTCCAGGAAGGTACAGTTCTATTTTTTTTCTTTGAGATTGAAAAAAAAAATTGTTTATAGTATTATATTATGGGTAGTTCTACAGTCTTAGCAGTTTTTTTCTGTTTGGCTTTATGAACTTTTATGTTTCTCTTTCTCTTACACTTGAGTGTGAATACCAACTTTGCTGTGTAGTCCTGGATGTTTGCTGAACCTGAGTAAGCATTTGTAAGGATGGGGTAACATGGTGGGGCCATATAGAGGGTTTACATGAGATGCTGACTCTGAAGTACCTGCAATGCCTGGTAAATGGCATCCTCAGCATATGCATGGTGCCCCAGGCCCAAATGTCACAGAGTAAGATAGATACTATCCTTGCCTGTATGCTTTTCAGTTTTAAGTGCTTAGATTTTAAATTTTAAACAAATATTATTATTTCAGTTGACATTTTCTTTATGGTTGAATGTGACAGATTTTGTCATAGACTAAGAAGAAAGAAATTCTTTGTAGGCTTCAAATATCTATTAATTTATTTAATAATTTTTATCTTCTATATTTAAAAGTCCTTTTCTTTCAATTATTGGTTGTAATTTGAAAATTTTTCTGTTTCTGTCCATTCTTTTATTTGCTAATTGAGGTTTTTTTTTTTTTTGTCGTTGTTGTTTTTTGTTTTTTTTTTTTTTTTTGATGGTGGTAGTTGTCTCTCTCTCTCTGGGGAGTTAGAGCTCCATGGGCTCTGCCAGAAGGGTTAAATCATCTTTTTCTTTTTCTTTTTGTGGTACTGGGGATTGAACCCAGGTCCTCATTAAGACTTTCTTTTAATTATATTTATTTTTCTAGTTGTAGATGTACACAATCACTTTACTTATTTATTTTTATGTGGTGCTGAGGATCAAACCCAGTGCTCTAGGCAAGTAATCTACCACTGAGCCACAAGCCCAGCCCCTTTTATTTTTATTATAATTCTTTTTTTTAATTTTTATTTTTTTATTAGTTACACATGACAGTACAATGATCTTGACAGTTCATATATTTGAATCAAATGGGGTATAATTATTCTTTATCACAAGTTGTTTGAGTAGATCTGAAATAGACATGGAATAAAAACTTCCATAGTCATTGCTTCAAATAAGCAAATTTTTAGTTTTGTTTTAAAATATTTCCTTCTACCCTAAAAGAACCATCTATCAAAAGAAGGGGGAAAAGGAAGGAGATACAAAGGCCATATGATAAGCAGTTTGGGAATTCTCTTGCTCCTATTATGTATCTAGAAATCCTGGTCACCTCTTGTGTTTATATCAGTCACTGCAGCAGCCAGGAGAAGTCAGGCATGATGGCAGGGCCCACATGTTCAGGTGTTGTTCCAGTGTTCTAAAAGTGAGGGGAAGGTTTCACTTTGAATACCAAAATGAGCTAAATTAAGCCAAATAGTACATCTAAAATGCAATTTAATTTTCCCCTGGATTTCTTCTCCTTGGCAGAAGTCTAGCTAATATTTTCCATCTCAAATATTTTTTTCCTGCTGTCTACCTCTAATATTTTCTTGAAGTAATTATAATCTGGCATGTGAAATATTTCTTCACCTTAAAATACTTTCAGATGAAAAGGGGGGAAATGACTTTTAATCAATTTAAAATCAATTATATAAAGAATTTGAACTTTATTTCTTATATGCTTACTTATACTTTTTGGAGGGAAAAAGTGAAAAGATCTTATTTATTTTAAAAGTATAATATTTGTCATACATGTATGTCATTAGTAGCTTTTCTCATTTAACAACACATTGTGAACATTTGATAGTCATTATATATTCTCTCATAAGAGTATGATTTTAAATTTTTTGTGGCACCGGGGGTAGAGTCCAGGACCTCAAGCATAGGCAAGCATTCCATTGCAGAGTTACACCCCCAGTCCAAAACCAGATCTTGATTTAAACTTAAATAAGCAGGGCTGAGGCTGTGGCTCAGTGGTAGAGCGCTTGCCTAGCATGTGTGAGGCACTGGGTTCGATTCTCAGCACCACATATAAGTAAATGAATAACATAAAGGTCTACACATCTAAAAAAAAATTTAAAATGAGTTCATTTAAAAAATAAACTTAGGGCTGGGGATGTGGCTCAAGTGGTAGCGCGCTCGCCTGGCATGCGTGCGGCCCGGGTTCGATCCTCAGCACCACATACCAACAAAGATGTTGTGTCCGCCGAAAACTAAAAAATAAATATTGAAAATTAAAAAAAATAAACTTAAATAAGCAGATCTTATTTAGTGTTCATCATTAAGCTTGGCTGTTTGGTTTTCTTTAAAATAAGAAAAGTTAAAGGCAAATTACAATCCCAGAAAACTAAGTTTGACTCTGAACAAAAGGTTTTATTTGCTCTTGAGAGGACACCCAGACCCTGACAAGAAAAAACTTGATGCTTGTCAGTTACAGGCCAGATCACCATGCTGGGTACATTATACTTGTTAGATGTATACTTTTTGAGTTGGTTCTTCTGGGAAGACTTTCTCTCCCTCATAACATTTTCCCTCAAACTGGGAGCCACCTAGAAAACTTTACCCCTTATCCATCATGGAGTTGATGTGATAGATGGTGCCATTAAGTGACGAACAGCGGGGTCACACAAATCAGATATAAATAAGAGGATCTTTAGTAACAGGTAGGATTTTTGAGGAAGGGATGTGTGAGGGACCTACTGTCAAGTGATTAAACTTTGAACCACCGTGCGATATACATATTCTACTATATGTTGTAATTTTAACAGCTTATATAATGTCTTGCATTAGTAAATTGAATGCTCATCTAAGATTTTATTATTTTTCTGAGAAGTCACCCTAATGTTTGGTTACAGAGGTGATAAAATGAAAATACTAAGTAATAGAACCCCGAACAAAAGTATAAAAGCAATTTCTATCTAATTCATTGCTTTTGTTTTCCAGAGTCATTTTTTAAGCACTTGAAGTGCATTTCCAATTGAAGCATGTTATAATATAGAAAATCCTTAGACTAGCACAGAAGATTTTTTTTACCAATTATATATCAAACATTAAAACATTAATTCAACTGTATCTAACTATCATATGTCAAGTATGAATATCTGCATTCTGATGTTCAAATTGGTAATGTTTGTTCTGGCTGAGGGAGTGGCAATAGTTCTGGATTTATTCCTATAAGGGGAGATATAGAAATTTAGCAATAATCTCACAATTCTCTAAACATTCTGGACAGGGAAGATTGAGGGGTGGGTATATTTGTTGGGAAGTACCTGTACTGTGTTAAATTGGGATATTTTCCATCCGTCCCTTTGGTTTTATTTTATTTCTTTTTTAGTATCAGGGATTGAACCCAAGGGTACTCAATCACTGAGCCACATCACCAGCCCTTTTTATTTATTTTGAGACAGGGTCTCAATAGGTTGCGTACAGCCTTGCTAAGTTGAGGAGGCTGTTTTGGAACCTACAATCCTCCTGCCTCAGCCTCCTGAGCCACTGGGATTACAGGCATGCACTACCATGCCTGGCTGGTTTTATTTTTGAATACTATTTTCTATGAAGCTAATATTGAAGATAGAAGATCTTTCTAGAAGAGAAAGAGCTGTGTGGATTCTGAAAGAACTATGTGTCCATGAGGCACAACAGTATTGTGAAATTAATTTTGACCCTTTTTTAGGGGAGCATTTTTCACTGATTGTTTATTTTTTAAGTAACATTTAATAACCTCTTTAAAAACATTTTGAAAATAGGATAAAATAAACATTTTTAAAAATCACTTTTTTTGTTGTTGGGTGGGGGAATCACTTGCAAGGTCTATACAAGCTCTCCTACATACTCTCTGGATCAAGTATTTGCTGGATTTCGAACACGAAGTGAGATGCTGTTGGGCCATATAGAAGAACAAGATGAAGTCCTCCACTGCCAATTTTCTGATAACAGTGATGATGAAGAATCAGAAGGTCAAGAGAAATGTAGAGCTAGGTATGTTAAATATAGACTCATTTAATAAACATCATTATATTTATTACATGATGCAATAGTTTTTTTTAATTAAAGTGTATCTTTTTCACTTAATAAAAGAGCAGGTAGTTTTTTGTTAAATGTACTTTCATCTAATATGTTGTGAAAATAGTGTTTGAACAAAAGTAACAAGTCTTAGAATTGAAAAATAATTTTGCTTTCAGAGCTTTGGTAGTTATTAGATTCTAATTTTCAGAGGGAATTTTTTGGCTTTCTGAATTCTGCTTCCAGAATAGCAGCAAACATGGTGGACTTCCCACTGGATCCAATTTGGGGGACATCCTTTTATTTTGAAGAACATTAATAAGGTCCTGCTTTGTTTTATATAATTAATTTTTTAACATTACTGTTAATTCTTGGAGAAATTAATTTGAGGCTAGATTATAAACACAAATTACCCTTTAACTGGATTTTTTCTTTCTTTCTTTTTTTTTTTTTTAAGGTGTAGAAGTCATCCGTGGATTAAAAAGCCAAGTTCTGTTTGTTCTCTTGTCGAGTTGAATGATACTCAGGATGAAGCACAAAAGTCAAGTTTGGGAAGTAAAGGTATATAGACTTTCTCAAATAATTTAAATTAGTGGTTGTGAGAGACACTGCTTTTTTTTTTCAGTCAATAATTTAAGAAGTATCTATGAACTCTCAAAACTGGAACTTGATAGGAAAGATTTCCTGGTTGGTAGACCAGGAAAGATTTCCTGGTTGGTAGACCTTCCTTTATATTTTCTTTTCTGCCTATATTTTTCATAAAATTTTGTTCCTTAATAAAAAAAAATTTTTTCCTATCAGTTCTGTCTAAAGATACAGTCTCTCTTTGAATAGAGATTATATTTTATAGACTTGAGTTGATATGCTTTGTACCCTTGGTTACTTTAAAGTACACTGTAAGTAATCTTTCAGGTGTCTACTCTGCATTGGCACATATGCCTACCATTAGTGATATATTTGGTCTTAAAACCCAGTTGTCTACTGGGTGCTTATGATGTTTTAGAACAAAATTGATGAGTATTTTTATGCATCACATAACAGCATCAAAAACATTTATCTTGAAACCAGGTGCATCTGTAATCCCAACTACTGGGTAGGCTAAAGCAGGAGGAGTGTAAGTTTGAGGCCAGCTTCAGCAGCTAGCAAAACCCTGTCTGAAAATAAAAAATACAGTGGGCTGGGGATGTAGCTTAGTAGTAGAGCACCCCTGGGTTCCATCTCTTGTACTGAAAAATAAAAAAAATTATGTTGCAAAAACTATATAGTACAATATGATAATTTAACTTATCTCTCTTTGCTGACAACTGAAAACTGGTCAATATAGAAAAAATAAGGTTATAGGGAATATAAATAACATGATAAGTGCTATAGTGTGAAAATAGAGAACATCTGTTTAAGAGCCTATGTATATAATATTTACCAAAAATTGATTATAAATAAAACTAATCTCAAAATGTAGAAATAGTAAAGATGTTATTTGAGTTGTTATTCTTGAGCCATTTGTTATTTGTCTGCAATCAGAAAAGAAACTTATGGGGGCTGGGGATGTGGCTCAAGCGGTAGCGCGCCATGCCTGGCATGCGTGCGGCCCGGGTTCGATCCTCAGCACCACATACCAACAAAAGATGTTGTGTCCGCCGAGAACTAAAAAATAAATATTAAAAATTCTCTCTCTCTCTCTCTCTCTCTCTCTCTCTCTCTCTCTCTTCCCTCTCTCTCTCTCTTAAAAAAAAAAAAAGAAAAGAAACTTATGCCTGAATATAAATAAATATACTAGTTGAGAAAGCTTAGCCTTGAAAGAAAAGAAAAAAAAAAGTCAGTCAAACTAAAACAGATGCTAATGACAGTGTTGTTTTATATTCTGGTGCAGGACATTGACAAACATTGCTGGACCACACTCTCAGAAGCAGGATATTCAGTGCATTCTCTGTTCACAATAAAACTAGCAGTTAATAGGAAAAAACTCACGCCTCTCCCCATCTGGAGATTTTATATCTATCTCAGAGAACTCATGTTAAGGGCAATGACCAACTATCCAAACCTATGAGATATAACTAAAACATATTTTAAGGAAATAAAAACTGTCAGCCAGAAAGCTGAAGTCTCAATTCCTATGTATTTTGTTCCTCTTTCCTTCCCTTCCTTTTTGTCCTCCCTCTGCTACCTCTAAACTGTTTTGTTTTGCTTTTCTTTTAGTTTTTCTTGGTACTGGAGATCTCCAACCATTTTTATTTTTTATTTTGAGACAGCGTCTCACTTAACTGCTGAGAGCCTAAGTTGCTGAGGCTGCCCTCAAACCTGAGATTCTCCTGCCTCAGCCTCCCAAGTCATGTGCCACCACACTTGGTTGTTCTTCTTTTCTTTAAAACCCTACTTTTGAATATTTTATGATCAGGTATATTTTTGTTCTCAGTTTTGTTATTTTTATTTTAAAGATTTGAAGATTGAATATCTCCGGGAGAGTCAAGAGTTGAATTTGCAAAAATTAAAGAAATCAGAACTCATACTTAATGAAGCTAAACAAAAAATGAGAGAACTTACAATTAACATCAAGATGAAGGAAGATCTGATTAAAGAATTAATAAAAACAGGTAATAGTGTCCTATGAACAGGTTATATGAGAGAGAAAACTTTTAAAATTGCTTTTGATGTGGTAACATTTACTGTACTTTTTGAAGCTCAGCACTATGCAATATAGACTGGATTAGGTATGACAAGGTGTGTTTTAGAGCCAGTATGTGGAGGTTAGTTATTAAAAGAATTTTATTAGGGTGGATTTTATCTGTAATGTGTCTAGCCAGTATGAACTTTGTGTTGTGCTGAAACTATGACACTTGGTATTTTTCCCATTAAAAAAATACTAAACATATAAGAATACATCTGAGATGTTATTCTAACAAAATTGTAATAATTATTTGTTTTAAATTATTAATCATGGGCTGGGATTGTGGCTCAGCGGTAGGGCGCTTGCCTAGCATGGGTGGGATCCGGGTTCCATCCTCAGCACCACATAAAAATAAAGGCATTGTGTTGTGTCCATCTACACCTAAAAAGTAAATAAAATTTCTTTAAAAAAATTATTAATCATCATTGACTTAGTTTTTGTTTTGTATTAGAAATTGAACTCAGGGGTAGTCATCCTCAGGCCTTTTTTTTTTTTTTTTTTTAATTTTGAGACAAGTCTCGATAAGTTGCTTAGGCTGACTGAACTTTGATCCTCCTCCTTCAGCCTTCCGGGTTGCTGGGATTACAGGTTTGTACCAGCTACACATGGCTGGACTTAGTTCATTTTTAATGTTAAT
Source organism: Urocitellus parryii (assembly GCF_045843805.1). Lineage (NCBI taxonomy): Eukaryota > Metazoa > Chordata > Mammalia > Rodentia > Sciuridae > Urocitellus > Urocitellus parryii. Next base: position 128,847,858 of record NC_135534.1, read on the forward strand.
TTTTGACATTATAGTTTAGATGGTGGTAATTTTTATTTCTCTAAAAACATGAGGATTTGCTCTTGGGAGCTGTTCTCCTAGGTGAGCCAAGTTTTTAGCTCTTTGTTTCACATTCTGTTTGATTGAGTTAAGTATTACCAGTATCCTCTCCTTGTCCTCCCCCAAATTAGGTTTGCCTTACAAAGGTCAATTTAGACTTTTGATTTTTCTTCCCCAAATACTCAAAGGATCAGCCTTGACCACTTTGAAATTCAGTAGAAAATTAAAAGAATAAAAGACGCTAACATTTCTTTTCCGTAACTCCAACTATCTGTTCTCATTGGAGAACTGAAGGAAACATTATCTTCATTTTTTTTCAAGCCCAAGAGGTAATCACAATCAAACTACATACATTAAGATGAGCCTCAAATCTGCTCTCAGCAAGAAAGCTGCTTTCCCACTTGTCTTTCCTTCAGATTTGATTTCTAGCTATTGATTCTCCTTTCTTAACCTCTTCTGCTTTGCCAAAGCTTTTCCCTTCCTCATTCCTAGTGACACATGTGTTAGGCATCATCCTTACTCTACCTACCAGATGTTTTGAGTTTGATAATGCTCATTTCTCACAGGCAGGATAAAATGCCATTTGACTCCTCATAGGAATATCTAGGAGTTGATCGAGGGGTTGAATTGCCTTCTCCATCCATAGAGTTTCAAGACAGTGCCTGTGAGAATATTTATCCCTAGAATAAATTATTTTTTTTCAGGGTTGTTATCTCGCCATGTATCTCACTGAACAAGCATGCTTTTCTGCCCAGGATATCTATTTTTGTTGCTTAAAACAGGACACCTAAGTGTACACAGAGTCTTCTTTTTCTTACTCATTAGGACCAAGAACACTTTGGAAAAGCTGGGTGTGGTGGTGCAAGCCTGTAATCTCAGTGACTTGGGAAACTGAGGCAGGAGGATCACAGTTTGAGGCCAGCCTCAGCAACTTAGCAAGACCCTGTCTCAAAAAATACAAAAAGGGATGGGTATGTAGCTCAGTGTTAAAGTGTCCTGAGTTCAAACTCTTAATACCAAACAACAGTTTGAAGCTTTCCTAAAGATCCTCAGAGATAGTGACTAGCAAAAGGGTCACGGTGTGCTTACTTTTCATGTAGCAACTACTACAGTCAGCAATAACAACAGGACATGTATATTGTATTTCATCAGTTCTCATATACTTTTTTCCATATCTTAATATCTGAAATCAGGATGTGTCTTACAGTCAGTGGCAGTTTAGCATTTTATCATTGTATAATTGGCACTGTATTTTTTTTTCTTGATAAAACATTGGTCTGTTGATGATTGATGAACAATCCAAGATGATTTGTTTAAATGCGCTCTAGTTTTATGTATCTATTTCAGAGTTCCATGGCTTAAACTCAGATCCTTATACATGCTATGCATACACTTTGCCACTGAGCTATACTCTCAGTCCCCAGTTATATGTATTTTAGTCAGATATTCATAGTTTTAGAGTAAGATAGTTCACTGTGTGTTTAGTTCAGTAATTCCTTTTCATCAAAAATTATAAGATTTTTTCATGTAGCAATGTAACAAATTGTATAACAGTGTCATAAACTGTCCCTGGTGATTATTTGTCCCCTGAACTCTAGATTCCTGTTTCCTATTTCCATGAGTTTGCCAGTTTAGTTCAGAGACAGTTTTCATTTCAGAACAAATCAAAACCAAATGTTTAGAGTCAATACTTGGGCTTAAAATGAAAAGAAATATAGAATTTTCTATATCATGTTTTTCTCTTATGTTCTAAATATTCACAAAGTATTTTAAAAGAATTCATCTGTAACAAGTCAGTGTAGTCAAAAAGGAGAGAATCTGTCTGCTCTAGATTAAAAGTCTCTTTTTAAGAGACTTAAGAATCAGCTGTATTATAGACCTTGTTTAGATTCTGATTAAAATACACCAGTTATAAAAGACACGTTGAGATAATTGGGGAAGCCTAAATATGAATTAGTGGGTATCAGTATTGTTAGTCATTATCAGTATTGATATGACTTTATGGTTATATCCACATTTCATATAGATGCTTATTGAAATATAAACAAAAGATGATAAAACATCTGGGATTGTTTTATATATTAAGCAAATATAACAAAAGAAGACTTAATTGAAGCAACTGTGACAGAATGTTGATAACTCTTGAATCTAAACAATGGGGATTCATTTTATTATTTCTTTTGATACATTTAAAAATTTTAATGTTTTTGCTGGGCACCATGGTGCACACCTGTAATCCCAGCAGCTTGGGAGGCTGAGGCAGGAGGATCATGAGTTCAAAGCCTGTCTTAGCAAAAGCAAGGCACTAAGCAACTTAGTGAGACCCTGTCTCTAAATAAAATAGGGTTGGGGATATGACTCTGTAGTGAAGGGCTCCCAAGTTCAATCCTTGGTATCCCCCCAAAAAATAAATTTTAATAATGTTTTTAAAAATTCAAGAACACAGATTGTGAGTATCAGGAAGCCAAAGTGTTCTGAGCAAGAGGACAAAGTCACTCCAAATATCCTTTTAACTGGATGTTGATGCAAGAAAAACTCAACTGCAAATTCAGAGGATTAGAAATGCCACACTAAAACACAGAACTAGTGAAAAGATTGAATGGCACCAGATGGGAACAATCATTAAGGAACTAATTATTTAAGAGTCTTGGTGGCAAGCTGTGTTTAATAGGAGTGGGTGGGGACAGCTGGGTTTTTAATGTGATGCTTAAATGGTAACTCTGCCCAGCTGGAGTTTTAGAATAGCGGTTTTTATGTTTTTATGTTTTTTTATGTAATTCATAATTGTTATAATTGTCATTATGGTGAAGGTAACGACGCCAAGTCTGTAAGCAAACAGTATTCTCTGAAAGTAACAAAACTAGAACATGAAGCAGAACAGGCAAAAGTGGAATTAAATGAAACACAAAAGCAGCTACAGGAACTGGAAAACAAAGATCTTTCTGATGTTGCTTTGAAGGTGAAGTTACAGAGAGAGTTCCGTAAAAAGATGGATGCAGCAAAGCTAAGAGTCCAGGTAACTAAGAAACTTTTTAAACTCTTCTTTGCTTAAATAAGAGATTTTTCCTTATTTAAGGATCCTGCTTTGAGGATTCTTGTACCATGTTAGGAGAGAAGAAAGACATCCAGTTTTTACCAGTAAGAGAAATTGGGTGGCAATTTTCTTTCCCATTGTGCTGGTTGATTTACATAATTGACAATCTGAGTAGTTTTTTATTTATTCGAGAAGTGTTTTATTTTAATCTTGGTATCAAAAACCACATGGAGAGAAATAAAGAATAACCAAAGAAATAGTATCCTTTTCTGAAGGACAAAAGATTAAATAATGGTTTAAAATGCATCAGGTGCTTTGTGGACACTCAACAAATGGGAATTGTTTAAATTATAACTGTGTGGTTTAAGAAAGGTTAATAACATTGGATCCTACAACTCAACCTTAATTTTCTAATGCCTGAAATTTAGCTGTATTTTCAGAAATGGCTACAGTTAAACTTTTCATTCTAGGACTGATGATGTAACCCAGTGGACTTGACAAATATGTGTAAGACCCTGAATTCTGTCCCTAGCTTAAAAAAGAAGAAAGAGAGAAATATCTTATTACAGAGAGATTTTGTATAAGGAAAACATTTCAGGTTCTTTGAGGATAGTCCTTGTTAGTTTGGTCAAAATGAATTTTCTGGAATGCTTCTCCATTTCTTTTTATATCACAATATATTGCTTTCATATTGTAATATGCATATTATTTCCATTGTAGATAGAGTTGAAGGGTAGTTAACTTAGAGTATTATTATTGTTGTGGGAGGAGAAATACCTCTGTTATTTTTTTTTTCAACAAGATGTCTACTATACATCTCTGGTGTACCAAGTTCAGGTGGGGATGCGGAGATAACTGAACCAGAGTCTCTCCCCCATGGTTTCCATTGCAACCCCAAACATATAGACATCTCTACCCATATAGACTGTTAAGTTAGTATCATATTAAAATAATAGGATTTGAATGTTTGAACTTCTTAAAAAAGGGCTGGTGGTTGTGCATACCAGCTTCCATGTTTTTCGAAACATTTATTTTAACTTAGGAAACTGAGAGTCTTGTGATTGAATTATTTTTTCCCCCATTTTTTTTTCTTTTTTGGTACTGGGGAATGAACATGGATAAGATGATCTATCACTGAGCTACATCCCCAGCCTCCTTTTTATTTTTCATTTTGAGACAGGGTCTCACTAAGTTACTTAGGGCCTCAGCCACCTGAGTTGCTGGGATTATAGGCATGTGCCATCACATCCAGCCTTTTTCATTTCTTGATCCTTTAAATTAGGGCCACGATAGTGAGAGGTTGTGTTGGAAGCCCAAAGAGCTCCCGCAGCTGCTCAAAGTTTTGAGGCCGGGGCTGAGCGGGTGGCCGCCAGAGACCTCACCTTCCCGTTTGCCACCACTTTGCATTTGAATTTGCGATTGGCGTCGGCCCGCAGACGCGTCAGCTGCTCCTCACTGGCGAAAGTCCAATGTCTCTTTTGGCTGCTGTTGTGGTACATCTTAGCGTCCAGGACCAGGCCCAGAAGGAAGGTCTGGACAAAAAAAAAATAATAATAATAATCACAGCAACACTTTAGTGTGAAGCAGACGTGACTCCACCAGGATCCCGCGGAAGTCTGGAGCGTCAGGCAGGCTGGCGCGGGCGCGCTGACGTCACGACCACGTGCTGAACCTGCTGACAGAGGCGTTTCCGGAGCCGTCTAAGAGGGGAGTGTCTTTGGTGTTCCTCGGCCGGCAGCCGATGACACAGAATATTCCACACAATCTACAAGGAGCTGAAACAGAGGAATGGATAAACTACAGACACTGTTTTTAGATTGGGACCAGCAACCAGCCAAGTGACAGCAGCTACACACGCCGGTGGGGAACGCAGACCGGACCCACAAGGACAGGTCCGGCGGACGGCTGAGGGCTAGGCCCGTCCCCTCCCCCAGTGTCTGCAGGTAGGAGGGGGACTGTGAACACCAGCAGAGCGGGCCCAAAGCCTGCTGAGGGGCGGAACCGGCCCCTCCCCCAGTGCCTGCAAGCTAGGCCAACCTGCAACCCATCGGGAGGTTAGGCCCAGCAACCTATGGAGTGACACAGGTGCCCCTGGCGCCTGCTGGGTAGGTGGACCTTTGACCGACCAGCAAAGCAGACCTAGGGCCTGCCAGCATGGTAGACGGATCACACTAATTGGAGGAGGATCACAGCCACTACCTGCCCTGCAAGGGTGATTTTTCAACTATACAAGAGCAATATAAATAAATAGAGGGGGAAAATATCAAAGACACAACAATTTCACCAAGCAGAAAGAAACGCCAGCAGTATGAAACGACAAGGAAAGAAAGGACCACAGGCAATGCAGGTCAACTCAACTTTAGAAGAGGTAATAGCTGCAACAGATGGAATGTCAGATAGAGAGCTCAGGACATACATGCTTCAGATGATCTGGAGTCTCAAGGAAGACATGAGACAGCAAAATCAGACAATGAAAGATCACATTGACAAACAAATCCAGGAAGTAAAAGATCAATTTCACAGGGAGATAGAGGTAATAAAAAACAAACAAATAGAAATACTAGAAATGCAGGAAACAATAAACCAACTTAAAAACTCAATTGAGAATACTACCAGCAGAGTGGATCACTTAGAAGATAGAACATCAGACAATGAAGACAGAGTATTTCAACTTGAAAAGAACATAGATAGCTCAGCAAGTCTACTAAGAAACCATGAGCAGAACATTCAAGAGCTATGGGATAATATCAAAAGACCAAACTTAAGAGTCTTTGGGATACAGGAAGGCACAGAGCTCCAAACCAAAGGATTAAGCAATCTATTCAGTGAAATAATACAAGAAAACTTCCCAGACTTGAAGAATGAGACAGAATCCCAAATCCTAGAAGCCTACAGGACGCCGAATGTGCAAAATCATAAGAGATCCACACCTAGACACATTATAATGAAGATGTCCAACATACAGAATAAGGAGAGAATTTTAAAAGCTACAAGGGAAAGGAAGCAGATTACATTTAGGGGTAAACCAATCAGAATAACAGCTGATCTCTCAACACAGACTCTAAAAGCTAGAAGATCCTGGAATAACATATTTCAAACGCTTAAAGAAAATGGATTCCAACCAAGAATCTTGTATCCGGCGAAATTAAGCTTCAGGTTAGAAGATGAAATTAAAACCTTCCACGATAAACAAAAGTTAAAAGAATTCGCAGCTAGAAAACCATCTCTTCAAAAAATTCTTGGCAAAACATTACAGGAAGAGGAAATGGAAAATAACATTGAAAACCAACAATGGGAGGTAGGACAGTAAAGGGGGGAAAGTAGTCAAAGAGGATAACAAATCAGGTTTAGTAACATCAATAAACAAACATGGATAGAAGAACAAACCATATCTCAATAATAACCCTAAATGTTAATGGCTTAAACTCACCAATTAAGAGACACAGGCTAGTAGAATGGATCAAAAAACAAGACCCAACAATATGCTGTCTACAGGAGACGCATTTGATAGGAAAAGATATACATAGACTGAAGGTGAAAGGTTGGGAAAAATCATATCACTCATATGGACCGCGGAAACAAGCAGGAGTGTCCATACTCATATCTAATAAAATAGATTTCAAGCCAAAGCTAATCAAAAGGGACAAAGAAGGACACTTCATACTGCTCAAGGGAACCATACACCAACAAGACATAACAATCATAAATATATATGCCCCAAATAATGGTGCAGCTGTGTTCATCAAGCAAACTCTTCTCAAGTTCAAGAGTCTAATAGACCAACATACAATAATCATGGGAGACTTCAACACACCTCTCTCACCACTGGACAGATCTTCCAAACAAAAGTTAAATAAGGAAACTATAGAACTCAATAACACAATTAACAACCTAGACTTAATTGACATATATAGACTATACCACCCAACATCAAGTAGCTACACTTTTTTCTCAGCAGCACATGGAACCTTCTCAAAAATAGACCATATACTATGTCACAGGGCAACTCTTAGACAATACAAAGAGGTAGAGATAATACCATGCATCTTGTCTGATCATAATGGAATGAAACTGAAAATCAATGATAAAAGAAGAAAGGAAAAATCAAACATCACCTGGAGAATGAACAATAGGTTGCTGAGTGATCAATGGGTTTTAGAAGACATCAAGGAGGAAATTAAAAAATTCCTAGAGTTAAATGAAAACACAGACACAACATATCGGAATCTATGGGACACATTGAAAGCAGTTCTAAGAGGAAAATTCATTGCTTGGAGTTCATTCCTCAAAAAAAGAAAAAACCAACAAATAAATGATCTCATACTTCATCTCAAAATCCTAGAAAAAGAAGAGCAAAACAACAGCAAAAGAAGTAGAAGGCAAGAAATAATTCAAATCAGAGCTGAAATTAATGAAATTGAAACAAAAGAAACAATTGAAAAAATTGACAAAACTAAAAGCTGGTTCTTTGAAAAAATAAATAAAATTGACAGACCCTTAGCCATGCTAACAAAGAGAAGAAGAGAGAGAACCCAAATTACTAGCATACGGGATGAAAAAGGCAATATCACAACAGACACTTCAGAAATACAGAAGATAATCAGAAATTACTTTGAATCCTTATACTCCAATAAAATAGAAGATAGTGAAGGCATAGATAAATTCCTTGAGTCCTATGATCTGCCCAGATTGAGCCAGGAGGATATAGACAACCTAAACAGACCAATAACAATAGAGGAAATAGAAGAAACCATCAAAAGACTACCAACTAAGAAAAGCCCAGGACCGGATGGGTATACAGCAGAGTTTTACAAAACCTTTAAAGAGGAACTAACACCAATACTTTTCAAGCTATTTCAGGAAATAGAAAAAGAGGGAGAACTTCCAAATTCGTTCTACGAGGCCAACATCACCCTGATTCCGAAACCAGACAAAGACACTTCAAAAAAAGAAAACTACAGACCAATATCTCTAATGAACCTTGATGCAAAAATCCTCAATAAAATTCTGGCGAATCGGATTCAAATACATATCAAAAAAATTATACACCATGATCAAGTAGGATTCATCCCTGGTATGCAAGGTTGGTTCAATATACGGAAATCAATAAATGTTATCCACCACATCAATAGACTTAAAAATAAGAACCATATGATCATCTCGATAGATGCAGAAAAAGCATTCGACAAAGTACAGCATTCCTTTATGTTCAAAACTCTAGAAAAATTAGGGATAACAGGATCATACCTCAACATTGTAAAAGCAATCTATGATAAGCCACAGGCCAGCATCATTCTGAATGGAGAAAAATTGAAGGCATTCCCTCTAAGATCTGGTACAAGACAGGGATGCCCTCTCTCACCACTTCTGTTCAACATAGTCCTCGAAACACTGGCCAGAGCAATTAGGCAGACGAAAGAAATTAAAGGCATAAAAATAGGAAAAGAAGAACTTAAATTATCACTATTTGCAGATGATATGATTCTATACCTAGCAGACCCAAAAGGGTCTACAAAGAAGCTATTAGAGCTAATAAATGAATTCAGCAAAGTGGCAGGATATAAGATCAACACGCATAAATCAAAGGCATTCCTGTATATCAGCGACAAATCCTCTGAAACGGAAATGAGGACAACTACTCCATTCACAATATCCCCCCAAAAAATAAAATACTTGGGAATCAACCTAACAAAAGAGGTGAAAGATTTATACAATGAAAATTACACTTCAGATAGAGCCCTAATAACCAGAATATACAAAGAACTCAAAAAATTAGACAATAAGATAACAAATAACCCAATCAATAAATGGGCAAAGGACCTGAACAGACACTTCTCAGAGGAGGACATACAATCAATCAATAAGTACATGAAAAAATGCTCACCATCGCTAGCAGTCAGAGAAATGCAAATCAAAACTACCCTAAGATACCATCTCACTCCAGTAAGACTGGCAGCCATTAGGAAGTCAAACAACAATAAGTGCTGGAGAGGATGCGGGGAAAAGGGCACTCTTGTTCATTGCTGGTGGGACTGCAAATTGGTGCAGCCAATTTGGAAAGCAGTATGGAGATTTCTCGGAAAGCTGGGAATGGAACCACCATTTGACCCAGCTATTCCCCTTCTCGGTCTATTCCCTAAAGCCCTAACAAGAGCATGCTACAGGGACACTGCTACATCGATGTTCATAGCAGCTCAATTCACGATAGCAAGACTGTGGAACCAGCCTAGATGCCCTTCAATAGATGAATGGATAAAAAAAATGTGGCATTTATATACTATGGAGTATTACTCTGCATTAAGAAACGACAAAATCATAGAATTTGGAGGGAAATGGATGGCATTAGAGCAGATTATGCTAAGTGAAGCTAGTCAATCTTTAAAAAACAAATACCAAATGACTCCTTTGATATAAGGGGAGTAAACAAGGACAGGGCAGGGACGAAGAGCTTGAGAATAAGATTTACATCAAATAGGGATGAGAGGTGGGAGGGAAAGGGAGTGAGAAGGGAAATTGCATGGAAATGGAAGGCGATCCTCAGGGTTATACAAAATGTCATATAAGAGGAAAGGAGGGGCAAGACAAGATAATACAAATGGAAGAAATGATTTACAGTAGAAGGGGTAGAGAGAGAAAAGGGGAGGGGAGGGGAGGGGAGGGGAAGGGAGGGGGGATAGTAGAGAATTGGACAGACAGCAGAATACATCAGAAACTAGAAAGGCAATATGTCAATCAATGGAAGGGAAACTGATGTGATACAGCAATTTGTATACGGGGTAAAAGCGGGAGTTCATAATCCACGTGAATCAACCGTGTAATATGATGTATTAAGAACTATGTAATGTTATGAACGTCCAATAAAAAAAAAAAAAAAAAAAAAAAAGAAAATTACAGAACCCTAAAGAAAGACATAGAAGAAGACCTTAGAAGATGGAAAAACATACCCTGCTCATGGATAGGCAGAACTAACATCATCAAAATGGCGATATTACCAAAAGTCCTATATAAGTTCAATGCAATGCCAATCAAAATCCCAACAGCATATCTTGTAGAAATCGATAAAAGAATCATGAAATTCATATGGAATAATAAAAGACCTAGAATAGCAAAAACAATACTAAGCAGGAAGTGTGAATCAGGCGGTATAGCGATACCAGACTTCAAACTATACTACAGAGCAATAGTAACAAAAACAGCATGGTACTGGTACCAAAACAGGCGGGTGGACCAATGGTACAGAATAGAGGACACAGTAACCAATCCACAAACTACAACTATCTTATATTTGATAAAGGGGCTAAAAGCATGCAATGGAGGAAGGATAGCATCTTCAACAAATGGTGCTGGGAAAACTGGAAATCCATTTGCACCAAAATGAATCTGAATCCCTATCTCTCGCCGTGCACAAAAGTTAACTCAAAATGGATCAAGGAGCTTGATATTAAATCAGAGACACGGCATCTGATAGAAGAAAAAGTTGGTTATGATCTACACGCTGTGGGATCGGGCTCCAAATTCCTCAATAGGACACCCATAGCGCTAGAGTTAACAAATAGAATCAACAAATGGGACTTACTCAAACTAAAAAGTTTTTTCTCAGCAAAAGAAACAATAAGAGAGATAAACAGGGAGCCTACATCCTGGGAACAAATCTTTACTCCACACACTTCAGATAGAGCCCTAATAACCAGAATATACAAAGAACTCAAAAAATTAGACAATAAGATAACAAATAACCCAATCAATAAATGGGCCAAGGACCTGAACAGACACTTCTCAGAGGAGGACATACAATCAATCAACAAGTACATGAAAAAATGCTCACCATCGCTAGCAGTCAGAGAAATGCAAATCAAAACTACCCTAAGATACCATCTCACTCCAGTAAGACTGGCAGCCATTAGGAAGTCAAACAACAATAAGTGCTGGAGAGGATGCGGGGAAAAGGGCACTCTTGTTCATTGCTGGTGGGACTGCAAATTGGTGCAGCCAATTTGGAAAGCAGTATGGAGATTTCTCGGAAAGCTGGGAATGGAACCACCATTTGACCCAGCTATTCCCCTTCTCGGTCTATTCCCTAAAGCCCTAACAAGAGCATGCTACAGGGACACTGCTACATCGATGTTCATAGCAGCTCAATTCACGATAGCAAGACTGTGGAACCAGCCTAGATGCCCTTCAATAGATGAATGGATAAAAAAAATGTGGCATTTATATACTATGGAGTATTACTCTGCATTAAAAAATGACAAAATCATAGAATTTGGAGGGAAATGGATGGCATTAGAGCAGATTATGCTAAGTGAAGCTAGTCAATCTTTAAAAAACAAATACCAAATGACTCCTTTGATATAAGGGGAGTAAACAAGGACAGGGTAGGGACGAAGAGCTTGAGAAGAAGATTTACATTAAACAGGGATGAGAGGTGGGAGGGAAAGGGAGTGAGAAGGGAAATTGCATGGAAATGGAAGGCGATCCTCAGGGTTATACAAAATGTCATATAAGAGGAAAGGAGGGGCAAGACAAGATAATACAAATGGAAGTAATGATTTACAGTAGAAGGGGTAGAGAGAGAAAAGGGGAGGGGAGGGGAGGGGAGGGGGGATAGTAGAGAATAGGACAGACAGCAGAATACATCAGACACTAGAAAGGCAATATGTCAATCAACGAAAGGGAAACTGATGTGATACAGCAATTTGTATACGGGGTAAAAGCGGGAGATCATAATCCACGTGAATCAACCGTGTAATATGATGTATTAAGAACTATGTAATGTTATGAACGACCAATAAAAAAAAATAAAAAAAAAATAAAATAAATTAGGGCCACGATATTAAACAAAATACTCATTTTAACAAGATATTAGGAGAATAAAACAATTACAATTTTTTCTTGTGTTTATTATGAAATTTTGTTTATAACTTCATAGATTGATATCCTAGCTTCAGTTCTGATTGCAGTTCTTAGTATCACTAATAACCAGAATTATTATTTTTCTAAAGCAGTTATGTTTATATCTATAGTTTAAGTATTTTTAATGGATTTAACAAAGATGATTTTTATATTTTCTAATCTCACATAACTAAAATGGTTGAGTTTAAAGATTATAATTAGGGCTTGTGAACTATCATATCTGTTTTTCCTTTTTCTTTGTGTGTATCTTTTTCTGCCAAGGCTGCTGATAAGGAAAAGAAAAGGGAGTTGCAGAACTTAACTTCAGAAGAAATATTTGATACAGTGGAGGACCGAAATAAATATGTAGTTTTAGAAATTTTGTTCCTTTGACATATTTATGCAATGCTGATGAGGAGGAGGATGACTCCTACTATTTGTTGAGTGTCTATATGTACCAGATGTCTATATGTATTTTTTAATAATTATTTAATCCCATTAGGTGGGTATTTTTACCCTCTTTATAAATGAGGAAATTATATTTTAGAAAGATTAAATAATTTACTCAGTCACATAGTAATGATAACTATCAATTTTCAGCAATCTAATCTAATGTGCCATTTTAATCTAATCAATCAATCTAATGTGCCATTTTAAAATATTGAAACACCAACATTTTTATTTGTATAAAGCTGTTGTTTCCATTTTTAAAACTTAAAAAAATTAAATTTTTAATATCTAAATTTTGTATTTTTATGTATTTAGATATATGTAGAGTTATATATAGCATTAGTAGTTTAATGCTAATAAAGGTGCCCTTTTGAATACCTATACAAAAAATAATAGCAACTGTATCTGACTTTTAAATAAGTTTATCGGAATGTATGGTGATATTTTTAATACTTATGAAAAAGATAACCAAAATGTTGGTATTATAATGGACTAGTATTATAGTTACTGTTGATGATAGTGGCAAAGCCAATGTCCAAGTATGGGAAATTGCAAAGGCCTGTGACCTGCAAAGCAATGGTATCTGCAGATTGTTAGTTTTTTGTCTATAATGAGATACGGTCGTGGTGCACCTCTTCCTTCCTCAAGAATGTCTTGTATGAAAATAACACCAACTTAGTCTTTAACACTGTGAATAGCAGTACAGACAATAATCTGTGAACTAGTACTTGTCCACAAACCACATTTTGAGTAGCACTGCTCTAAGCTGCAGTAGCTCTGTGACTACTTAGTTTAATTAAAACAAAATATGCTTATGGTAACAGCTGTTGCTAAAATAAAGAAAATAATTAATTGTGGTCTGCATAATTTACAAATGACCTTTCCATAACTTTTTATGCCATTTAGGAAGTACTTAGTGCAATGCTAAAATACATAATATAAGTGTAATTGTGTTAGTCTGCTTTTCATTGCTCTAAACAAAATACCTCCCAATAACAACTTAGAGGAGGAAAAATTTATTTTGGCTCATGGCTTCAAAGGTTCATTTCTTCGACTCCATACCCTGGACCCAAAGGTGAGGTAGAACATCATGGCAGAAGGGAGTGGCTTTGCTCTATTCCTGGTGGCCAGGAATGGAGTCAGGGGAACGACACATGACCAGGGAAAATTAACACTTTCAGAGAACACCCCCCCAAGGGCCCACCTCTTCCAATTAGGATGGACTGATTTGGTTACAGCTGTCATTATCTAATCATTTGACCTCTGAACATTCCTGCTTTGATGCAGGAGCTTTGGGGAAACACCTTATATCCAAACCAAAAGAGTTCATTTGTTTGATCAGGGTTAAATTGTAGTCCTGATTTTAATCCAGGTGTTTTATATTAGTAGTGTAAACACTTTGAAAATGTTAGCAAAAATTTGGGGCTGGGGTTGTGGCTTAGTGTTAGAGTGCTCGCCTAGCATGCGCGAGGCACTGGGTTCAATCCTCAGCACCCCATAAATGTAAAATAAAGATACTGTATCCACCTAAAACATAAAAAAATAAATATTTTAAAAAATGTTAGCAAAAATTTAATGCTATCTATAGATCAGTTCTAATCATCTGAATTCAGGGATTAGTAATTTAGGCTAACACTGAATATAAAAATAACAGCACAGTAGAATACTATGCAGTCACACAGAAAGAACAAAGACTTGAAAGATAAGTAGCAAAAAAGGGAGGTGAAGAATCGTCTATGGTAGTATACATATGTGTCAATTATATAAAGAGTAAAGAAGTTTTGTTGAGGAATGTGAGAGATGTACTTTTTCATTTTGAAATATTCTGTATTATCTCAGATCTTACAGAAGAAGCAACAGGATAGTAAGAAATTAGCATCACTGTCAATCCAAAATGAGAAACGTGCTAATGAACTAGAACAGAATATAGATCACATGAAATATCAAAAGGTAAAGCTGCAAAAAAGACTTCGAGAAGAAAATGAAAAAAAGAAGCAACTGGATGCAGAAATTAAGCGGGATCAACAAAAAATCAAAGTAATATTGTCATACATTCCTGCTAAGTGTAATATGAAATGTTAAAACGGCTCAGAGCTAACGAAGCCAAGGTCTTGATTCATTTGGCTTGTGAAGTGTCTGTCCTTGTCCTTCACTGCTGTCCTTAATTCACTTTAAAGCTTTGTTCATCTACATAGTAAAACCTATTTATTGAATTCTGAGTACTGTCTTGAAGCCTTTGACTTCACACAAAAAGGTACAGTGATAAAATTTCTCTTAGTGGGATCTTTAGTTGAGGCTGCCAAAACCATAAATTTATAAAACTTTGTAATTAATATCATTTGAATAAGATTTCCCATTTTCAATGCTTTGAAGTGCCTTTGCCTTGTTCATGTGGCTACATGGAAAAAATACCAGGTTAAATGGTAGCATTTCATTCATAGTGAGCAGAAGAATGATCAGACTGTAAGCCCAGCAGTTCCATAGAATGGATAACTGGGGAGGAACTGATGGTGTCAGACTGGGCTCTGGACTCAGATTAACATTAGGTTCAAATCCCAGCTCTCTCAGTCCCTGGCTGAGGACTTTATTGAGAAAATCATTCACCCTCTCTGAG
The DNA here is from genome assembly GCF_045843805.1 of Urocitellus parryii. Taxonomy (NCBI): domain Eukaryota; kingdom Metazoa; phylum Chordata; class Mammalia; order Rodentia; family Sciuridae; genus Urocitellus; species Urocitellus parryii. The sequence goes on from NC_135534.1 coordinate 128,862,887, forward strand.
TCTTTTATTCTTACTAAAATGGCCTTAATCATGCTTGGCTTATAGGGCCTTTTTGAAAAAAGAACAACAAACACTTATCCAGCACTGTATACTATGCTGTATTGTGTTGAAATAGTGACCAGCAAACAAGGCTTAAAATATAACTGGAAACTTTACAGATTTTTTTTAAAAAATTAAAACTTTATATATTTTTAGAGAAGTTTTAGATTTTCAGAATATTTGAGAGGAAGATT